>NC_089681.1:147403609-147706421 GCF_031753505.1 Anomalospiza imberbis
AACCAGGGTGAAAGTGGGTCTGTGAGTGTCCTCTACCTCCACGAACAAGAAACCAGTCCTGATGTACACCAAAGTACACCAGTTTGGCCAAAGTATTTTGTCTGGATTCCGTAAGCCTGCCAAGCTGTTGCCAATAGCATCCATGATGCTATTCCCTCTCTTCTCCCTGAGTTTATCAGCCTTGTGTCCAGCCAAGCCAGCTGCCAGCACAGACACACCACACCCTGCTCACACATCAACTTTGACTGTAGCTCTTCCTTGTCATGGTGTGAAACTTCCTATCCTTCCAACTGTGGGAAGCTGAGGACATCCATGGAGACCTGGAAATTTGCTTCAAGTGCCCACAGTGAGGATGAATTTCTGCATGACCAAGGTGATGCAGGAAGGGGATCCACTGGGGTCTGCCCAAGCATGCAATGATGCAGAGTGCAGTGGACAGGCTGAGCAGGAGCAGGATCCTTCCTCATGGTTGTGGGGTGAAGCATCACCCTCACCCAGCCTTTCTTCCTGTAACCTCTATACTGCCCCAGCCTTACATGTAATACACCATGTCTTTTATTAATTTTTTCTTTCCTCAGGCAAGAATGCTGTCAGCTTCCCAGGCAGGTTTGAATGTGTCAAAAAATGTAATCTCTTCAGCCAGAGTTAGCCTACTTTTGGGAAGCAAGTGTACTCTGATTGCTGCTTCCCTGACAGCTTCATTAGAGCTGAGAGAACCCCAGCCCTGCCTGCCCCATCTCCCCTCAGCCAGTATCCAGCTATTAGAAAAACAACAGCACAGCTCCTTATGGTCACTCTCCTCAGCATTTCCAGGAGCTGTTGGGTCTCTCCAGGCCTCATTTCCTCACTTGTACCATGGAGAACCTACAATCTTTTCTTTCCAATTCTACCTAGTTTGATGGCAGAGCCATGATAGGACTAGAAAGATCCCTGCTGCAGTTTTACATCTCCCTGGCATCCCACTGGAGCCTCTAAACCTGCTGCACAGCAAGCATGAGTATGTGCTAACCCTCCACACACTGCTCCTCTTACAGCAATGGGAGCCAAGGCTACAAATACGATAACCAGTGTGGGGCTACCCAAATGTCACCAAACTTGGGCAGCTGAGGCATATCCCCAACAGGCCCAGTGGTCAGGCAGGCCATTACAAGCACAGTCCTGGCCAAGCTCTGGCCATTGAACTCTTACCACAAGCCCAGGTTCAGGCTGATGTTCGATCCAGGGACACATCCTTGATGGGTGGTTTGGATGTAGCCACTCTGTCCTGAAGAGGAGGAGAGTTATGTATGGGCATGTAAGCTCTGCCAGCTGCTGTCTGTGCCCGTGAGCAAGTTATTATTTTATTTATTTTATTTTATTTTTTAATTTTACCTAACCTATTTTTATTTAACAATATAGACTTAACCTCGGCCACTTTTCAACCCATCCTTAGAAATCCTGCTTTTGCAGTAATGTCATGCCAGGTGCATGGGGAGCAACCTGACTTCCACTGCGAGTGCCAAGAGGGAGTGGAGGAGGCACAAACCAGCTCTCACTCAGCTGGAGAGTTTACTGAAGGCTGCAATCTTCCAATTGCTTGAAGAGCTGTCATTAGACAGTTTAAGATGGCAGATTGCTAAATTGCTTTAAGGCTGGAGCCAAGCAGCACCAAATAGGGCCCTCTTTGCTGTGAGGATACGTGTGCACAGCAGTCAGATGTGAGAGAAGAGGAAAATCATCGCTGTGACTCAAGCATCCTGCAGGGCTGGGAAGGGGCATAACTCCCAGTGGAGATAAGGGGAATGAGACACAGGGATGGAAGGAGAGCATGCAGGAACAGAGTCCCAAAATCTCTCTGTTACCCAGTGTATGCCCCACGGTCTTTTGCATGTTTTTTTCTGTCACTCACCACTGACACTTTCCTCCTGTGACAGAAGGAGATGATATTTTCTATATCTTTTCTAGACCCGGTGAGACTGACCCGGAGGAAGCATCTCTGTGACCTCATCAGGGGTCAAGCAAGGAGCTGGGGCAAGGGAGAGAGGCTGGGAGGGAGAGGAAAGAACTTCTTTGCACATTATCTGGTTCAAGAGAATTTCAGAATCCACCAAGAAGCTGCCTGCTACAAACCAAAGGTGTTTGGTCCTGCAGCTACATGTTACTGGCAGGGATCGGAACATCAGCCTCCCCTTAAAGCAGCCAACATGGACAGTTCCAGTCCCTGTCCTGAAAAACTCCGTGGTGCACTTTCTCCCCCCTGGGGCTGCAGCTTTCTCAAGAGAGAGGGAAAACAGCAGCCAGCACAGCAAAAACCTGCTGACAGGACTAATAAAACAAAGAGAACAGCAGCAGGCTTTGGTAGCAGCCTCTTCTGCACTGCCTGAATACAGAACCTAGGTTTTTTCTCCATTGAATGCATCCCTTCTTCCACTGCATCCACCAACAGCCTGTCTCTAGATCCTCAAGTCCACTTGGACTCTCTATTTCCAGGTCTTGAAGAAGTGTTGGCTGGTCCCACCTCCAGTCCCAAAATCTTAGAGAAGAGACACCCAACATCTTAGAGAAAGCAGTGGGGTCTAAAGCTCACTTTTCACTGGGATTATCTACTGTGGTTCTCACTGTGAGCACCAACTCCACAGAGCAGCCCCTTCAGGACTGGGTTTTGCAGGGAAATGCTGCTCTTTTTTGGGTTTGAGGTCTCTCCTGATGGGTGTGAAGGGTGCAACTTGTCTGTACTCACTGGGGTCACTCTGCCTGCTGGGAGCCCCCCAGTGCTGATGGAGCTGGTCTCACCTTTTCCAAAAGCTCTCGTCAGCCATCCAAAAGCTTTGTATCAACACAGCACGTGGTAACCCCAGCCAGTGATGAAACATCTGAAATGTCTCCTCAAGGCACCTGTGACACCTAATTTTGGTAGAACTGGACAATTTGCCCTTGGGCTTGCGCAGGCACTTCCATCCTGTTTGATGCTTTAGGGAGAGACTTTTTGATTCACTGGTCCTGAGAGGGAAAAACCACTCAGTTAAGGTGCATCTGGGTCTATTTTGTCTCCCCCCAGGAATTTCCCCTTCTCCCCTAAGTTCCTCCATTTCCTCCAGGTCTCCAGACTCCCAGGTGCCTGCCAAGCACACATTCCGCGAGCCCTCTGCGCACGCTTCCACCCCTGCAAAATTAAAACACGTGACCTCTATAAATCCCCATCAAAGGCCTTTATTCTTGTGCTGTTCTCCTTGCTGTTGTTCACTCTGAACATGCATGTGACAGCCAGATAAAAGGCATCATTCTCGAACGAGCTAATTCAAGTTAACCACTGCAGGGAGAGGGACCCAGCAAAGCCAAAGCACTCTGGCATTTTGATGTGCAACAGGGGTTTGAGCCCCAAGCTCATTTTTAGCTTCTGAAATCCCAACTGTTAGCCAGACGCTCCCCGAATGTTTGGCAGGAAGCAGAAAGTGAGGAAACCTGGCTTCCTTTGAGTCTGTGTCCCAGGGTTTTGCTGTAGGAGAGGGAGGTTAGTTTGAAAGATGGGTATTTGAAAAGGTGAGCCTTGTTCCCACTTTGGGGCTCATATTAGGAGTTTAACCCTTGTGAGTCCTTTAGTTTTCCCTTCCTTTTCCTCAGGAAATTTAGGACACTCTGGGACACATCTCATCCTGCCAAATTTGGTTGAAATCAGCAAGCCCATATATTCTTAGATTCATAACAGAAGACAGTAAGAATACATATTTTTTAAGTTTTGAAAACTGAATATTTTTCACTAAACAAATAGAAGGAATTATCAGTTGAAAAGCCATGTCATAATGGCCTGACACTTTTCCTCTGTTCTCCTTTAAGCTTGGGTGCTTCTGGGATATACACTAGAAGTGAATCGCCAGCACCTCGAACAAGATGATGTTCTTAGTGTAAAAAAAGGTAATGGAATTATACAACATCAGCTTTTGCCCTATTCTAAATCTTAAAACACAGATGCTGGTACTGACTTCACTGTCTGGCTCTTGTTAGATTGTTCACTGTGAAGGTCTGGAGTGACCACAGGAATCCCCACAGGCGGGGACTGAGGAGATGTCCAGCCTCCCTGTGCAGGGCCCTGATTTAACTCCCTTTCCACCTGAGATGGTGTGCAGGATCCTAAGTCCTGCTGGAAGATGGTATTTATGACTTGAATTATATCAATGCTTTTGAAAATTATTTCCCATTGGTACTAGAGGTGCTGTGAAAAGCCATGTGATACAAACTCCAGGCTTAAGAGACAAAACACGGTGTACTTGCTGTAGCCACCACAAGATGATGGATGACACTGAGCAGGAAGAGGGTCACATTAGCAGCAGCTTCAAGAAACACCTCACATCACCCTAAGAAACACTCGTCCCCACCTTGCAGCCTGCACGGGGCCGGTGGCAGTGGAGCCCTCAAGCTCATGTTTCATTCCCCTCATGTGTGAACGTGGGGAGATTGGGAGGGACAACAGCCCTGTGATTGTAATTGAGCAGGCTCTTTAGATGTTGTCCTGTTGGTAGGACCCCAGGGATCTCATTTTGTACTCCAGCTTGGCGCCCAGAGCAGCGAGTGCTGGAGATGAGAACTCCTTCCAAATAAAAATGCTGCTCCAGTACTTCTCAGTAGTTTCTCACCGGGCTTGACATTCTCATCTACTCACCGCCCCTGGCAAACTTCTCTTGTGGTGGCTCTTCATCTCCCAGCTCCACACAAGGAAATTAAAAATCCCTATTATATTTTTCTTTAATCTAGTCCAAGCTTCAGCTGCACTGGGGGCTGTCACCTGGCAAAGTCTACATGGAGGAGGAGTGCTCAGCTCACCTCCGCTGGTGAAACTCCCTCTCCAGCTAAACTCCTTGAAGCACACAAATAAAGAGGGAGCAGAGGAAAAAAAAAAACAAAAAAACAAAAAACAAACCAACAAAGGAACAAAGAATAAAGGTCTCAGCAGAGAAACGCTCTGATTGCCATTGCTAAAGGGCAGAACTTGGGGGAAATCTTGGATGTTTGCAAAGGGCAAACACATCCGTCCCATGGAACGCTGCGGATTTGGAAGCAAGATGAAAAGGAACTGGGGTAAGTTGGGACACCCTGGCTGCTGCCACTCTCTTGTCACAGTCACACGGTGTCTCAGCTCCTTGCCTGCTTCCCATATAGGTGCCAAGCACCCAAACTGCAAATTATTTTTAATTCCAAGCCTCAATCGAGCCCACATTTGTGTACCCTAAGAAGGTTTTTCCTGTCAGGTCAATCGAGCCCACATTTGTGTACCCTAAGAAGGTTTTTCCTGTCAGGTCTGCAGTAGCATATATGATGTGGTTTAATCATATATAAAAGGCTTTCCACATGGTTTTCCTTGGATGATGCCCATTTCACAATTGCCCATGGGATAAGACAATTTAATGGTTTTGTGTGATTCAGACAATCACAAATCCACCAAAAAGGAACATATTTGACCCACAAAAGGTTTTTCTTCCAAAGATTCTTTTTTCAAAAGATTCTATCAAGAAGCACCTTATTACTATACACTGCTTAATATTTTCCCTACCCAAACTGTTGTTCACACATCCTGAGTGAAAATCCGTGCACAGTTTGCAAGCTTGGCAGAGGCTGAAAACTCCAGCACAGGCTAATCCATGAATATAGACTGAATGATAAGTTACTTCAGGGAAGAGTGGCAGTATTTGGGTACTTCGCTCCCCCTCTATTACTGCCAGCCAGCTCTGGGTTCAGAGATGCTTCTGCCCTGCCTGATAAATTGAAGGACTTCACAGACATATTAACACAGCCAGACCGTAGTCGGTGAGCAGACAATTGATTATATGTCAGAAAGTCACACACTGGGCAATTTTGCTCCTAGGCTTTGCCTCCATTTCTCAAAATATACATTACAAAGTGAAGAAATCAAAAGTGAGAGATAAGAGTCTGCACATTAGGAAGCTGCTTGGAACAGGTTTTGTCTGTCTCCCTGGTTTTGTGCAGCACTGCGTGTCTTGTTGGGATTCTGGAAGGAACAGAGTCGCTCAGTCGATGTCTCGCAATTAAGAGGTTTTTCTCCATGAAATATTGGATTCTGTCAAAGCATAACTTTTGACTCAAAACCAAGGCTTTCAATGATATTCTCCTATTTTTCACCAAGTCTAAGCAAACAGCTTGTTCTTTTTTTTTCCCCCTTCCCCTTCAAATCACCATTTGTATATGTTGCGGGTTTAGCTGAAAATGTTATCATTTATGTCAAAAATGTTGAAATCTTTCCCCAAGACCCTGTCACCATATGTCAGACTTCATTATTCAGAGAAGACACTCAGGTAAAGCTTGTTCCCAAGTCACATTTTTCACTCTGTGTCACAGTGAAGCCAATGTTGCAACTTTTTGGGGGGCAGAAATTGCATTCCCAGGGAACTAAAAAATTTGAGTGTTGAATCAAGGCCTTTCTTGTGAAAACTGCCTGAAACGAATCCTTGCTATCTGCATTTCAGAGGTCATGGTGGGTTTTGGTGTCTCTCTGTGTTACACATGAACAAACACACAAGAGGCAACACCGGCAGCAGAGAGCTCACGGGCTGGTCTGACAAGACAAAGCACTGAGGGGAAAGGGAAGCAGGGAGAGGTGGAGTGACTCAACCTAAATCACACCATGGGCCAGGTCAGAGACAGGAGGAAAACTGGCACATCCAGATTCCCAATCTGAGGAAGACAGGATCACTCTGATGGCTGCATCAAGGGAGGAGTGAAAAAGGGAGGATGTTTTGCTCAGGTGATCACTTTGTCTCCGGAGACTGGGAGGACCAGCCTGGCCTCTATCAGAGTTCCACTCCCCTCCTCCCTGCCCTAAGGGGTATTTTGGACAGCCCTGATGGCTCATCCTCCAGCATCCTCTCTATATCTCTATCCTTGTGCCTTTCCCTTCTCGCAGCTGCCTTACAAAGCCCTGAGCCCTGCACTAGGTAGAGCAGAACCATTCTGAAGCCTGGAGCAGATTTGCCAGCAGGGGATAACAGATCATAGCAGATCTTCCCCATAACCACCTGGGGAGTGACTTGGCTTCCAAAATCAAGTGGCACATGCAATCCCACGGGAGCCCTGGGTAATGCTGCCTTGGGTTACTCCAATAAGATTTGAACAGAAAACCTGCGTTTGGGGTCGTTCAGCGTGGGACCATCCCTTCCTCCCCAGCACAGACCAGCCTTTCCTGTGCCACAGAGCACACACACAAAAAGCTCTGGCCCATCTGCTCCAGGGGCCAGAGAGCACAACCTGCCTCCTGCACCTTCCCAGGAGGAACAAAAGGCTTTTTTCCCCCAGCCTGCAGCTGCTGAACACATCAAAGAGAGGGATCAATACCTATCGACCGACCATCGCTGTTTCCTTCAAGTGTCCCCAGCCCCTGTGATTATGTATCTGCTCTCCTTTCCCTGTCTGCTTTACACATCAGGAATTCACCTCATTCCCCTCAAAGAGAGCTCCAAAATCGGACTTCTCAGAGCCAGTACTAATTCACAACCCAAAACAATGGTAACAGGGACAATGTTTGTCTCTGTATCACAGTTACTGTGGAAATCCTGACTTTGTGGGTAGACAATTATTGAGGTACTACATTGAAAAATGCTCTTCTAGTGCTGTTCTGCATGGAAACAAAATGCTCAATACCAGCATGCAAAAGATCTCATTGCATCCCCACATGAGGTAGGGGAGATGGGGAAGGAAGAGCTCTCTCCAGATGATTGATATTTCCTGAATCTTTTACTCAGCAGCAATCACTGGGAATCCCAGCCTCCACCCAAGACCTGGCTGGGCCTCCCATCCCCTCCCTGTAGGCACCTGCCCTCCCTCTGCAGGCAGCTGGTTCAGAGAGCTCAGGCAGCAAAAACCCTTCCAAACAAGCAAATACTTTCCCACTGGTTCATTTCCCTGAACCCACTCACCCCAGGGTGAGCTGTGCATTGGTTCCTGCAAGGCAAGGGCTCAGAACACGCAGCTGGGGGCATGGGGACAAGCAGGATTTTGGAGGCTGAGCTGATTTGCATTGGTTTCACCACGACAAAATGACTCTGTAACCTTGCTGAGAGCTCAGATCCCATGGCAAAGGGCCACAGAGGGCACATCCACATCTTTGCAGCCAGCAGCCCAAACCTGATGCCTGTTTGCTCTGGTACCTGCCTGAAAATATTGCTTACCTGCAAAAAAAACCTTCCTCCAGCTCTATGATAGCAACTGCTGAAAAACAAACAGGCAGCTGCTGGCAAAGAATGGAGGGGAAAAGAAATGAAAAGAGCAATACTCCAAATTTGACGCAGGTAGGGTCTTCTGGCCAGAGCACAGCAGAAGCAGCACTTCATGTCTCTGCCTTCCCCTCATTTGGGATAAAAGAGCTTTAGTGAGCAGCTGAAGAAATGCTGGGACCAGATACCCAGTAACCTCCACAGCCCATTCAGTGCAAGCTCAGCACTGACACTCACTGGAACTTGTTGTTCACCCCTGGGAGCCAGTGCCTACCCAAAACCCTCTGGAATTTACCTTCTTCAGGTCTCTCCCTGGTGGGAAAGCACTTGGGCACCACACAGGTGTGCAGGGAATGAACACCACATTGGGATGCTGGTGCAGAGCAGGCATCTGTGACCAGGGCACATCTTGACTTCATCTTTTGAGATAAAAGCCTGGACCCCCTCCTTGCCCTCATCCTCCTCCCCACCCCTAGTGTTTACTGCTCTCAGACTCTGATTTAGGTGGTTTACTGTGGCTTTCATCTGAGCGCATCAGGATTTTTAAATTAGTCACAGGTGACTCACAGGGTTACAAGAATAATGTTAAATTGCCAGACATACACAGCCCATATACTTTATTACCTCATTTTTGTATCTTCTTTATGGCCTGTGATAGCAATGACCTTATAGTCTGTGGCTGAAAAGCCAGTTAAACTTGTTCTCTGTCAAAACAGTAATTAAAAAATTCCTATAGGCTAGAAAGCAACTCTTCAGTATATTTCTCCTTCCAACAAGGCTCATGAATGAAGCTCTGTGAGCAACAGAAGACAATGTGCATAAATGTCCCTTGTGAACACCTTATCAGCCAGGCAGCACCCATTCATCTACATTAATATTTTAAATAAATATGTATTAGGCTTAACAACGTACAGAGCATGTCAGAGTCAGACACATTCAGCAGTTTCCCTTTGGCCACTGAGAAAAATCTGGTCTGATTGAGAAGGAAGGGGAAAAAAAAGGATAAATGCATTAAATATATTTAGCAAACAGTTGGCATTTTTCTCGCTTTTAAATGAAGATTGCAGTTTGGTATCTCCTTTTTTTTTAAATCCTTTTTTTCTTCTAATTTTGCAGTTCAATTGGAGGAAAATAGAATGAAAAGGAAGGAAAAATACAGAATCCAAGGAAATTTTTGCAGTTGAGGTTATGAAAGAGATAGTAATCGAAACAGAAAATTTGATTATTTGTTGAAGGAGAGTTATCAGTTTTGGGACACCACCTCCAAAAAGCAGTGGGTGCAACTCTGATAATATTTCACCCCATTATTCTCCCTGCTCTGATATTATAGACATGATCCTTCCCCTTCCATCCCCCTCCAAAAAAAAACCCAAACCCACAACTTTTCCCGTGGGAAGGTGGTCACATCCACTTTTCCAGCACATGGACCTCACTGGGTGTCAGGTGGTTTTATTACTGGTTAGAAATAAATTCCCAGAAGCCATAGAAATGCTAGATGAATCTCATCTTTTTCTCTTCCCTCCCTATTCAAATTCCTTTTCCTGGTGTCATTTACAGGTTACTAACCAAGTTGAAACATCCAAGCTGAAAGTCCAGCCGTTAAAAAGCAGCAAGGCATTCCAAGCCTGCTTCCCGTGCAATTTTTAAAGTGCTGCACTAAGGAAATGTTCAGGAGAGTGAAGCTTTGCCTTTTATATATCCCAGCAGACTTACACTTTCTAATAGACCCATCTAAATCAACAAAGTATTCCCCAGCCAGGGCCAAGAGTCGGCGAAAATGGCTCGGAGACAACTCGTGCAGCCACAACTTTCCACTGGAAGTTAATGAACTTTAAAAAACATTTTGGAAAGTGATGTATGCACAGGGCTCCTCGGTGTATCACAGTTAATAGAATGCGTTCCTGTCCCCGGGGGAGACCCTGGCTGAGCTGTCAGCTGTGAGCTTGTTCTTCTGGAGCTTTTTCTTTATATATACAACCCTCTCTCTCTGTCTCTGCCTCTCTCCTTTTGTTTTGTGGGGGAGACAAAAGGCAGCCAGCTCCCTCTTGAATTTAAAAGAATTTGAAGGGCAAATAAACAGGGGGAAGGAGGCAAAATCCCTGGCTGAGCGAACAGAGAGTCAGGGTGCTGCCCTGGATGTCACAAGTGGTGATGAACATCCCGGGCATGTGGCTGCACACTCACCTGCACGTGAGTGCCTACGTCCCTGTGCCCACACATGGAACAGGAATCTCTGGCATTGAGGGAGCCTTGCCTCATCTAAGTGACCTCCTGCATCACAGCCCAGCGAGTCCTGAACTGGGGAAGGGTGGCTGGGAAGCTGCCTGGAGGAAAAGGACCTGGGGCTGGTGAACAGCCAGCTGAGGATGAGCCAGCTGTGCCCAGGTGGCCAAGAAAGCCAATGGCACCCTGGCATGTGCCAGAAATAATGTGTCCAACAGGGAAGTGATTCTTCCCCTCTACTTGGCATTGGTGAGGCCACGCCTCAAGTGCTGTGTTTGGTTTTGGGCTCCTCACTACCAGAAGGACATTAAGGGGCTGGAGCGAGTCCAGAGAGGAGCAACAGAGCTGGGGAAGCCTCTGGAGCACCAAAAGCAGCTGAGGGAGCTGGAGGGGGCTCAACCTGGAAAAAAGAATGCTCCAGGGGGACCTTATCACTCTCCAAAACGCCCTGACAGGAGGGTGCAGCCAGGTGGGGATTTGGCTCTCCCCCAGTGCAACAAGTGACAGGACCAGAAGAAATGGCCTTGAGTTGCACCAGGGGAGGTTTAGATTGGATATCAGAAATGATTTCTGCAGGGAAAGAGTGGTCAGGCATTGGAACAGGCTGCCCGGGGAAGTGGTGGAATCACTGTCCCTGAAAGTGTTCAAAAGGCACATGGATGTGACACCTGGGGACAAGGATTACCGGAGAACATGGCAGCACTGAGGTAACAACTAAAGTCAATGATCTTAGAGGTCTTTTCCAACCTTTATTATTCTGTGATTCTGTGGTTTGTCCTTAGGAAACACAAAGATCCCCATACAGGCGTCCTTCCTGGGACACTCCAGGATGGCCTGAAGCTCATCAGGTTTGTCTTACTTCTTTTCAGATCTGGCACTGGTTTCTGAATCACAGTGAGGAAAATGGAAATTCACAGCCAGAGCCTCACTCATCCACAAGGCCAGCACTGCTCCAGCTCCATCTTTAAAAAGATGAGCAACAGCATAAGCTCAAAAGCTCATCTGGAGAGAGGTCAGTCCACCATCTCTCTCCAGACAGCCTGTGGCCTGTTGTCTCCAGCCTTAGGGATCTGAGGTCTACTTTGGAGGTGAATTTATTTGATTTGAACTCTTCTTCCCATTTGATTTCCCAGCATGTCTGGACTCAGCACATCTCTCTCCCAGGACTGTATTTTTCCTGTCCCAGCTGTTATTACCTACCTTTTTAGCTGCTCTGAAGATTATCCTCTTTTTTTTCCTTTCCCCCATGGAATCACCACAGTGAGAGCTCATCTTGAGAGGTTATCACGATGACCCTGGAGTCGTTCCTCAAGACACTGCTTTCAAACACAGAGCTGGGTCTTCTGTAAGCACAGCCTTGCATTCTTCACTCCCAGAGGGATTCCCTTCAATTTAGCTGGACTAAAAGCATCCTGCTGAACCATGACCAGTTAAGTACACAATCCATATCTCTGAGTAACCCATATCTTCCTCATTCTCTAGCCTGCAAATTTCTGTGTCATCTGTAATGCCATAAAGTGTTTCTGTACCCCTGTATGTTCTATATCACTGCAAAATGACCTCTACAAAGATTTAAACAGGTGGAGCAAGACCAGTCTCTGGGGAAACCACCTCAAAATAGCTATGCTCTTTGGACCCATGGCATTAATGGCTTTCAAAATGCAGCAGAGAACTGGTCCACCTAACTGTTGACCCCTTGATACTGCAAAATGTACACTTTCAAAATCAAAATATCATCTACTGTCATGGGTGATATTCACTGAAGGATTTTTATCAGCCATATCTATGCTGTGGTTTAACCTTGGCTAGCAGCTCAGCTCCATACAGCCATTCTCTCCCTCCCTCCCAGTGGGATGGGGGAAAGAGTCAGAAGAATAACGGTGGCAAAACTCATGGGTTGAGGCAAAGACAGTGTGATATGTAAAGCAAAAGCAAAATAAGGAGTTAATTCACTACTTCCCACTGGCAAGCAGATAGCCAAGCCCAGGAAATCAGGGTTTCATCATGGGACTTGGTAAGACAAGTGCCATAACCCTGAATGTCCTCCTTTCCTCCTCCTTCCCCAGGTTTATATGCTGAACATGGCACTGCATGCTCTGGAATGCCACTTGGTCAGCTGGTGTCAGCTGTGCTGTCCATGTCCCCTCCCAACACCTTGTGCGCCCCCAGTGGGGCAGCCAAGGAGCCAAAAAGGCCTGGAGGCTGTGAGAGCCCTGATCAGCAATCACAAAAACCTCGGTGTGTTATCAACACCATTTTCATCACAAAGCCAAAATATGTGACTACAAAAAAAAATAAAAATAAAAATTAACTCTCTCCCAGCCCAAAGCAGCGCACTTCCTCCATCCCAGCCAAGGATCATGACACACCAGCAGGCTGTTCCCAGCCTGCCCTGACTCACCCTGTCTGAGAGGCATTCCAAAGTTCCCCCCAGCTCCGAAGGAAGCTTTGCGAATATCTGGCAGGCAAACAGCAAAGTGAAACCAATAGGGGGAACTGAAGAAGATTATGGCTACAGGTCATTTGTTTACACAGCTTTGCTGCTGACCTGACTAGGGAAAGTTAATATAAGCTTGCAGTTTGGGAAACCAGAAAATGTTCCCATGTTCAAGGAGTGCAGGAGTCAGAGCCTGTGAAAATGGACACGTTGGAGGAATGTCCAGGAGAGGGATCTTTTAGCTTTCCAGTCTTAACCATTTTATGCTGGGTCGGAATATAATCCCTGAGCAAGGCTTCAACAACAAACCAGACCCTGCTTGGGGTATTCTGCTTCAAGGGAGTTTTCAATAAGGAAACAAAATCTTTTTTTTTTTTTTCTCTTAGCAAGCCTGTGCAAATATGAGACATTATTTAGACATAAGAATTTTAATTAAAACCTCTATCCATCCTCCTACTGCATTCACTGTTACCACTGCACTCACAACATTCTGCACCTCTCCAGAATGATCACATCCTACTGTGTTTTTCAGAAGTTCACATGAAATCTGCTGTCACAAATATTTTTCTGAATATGAAACATCTGGAATGGACAAATTAAGCAGTTATGGAACGTTCCTTGTACAAGACACTGTGCAATGATCCAATAATCTAGGACTTGTCTGTCTCTGAAAGTCACTGGGGAAAATGCAGGGATGTGATGTCTGAAAGCTCATCAGTGACTCAAAGAAGATAAACAAGGACCAGGTGTCCGTGGTCTCCACCAGTACAGGAATTAGAGACCAACAAGCAAAACTAACAGGCAGATGTCTTAAACAAACACGAGGATGTGGTTCATTAACCCACGCACAGTTGGGCTGTGGAGCTCCTTGCTGCAGGATGCTGTGGATGCTAGAGACGCACAAGGGAAAAAGGAATTCCTCAAAAAGGAATCAGGCAAGCTCTCCCAAATAATCCATCCGGTACAGGAGCTAAAGACACTGCTTCAAAAAGACTCCATGCAACATATGGCTAAAGCCTTCAAGTATCCAATGGAGATTTTTTTTTTTCCTATTTTTCAGCTTTTTTTTCCCTGCTTTGTTTCCAGCTCTTTTCATCTAGATGGGCTAATCCAGCAGTCCTTAAGCATTTTTGGCCTATTTTACTGTTTGAATTTAATTTCCCAGCAGGATTTTGGTACTCTTAGTGAAACAAATTTTGCCATTACCAAGAGATTAGAAGAAAAATCTACCTAGCAGGCTAAGAAATCTCCATGGAGAGAGAGAAAGAATGATATTCCTATTGTTTTCATGAACTCATATGCCAGGGGGCACGAGCTGCTGTATAAGGCTGGAGAGATTTTACAAACTAGACACATTCCTCAAAGTCTATCAAGAGACCTGAAGCAAAAAGCTGCAGACACAACTCTGTGGATAAGGAAGGTACTAAACCACCTCTCACCAGACATCAGGGAAGTGAAAGACCCACTTCAGAATTCCTTTCTTTCTCCTCTCTTCCCTGGGCATCTGCAGGGGACCACTATGAAAACTGAGATGCTGCACTGGTGGACTCCAGGTCAGACTTTTAAGCCTGCCCTGCTCCTCAGCCTGGAAGAAGATGCCCCCCAAAGGGTTAAGAGTTGTTACTGATGCTGTTTTGGTGCCATATGGTCCTCATCATCTCCCTGTTACCAAGGCAGCTGCAGCAGATGCACCTGCACGCTCAGCCCCTCCTGCTGCATGTGCCCAGGGACAAACCTGAGCCTACCTGCCTGCCAGGAAACACAGCACCAGGCATCCAGCGGGGCAAATGTTCAAGCATCACCCCACTGCCACGCCAGGGAAATCGTTGCTGTCACCAGAAATTGACTGCGACACTTCAGGGCAACATTAGTGCTAATAAAGGTTTGTTACCCTCCTCTTGAGCTGTTCTTCTAATCCCCAGGACCACAGAATATTGGATAATGCTTCCCTTTGTGTTCTTAAGTGAAGCCTGTGAGCAACCGGATTCTCAAAGATGAGGAACCTTGACATTTTGGGTTGCACCACTGTCTCTGTGCTGCTCTCTGAAGGATCATCACAGAGGTTCCATTCGCTGGCTTCATGTCTTCCAAGGAAGAGGCAGATCACCAAGTTCAAAATGCTTCATTATCTCCACAAAGAGCTATGTTAATATCAAACCCAGTTGTCTCCTCTGGAGACCCGTAAACATCTTTACAAGACCCTTCTAATTGTTTGTTCACTTGATGTAAAATGTTAACGTTATGAAGTCGGGCTCACAACGTGCCTCATCATCTGTAAATGGCTCATTCTAGTCCCACTTCAGCCCAAGAGGAGAAGAGGAGAACAGCTGCATGGCACAGCATATTCCCTCTCCAGCTAAAGAGCTGCCTAGGCTGGGTTTGAGGTGATCCCTGGATTGGGATGGCTTGCAAAGGTTAATAGCAGAAAAAAAAAAAAAAAAAAAGGCAAAACAAAAAAAAAAAAAAAAAAAAAAAAAAAAAAACAAAAAAAAACAACAACCACAGTTGCTGAGGAGATCTAGAGGTCTCAACTTGTCCACAGGAAATCCACAAGTCGAGGGGGAAACAGAGGAGCGAATTCCCTGGGAAATTGCTGAGATTTCTTTATTAAGAGAACATGGTGTTGTGTGCCTGGCTTGAGCCCCAGCACAGTGAGCTTTTTCAGAGGGCTTGGTTTGATGGGAACTCCATTAAAACCATTTTGTTGGTGCTGGAGGGACTGAGGAGACTGAAGGCTCAGGTGCCTGTGTAAGGCAGCTCAGCTGGGAGGCTCTAGGCACTGGTTTCTGCACAGCCAGCACATACAGACATGCTCTTCCTGATAGTGATTCCCAGCAGGAACCTGAACCAGGCTCTGGAAAAGCTCCATCCTTACTGCTGACCTGCCTGGACTTCCCCCTGACACCCTGAGAGTTATGAGAAGGAGCCCACCTTGATACCACTGAAAAGTCATAGAATGGTTTGGGTTGGAAGGGACCTTAAAGATCACCCTGTTCCAGCCCCCTGCCATGGGCAGGGACACCTTCCACTACCCCAGGGTGCTCAAAGCCCCATCCATCCTTGCCTTGAACACTCCCAGAGATGAGGCATCCACAACTTCCCTGGGCAGCCTATTCCAGTGTCTCATCACCCTCTGAGTAAAGGATTTCTTCCTAGTATCTCATCTAAACCTGCCCTTTTCTAGGTTGAAGCCATTTCCCCTTGTCCTATCACTCCAGAGCCTTGTCTGGCTCTCTTGGAGCCCCTTTACTCTTTGAGGGGGCTCTAAGGTTTCCACAGAGTCATCTCTTCTCTCAGCCTGATTCCGGATCAGAGGTGCCCCAGCCCTGTGAGCATCTCTGTGGCTTCCTCTGGACCTTCTTGACTGGGTCCATGTCATCTCTATATTGGGAATCCCAGGGCTGAATGTAGTATTTCAGAGAAGGTCTAACAAAAGCAGACTGGAGAGGGAGAATAAAAAATAGTGACCTCTTAGAGGTTCCTAGAGCATGACATTTTATGAAGACTCCAACTAACACAAAGTATAATTGTTTAATTAAATTTTGAGGGCACAGTTGACAGAGGCAGAATGATATCTTCATGGTGAGAGCTGACATTGGGTCCTTCCCTGCTTCACACCACGCCCAGGGTGAGAACAGATCACACAATCACTGGAGCAACAACTGCTATGAACAGCAGCTGACTCCCACATCCAGCTCAGTTCGTGGTGTCAGAACCCAGGGATGGATCAAACTGCCTTCAGAGTTTGTTGTTAAAGCTGTGTCAGTCTGATTTTTGCTTCAGGCTGGACACAGTTTACCCGGGGGGACACAACTGAATGTCTCCCAGATGGCCAGGTTGAACTTCTGCCTGAGACAGACTCAGGGCTTCTGGAACTGCACATCCCAATGTTCAGCTCACTGATAACAAACCAGTGAACACCAGGGCTGGGAGCTGCACACAGAGTGGAGACTGCTTCAAAGCTGTGTGGAGAACAGATCCCTGCCTCCCCTCCCAGCACTGCAACCAGCCAGGTGTGCTGGGACACATCAACCCAGCCAGGAGCAATGTGGATCATTCGAGATCTATCTTTTGGTGTGGAAGCATGAACATAATGAGATCTTCCACGCTAGCTGATTTCCCCCCGGTTCATCATGCTGTGAACTTGGATCACAAAGATCTCCTTTTTATGTATGGTGTCCCCTAAAGAGTGGGGACAAACCCTCCAATCTTCACTGCTGAAAAGCAACTAGGGCCAGTGCTCAAAGCCAGAACAGCTCTGGATCACACAGTCATAGAATCACAGAATGGTTTGCGTTGGAAAGGACCTTAAAGTTCGTCTAGTTCCAATCCTCTGCCATGGGCAGGGACACCTTCCACTAGACCAGATTGCTCAAAGCCCCATCCAACATGGCCTTAAACACTTCCAGGCATGGTGCATCCACAAATTCTCTGGGCAGCCTGGATGTCCCAGCACCACCAGGCTACCTATAGTTGGATACCATTGCAAACCCAGCCACACTCTCATCCCCCTTAACTGGCCAGCCTTAAACAAAGAGCTTGCTAGAGCTGCCCTGTCCTCCTTGAAGACCCTTTCCTCTGGCAGTGTTGCAAACCACCCTTGCCCACAGCCGAGTGGTGCAGCACGACCTCACCCAGCACCGTGTTTTGCTCAGCACACATACTTCTCCCTCGCTGCGGTCTCAGTGTTGGGATCATCAGCTCTGTGCGTGTGTTTTTGTGTGTGTGTTTGCACACCACAGTGGAGTAAACTTTGATCTCTGTGAACACAAGCACTGCTGCCGCTGCGGTGGCTGAGGGAGTGATTTGCTGTCACTCACCACTTTCAGCACACCACCAGCAAACAAGCCTGGAAAGTGCCAGGGGCTAACAAACCACTCCAGATCCTGCAGGGAGTGGGTTACCTTCACAGTGCTCTGCCTCACTGCTGGTTCTGCTAAATACTGCGCTGAGCTCTTCAGAAATGAGGATTTTTGATGCAATCAGGTGCAGGCAACAGCATCTCGGAGGGGTGAAACAGCCAGGCTCAGCCTGACCTTTCAATCCTGGGTGACTGCAGCTGTGACTCCGGAGCGGGATGAAGCCAAATTAGTGATTTTCAGAAATGTTTTGCTGATAACAGCAATCACTCTAAGTTGCTGAATGAATGCAGACACTGGTGCCCCGCTTCTCAGATAAAAAGTGATTAAAGTCTCTTTAAGAGCTTCTAAATCTGCTCTTCAGAAATTCCATTAAGCAATCTAATTAGCTAATTCTATTAACTGATTAGGTGATATTAATTAGTTAATTTAGGGGGAAAATTTATAAAGCTATCGAAGGAAATACAGAAAAAGGAGGGGGACTTTCGGCCAAGAGCTTCCTTTCTTCACCCCCACAGAGCCTTAATTAGAAATTTTAATTAGCCATATGCTGGGGGTAGGGAGTCGCTAATGGACCTCTGCTCTCCCCATCCTCTCCCCTGCTAGTCGTGTGTCTACTGGCAATTCATGGTGTCCAAAGCAACTGTGGAGGTTGGAGGCTTGCCTTTTGGGTGTGTTTTCTTCCCTTTTAGTCCAGGCTGCACTGCACAGTGCACCAGACTACTGATTTAGGGGATTGAAAAAAACCCAAACCAAACCTAGTGCTTAGGATAGAGCACCACAGGGACGCTCTGAACATGGACCCCTGGTAGCCTCCAAAATAATTTTTCAATTTACAGCAAAGGCCCTGGGAAGCTGGCAAGGCTCCTCACCAGCTTTACAGGGGAAAAGCCCCAGGCTGGGGGTCCCCAGGCTTCAGTTCACACCACTGCACAGAGTCTCCTGCCAGAGCACGTGGGTGGCCTGTGGATGGCTTGAAACAAAGGTGGGCCAGTTTCCAGGCACACTCCCAGAGGTCCAGGGTGAGGACTCAGTCCTGGCAGCCTTCTGCAGCATCAACCAGACTGGAAACTTGGCCACCACTGCCACTGTACCATGATTTCAGCTCCCGGTGAATACTGGCAGTGGTGCAACTGAGCCTGCAAATCCTACTGACCTGTGAGGATGTACAGGACCTCTAAACATGCCAGAATGATTCTCACTGTACCCAGGTACATGTGAACCCAGCATACCAGTCTGTCACCAGTTCCACACACAACTAGCAGGGGAGGCAAGAAATCTCTCACAGCTGCAGAGATTTTTCCTGAGGCACCCATGGAGGAAAGGCTCAGCGTGCTCCAGGCACCTCTCTAATGTCCGCTCTACCTCTGCTTTCAGCGTCCTTTCTCCAAACACAATGATCCATGAAGGGATGGGAGTGGGTACCAGTATCACAGGACCTCCAAACTCTCAGTGAGGTGCTGAGCTAATTGCACCCCAGCCACTTAAATAAGACTCCCACATTCATTAGCCCTAGTAACCCAGGTGGGCAAGGGCAGAGGCTAGGGAGCTGCAACATGAGGGACAGGGTCAGGGTGAGGTGACTGTGGAGAAGGTCCTGCAAGCCAGAGCCCTTGTGCTTGAATCAGGAGCTTCTTGGGACAGGGTTGTCTCATGCATCACGTCTGCAGCACTGTGAGAGACTGCTCTGGGATGAGTTCTGCCACAGAGCAAATGCAAATGAAGTCCTGGGCCGTGGTGGCTCTGTTAATATTAATGCTGGCAGCGTTTCTGCTGAAAGCATCGGTGCCGCTGCCTGCCTCCTCCCGCGCCCACCCGTAGCAGCTTTCTGAATCCAAGAACTGACAGCTTTTAGTGTAAATTTTGAGGCTTTAAGCTTTCCAATTATGCCTGCACCACGCTTTCAAGTCTTCCCCAGCAACTGTCAGGTTCACAAGTTTTCAAAGGGGAAGGTGAAGATTGGTGAAATCCCAGGAACTGGGGCAAAGCCTGGGGGTGGTGTGACTCAGCCAGGAGCACTGGCAAGGTTACACTGCACTGCCTTGCATCCTGATGGCAAAGGTGGGTGTCCTGGCAGGGAAAGGAGCTGCCCCACAGCATCCAGGTTCCCAAACTGATCTCCTCTGCAAGACTCATCTCCTTGCATGACTTCATGGCCTCAACCACAAATTCTTCCTGCAAAGTGGAAGCTGCATCTCTCACCTGGGGGATGAGCAAAGTGACTTCCATGCTACAGTCCTGCTCCATCCCAAGGCCATCCTGAGACACACATCAGCATGGAGCTTGGTCTGGGCTTCATTTGAAAGGTGAAGAGCCATCCCAAGTAATAGATATTCCAGAGGCTCTCTGATGAAACCAATTTCCACCAACCATGGTTTGGTCCAAGCCAAAAACACACGGGTTTTAAAAAGTATATGGTGAAGTGACTGTTTACTGCCTCTCCTGAGGGGATTCAGGGATTGTCCTGCTTACATGGAGTAAGTCCACAACCACTGTTTGTAAAATCTCATAGGAGAAGCAGTGTACACTTCCCCTGTTACTCATTGCTTTTTTTGAAGGTACCAGCCACACCAAAACAAGGAAATCCATGCCCAGAATGATCCAATAAGGTAATTTGCACACTCAAAATGCACACATGCCATGACCTTGAGAGCTCTACCACTTGGGATACTTCTTACCACTGGGCTGGGAGGGAATAAGGAAGTCCAGAGTTTCCCAGCTTCTTAAGCAATAAGATTCCTTTCCTTCCAAGCTCCCTGCTTTCCCAAGGCCAAAGAAACAGTATTGAGCTGATTTTAATGTTGGCCTCAAACACACTCCTATCAGTGAGTACTATTAGGCAAATCTCTGCTGCAAACCCACCTGTATCCCAAGATACATCCCTGGAGCTTGCAGACCTGAGGAACAATGCTCACCTTCCCACCACTTCCTGTCAGTGTAAGGACAACAGTCTGGGGACAATAAGGACAAGGACAGGAGACCTCTTCTCCTGAAAAGCAAAAAGTCAGCAGTGGAGAGCTCTGGGGCTGACCCCACTGGGAGCTACGTGCACAAAAAGCACTGAGCTGGAAAAGGGCAAATTTTGAGCTCAAACTGTCAGAACTGGGCACCACAACTGAACTCAGCTTCATCAAGATGTTTATTACTATTCCAACCCAAACTTGTTGGTTTTTGCCCTGTATCTTTATTCTGTACCACTCTACGCACTCATCTAGGTCTGTTGAGTCTTATTCATTATTTCTCAGGACAAATTCTTTTCTTCCTCACAGTTTGTGGGCACAAGGAGACTCCAGATGTGTTTTGTCCAGTCTGTCTCATCCTTCTTATCAAGTCTCACACAGAAATAAGTGCATTTTTTTCCAGTGGTGTGTAATTCCATCATCATCCCCAGTAGAGGATGTGAAATTGCCATGGTTTGAAAATGTTTCTCACATCTTTATGTCCCACTAAGAGATGGACAATACCTGTGAAACCTCTGCTGAGAAGTGTCTTAAATTTTGCTTTCTGTGGAAGTAATGCAGGAGGACAGCAAGGATGTGCAGCATTAAGTTTAGGTTATGGAAGGCTCCCATGTGGGAATAGACTGAATGGCTTTGAATTCTTCCTCTGAAAGGAAAGAATTCTCTGAGGATATGATATTAGAGGTTGTAAAACCATGAATAAGAAGGGGAAATATTAATATTAAACAGTTGTTCATTATTTCCCATTCCAGAGGATCCAGGAGCACGCCGAAAATTTGCAATGAAACACATTTTAGGCACAAAAGTAAGCACATTTTCCCAGTGCACATAGTCCAGCCACAGAACTCATCGCTGCAGGATGGTGGCTGGGCCAAAAGGCTGTTTGAAAATTCAGAAAAAATGCTGGATACATTGACCAGTGGCTGCCAAAAACCTTGGTCTGGTAGCAGCCCTCAATTTCAGGAGTCCTCCACTGCAGATGACAACAGAGGGTGGCTTTTGAGGGAGCCTGGAGGGGGCACAGGGTGGGCTCTGAGGGCATCACCACCCTGCAAATCCCGTTCCTTTGCCTCTCCCACGCTCAGCCCGCGCTAACTGCGGCTCAGAGCGCACTTTTGCGAGGATCCCTGGAGCAGCAGAAGTTGGTACTAAAGTTCAGCTGTAACAGGAGCTTTGTTTAGCGGTGCTGGGACCAGAAGGTCAGCAGCAGCTGCTCTGCCAGGCTTTAACCCTTTGCTCACCCCCACGCGCTCGCCGTGCAGAGTTTCCTGTTCCCCAGGCAGCCTGAGGAAGAGCCTTCTTTTACTTTGTTAGCCCCATTATCCATCAATTTTAGCTCTGTGACAACACCGTGGGGCCAGCCTGCCTGCAGCTCTGTCAGGCTGTAATACAGTAGCCAGCAGCAGCTTTTCACTGCTTTTTCTCAAGCAACCCCAGTGGCACCAGGAAATTTTGCAGCTTGTATATTTGCAAAGTGCTGTTCAAATGGTGGAGCTTCTCCAGAGCCACGGGGTAGCACCACTGCCAGGATGTTGAAATCAGGATAAACCAGAAGTGCTCAAATGAAGTCACAGTTTGCAGGAGATCGGTGTAGCAGTATTTCCCAGTGCAGATCCCACCTAGTTTGACTTTTCCTAGGCATCTGCAGGGCTGGGGTGTGCATGTGTTAACCCGACAGAAGTCGGGGAGAGTTCAGAGGTGACTATAAGCAAGCAGAGGAATCTCTAGGAAGCCAGGATGTGGAGTGACTGAAGTGCACAATGGATATCCAGGAGTCCTGTGGCTGCCAGACCCCATTTTGCACCCTGGCACTATCCTGGTTGCACCAGACAGCACGGTGGGCACGAGACCCTTTTTCAGCACATCTATCCTTTTAAGCTGTTCTTGTCCTTCTTAAAGGATAGTCACATCGCTGATGCTTGTTGGGGATGGGTACAGCCTGGGATAACCCCCAAAATGTGCCTGGGAAATGCCAGTAGGACCATGCCAAGGGCCTTCTTACAGCAGGGACACTCTTGTGCTGCTGTGGGAGCCCATGCTCAGGACCTGCATCATTTACCGGTCAAGAAGCAGCTGATGCACCCACATACTCTGGCTGCTCTCAGCCCTAAAGATCACCCCCCAGACCACCAGCATTTGCATTTTCTGCAGCTCCTGAGCAACCAGCCTGGCCATGAGCTGCACCAGACCAGCCAAAGCTTCAGCTCAGCCCCCACAGCCCTGCTCCCTCCAGGGCAGCGCCGTCTCCAGCCCTGGCAGCACGCCACGTCCTGTACACACGGCCAAGACATCTCAGAGGAGATAAAACTACAGCTTCCCAAGCACTCACCCACCCTGCCAGGCCCAGAGCCACGTGCCTCCCCGCTGAGCTGCTCTCTGGGTCAGCTCGTCTCATATCACAGCTCTTCAGCAGCCCCTGCCTGGCCATTCAGCTACAGTCCCTGGAGTTATGGCTTTAAATTATACTGCTGTGTAATGCTGATAGCCTTTGCTTCCCCAGCCTCCTGGCTGAACAGTCATGACACTTTGAGCAGAAACCTCAAGGAATTCCAATTTACTCAGAAATTGTCCCCCCGTTCACCAGTGTTTGCTGGTGTGAAGCTTCTCTCTAACTTTGCCATTTAGTGCAAGACTGAATCAGTGCCTCATAATGCTGGCCATGTCACACACAGGGTTTCTCATGTCACCACCTGGCAGTACTCACTGTCATCTCGTGATGTAGCTCTGGGACAACTGTGCTTTTTCATAAAATGCTGCAGGACTCTTTGTGCCCACTCAGAATTGGCTTGGAGGACTTGGGCACATCTGAATCACCAGCAGATGCTGCTTGGCAACATTCCACAGGGGCTGGTGGAGTACACGCCATGCTCAACTGGTGACTGTGTGGAGGCTGCTTCCCCAGGTCACCAGTCTTCCTGCTTGTGATCACATGAGGAAAAGGCCTTCATGTACAAGGATGCTTCAGCACTTTCATTTCTGTCTAGATTTCTACCATGAGCATTTATCAGGCCAGACTTCCGTGCCATCAATGTATTAGAAAAAAGAGGTACAGGAGAGCCTGTTCAAGGGAGCAGCCCCAAATAAGCATTGCTGCCAGTCTGGAGGAGCTCAAGCAGCGTGGTACAGCCACAGCCATGAGGCCCATGTGCACCTACATCCCAGAAAATCTCCATCTGCCCACGGATGAGTGTAAGGAAAAAGCCTTTTATGAAGCCATGGAGGGGAAGTGGGATCATGTCCAGTGTGATGAAGACACAACCTCCACCAGCTTCACCGTGAGTCGCTGTGGTGAATTCAAGCTCTGGGAATTCAAGCTCTGACATTTCACAACACACCAGATCAAACTCTCCACGGAGGTGAACAGCATTCAGCTGCACCAGAGTTATGCTGGGGGCCAGTTTTGATGTGCCATTGTGGAGGGCAGCAGGAGAAGGCAGATGTTCTTACCTGATCTGAACCAGACCGAGAAGAGCTGGCAATCCCTGATGTGTAATCGAGGGCCAAGCCAAGAAACCCGATCCGTGCTGGGGCTCCAGCTGCTCTTGCACTACATCATAAAACCTGCTCCATTCACCTGCTCATATAACCTGATTCCAGGGGGGAACAGCCTCCCTGACCATCCCCAGAGATCAGCTGTGGCCTGATGAGTGAAGCTGGCCAGCCCCTGGCATTGTAGCTAACACTGGTTTCCCACTGCTCAGGGTTTGTTAGCATGCTTCTAGCTTCCACAGGATGAGTTTGGGGCCTTGGAACTGTCTTCTCCTTCACTGTTCAGTGGTCAGTAAATCCACAGAGAGATGCAAGCCACGAGAAGGTGCAGACACAACTTTCTGCATGGGCACTCAAGACTGGCTCTTATAACACCATGAGCTGGGATGGGAATGCAGCCAGGGATGAATGCAAGGATCTTTCTCTCACTGTCCTCTAGAAACAGGCAAGGAAACACAAACACCATTTGCAAAAACAAGAGTGATTTTTCAAGAAAATTTCAGGAATATTTATCTAGACTCAAGCAAAAGTCCTCAAGCAAAAATAGCTCTTATTAATGACACTCTCTATCAGAACAAAGCTTGATCCCTTCAGATCCTTGGGGTAAGCAGCAAAATACTCAGGACCAAATGGAGGTAGATTTCTACATCACTCTCACCTTTTCTTTCTTTTTCCCCAAAATTCGCAGGAATGTTTCCACAATGCAGCAACATAAAAGGGAATATGATACAACAATATCCTGTGGAGAGGCAGCTGTAAGTCAATTATGAGCTACCTTTAAGCCAAGAAAAAGCCTCTGAATTTAAGAGGAGAGACACCAGTGAAGTCCTACTGGGACAGACTCTACAAATAAAAGAAAGAACATTTTTGCTTTTCTTTTGAAAAGCACAGAAGAGCAGCGCTGGGCAGTAATAAAGTTTTCCCTGTGATCCATCAGGGCACTCAAAGACTCCAGAGGAAATGTACCCTCGTCCAATAAATGATAAAGGACACAGCATTCCCCCTTTCCTCGCTGGTTGCTGTGAAGTCCAAGTAGATGCAGTGACCCACAGCAAATGAGGGTTTGAATTGACGACTCCATGACCCAGACTTTTCCAAGAGCTCTAGGAAGCTGTTCCCCAACAGAACCTTCAGCTGGTCCATTTGTTACAGGATCTTCTCCTGCCCCCACAGCAGGCAGGATTAAATAATATCAAGGACATCTGCTGTCTGCTGTTCTTTTTCTTTCATCCCTCCCCCAGGCAGAAACCAGTCTGGCAGGAACTCCAGCTCCCTTGCATTGTTTTGGATCTCCCTTAGGCAAAGAGGTGGAGAGGAGCCCTCCAGGTCACATCCAACAGTTCCTTTTAGCAGTGTAATTGTAAATATTTGGGACCAAAGCCTTCTGGATCTACTCAAACCTGCCTTTTGCCAGTGAAGAAAAAGACACACATGCCAGGGAGTGTTTTGTTTAACACTGTGTCCTGGCTCTTTCCTAGCTTTCCAGGTACCGAGAGGGATGGGAGGTGACCTCAGGCCAAGCAAAGTCAGTCTGTGGTCTTTCCCACTGGAGGCAGTGGGTAGGATCAAGCCTGGAGCCCCACAGCATCCAAGCATGTGACAAGCAGAATAAATGCATTTGCCTTCTTATCACCAGTTGCAATGGACCATTTCACTTTCCTGCCTCTGGTGCAGAGTCCAAGCCCTATTCCAGAACTCCGAAAGAGTTCTCCACCCAAAACCTCCAAAATTCCTAAGGGGTTGGCACCAGGAAAAAAGTCCCCACATCTCCCTGCCCCAAAACTAAACTGTGACTCTTGGATTCCTGTACACCACTTGCAAATAGGAAAAAAAAATTCTCCTTTCTAAGAAGATGTGGTCACAGCTCCTTTCCAGGTGCAGGTGAGCTGTCATGATAATGGTTTGGATAATAGGATTGGACTCCCTTAGCCTGGATCCAGCCTTGCACCCTCGGTAGATACCATTCCTTCCAACAAGGTAAGTTAAGGCAGCAGAGAGCGGGAGTAGATCCTATGTGCCATGTGCATGTGCTTCAGCCCTCCCAATAACTTCTTCCTTTGCCTTTCCCTCGGTAAGACGTAGATCTTGTACTTTGTCTGGCCCTTGTCTCACTCATTTCCCTGTCCCTGCAGCATCAAAAGGCATCCCCATAAGTGCTGGCAGTGCAGTAAGAGTGTTTCTTGTTGCAGGGCAATTGATTTCACTGCCACTGAGGCAGGCAGCATCACTGGGGACTGAAATAACTTCAAACCAGCTTAATTGATTAAGCAAAGCAGCTGAAATGGATATTAGGACTGTGTATGGGGCATAAGTATGAAAGGCAAAGAGCATGGCAAAGCACATGAATGCCAGCCTCCAACTGTGCTGAAGGGAGGGGAATGATAGGAAAACAGGGAACTTTTTTCCTCATTTCATTCAATCTCATCTTCACAGAACTGGAGAATAATTTGGGCTGTCAGGGACCTCTGGAGGTCTGCAGCACAGTGCCCTGATCAAAGCAGGTCTGGGTTCAAGGTCATCTCCAGTTGTTCAGGGCCTTGCTCCAGTGAGTTTTGATTCTCTCTGAAGATGCAGACTGCTCACTCTCCCTGGGCTTCTCTTCTAGTGCTTCAGTGCTCTCATGACAAAGATGCTTTTTCTTATGCCCAAAATGAATTTCCCCTGATGCAGCTCGTGTCCATTCCATCACCCTTTGTTAAATGTGTCTTCTCAATATCCCCCCTTCAAACACAGCAAAAAGCTGCCTTACCCCTTTTGCCTTCTCCTTAGCTAAACATTCCCTTTGAGCCAGAGTTAAACACTTTGACTTTTAAGTGAGAAAAGCAGCAGCAATGAGTGCTGGATTTTGGTGGGAGGGGTTGATGTCACCTCCCCTTCCAGCTGCTCTTCACACTTTGCTTTCCAGCTGAAATTGTTCAGCAATTTGTAGTTTGAACGTGTAAATGTGCTTCTGATGACCAAAAGTCACATTTCTCATCAAACTGAATACTTACTAGAGAAAATGTACCCAAGGAAAATCACCAGAAATTGGGTTCCTTTGAAAAATTTCACCCCTTCTCAGCATCCTCCCCCTCAGCTCTCTTGGGTGTTAAATATTAAAGTAAGGAGTTGCTGGCTTTGATACAGAAGTAGTAATTCTCTGCCTGAGGTATTTCCTTTCTTGGCTCTCCTCCCTTTCAACTTGGAGTGATTTTTTTTTTTTTAATTCTGTAGTATTTGCCTATTTCCAACACCTCCCCCACGTGGCATGATGTCAAATCAGCAGCAAGCAGGCCAGCAGGAATGTGTGTTCCCTTTATCCAGGGCTAGAGTGGAAGTTTGTAAGACACGGTTGATAAAATCATCCTTCTGCAGGCCAATTGCTCAGCAGAAGTCCCTCCTGCAGGAATGTCACCGTGTGCTTCCCACAGCAAGGCAGCCAGGAGGCTCCTGCTGTTACCAGCAGATGGTTGGAAGGTCAGCCACCACAGTGCCAGGGCTTTCTGGATGGCTTCCCTGGGATGCAGGTGAGCAGAATTATTGCTCCGTGTCTGGGAAGGAAATGCAAGACCACAGCCAAAATTGGGGAGCCCCTCAAAGTGTGTTTGGAAGGGTCACCTCTGTCAGAGCCAGCACAATTTCCAGTTGTCCCAAGCCCTGCTCAGCTCTTGGCCTCTCTGCAATCCTGTGAGGGAGTGAGGTCTGCAGGCCAGCTTGAAATTTCCCCCTTGAAATTTGCTTTTCCTACACAAACTCCCTCTTCTTATTACTTTTGTCCCATATCAAAGGCTAAGAGAACAGCAGTACCTTGTCTGTCTGAGAAATGAGATAGAGGCACATGTGAAGCAAATGATCCCAGAATCATTTCCTTAACCCACTAACACATAAATGAAAGCACTTTAGTTTCCTCTTTATTTTTTTCAAAGAAACCAAATCCTTTCCTGCTCCAGCTCAAACCAAGTGTTATTAAATCAGCCATCAGAAGATGACCAGACTCAAGGAATCAGATTAGAGAGATACCCACAGAGGAGGTGTGGCTCCCCACACTTGTTACAGCCCTAAGCTTCAGCTGGCTCCAAGGAGATTAAAAGTGCAGTTCTGGGCTCTGCTCCCAGACCTGGGACCTGATCTCTTCCTGTCCCCAGCCACCCAAAACTTTGTGTGCAGCCCTCACCACATCAGAACAACATTTATACCCAGTAAGGCAGAATACACACCCTTCTGCTTGAAAAACTTCAAGTAACATGCATCAAAAACTCCTTTAGAGAGGGAACTGAACTGGTGAAGACTCTGGACATGGTCATGGGACGCAGGCTTCAGGAAGATGCATGAGCTATGAGGCTTCTGGTGCCCTGCACCACTTTCCCTAATGCTGGGGACAATGGTGATCTATTTATTTCATTACAGACCTTTGTTGTGTTTTAAGTTGATGCTAATTAGAAATGTCTCCTTCAATTGCCACAGTAATACTGATTTAGTTTAATGTAATTTTAAGTGGACTGAAATGTTTCCATCTATAGTATTTCTCTCCTGCTCGCCTGCAAATAAGAAAGATAAATGCAGATCAACCTGACAGATAAGCCAGACACGACTGAGGTGAATTATTTAGACCAACTAACATTTATCAGGCAGTCATTGCATATTCCCATATTCCTGGAGTGTAGCTTTCCTGGACTACAAAAAGAGAGTGTAGGTCTTGATTGCAGAAACCTGAAATACATTTCTTGCCATAGGGATTATTACAGACCTTTGCAAAACAAAGATTTATATCTTCAAAAAGCCCTGTTGCCACATATTTTCTAGCAAAATCTCACTCTGCAACCTGGCAATGGAGAGTCATCTGTATTTTCAGTCAACTTCATCAGCTTCTTCTTGATCTGAGATCCTGACCCACAAGTCACAGTCTGCCTGAGGTGGGCATGCAGTCCCCTCAGCAAAAATGCATTTCCACACTCAGCTGGACATCTTCCCTTCTTTGATTACATAAATAACCCTGGGCAGAGTTTATCTTGCAAACAAGACTCTCAAATCTAGGCAGCTGTGTGCCCCTGCCTGCACATGAGCTAAAAGTCCAAGGTCCCAGAATTGTGAGCAGAGATCTGGGCCTGGGTTTGGTTGTTCAGTGGACACCTGACATGTCTCAAGATTGTCACATACCTGCACACAGATGGCAGCTGCATGCAAGGACCTTTGGGAGACCCTTCTGGGGCAGAGTTGGAGCCCATACCAGGGTTCTGAGACCACCTGAAAGACACAAAGGCAGTGGAAAGGGAGTTGTGACCCTCCCCAGCCCAGCCCCATGAACAGAGGGAGCAATTCATGTGCTCAGCTGGTGCCTGTCCATTCTGGACAAAGCTGATTTTCCATTCTGATTTTCCCTCCCAGCTTCCTTGGCTCTATTGAATGACTCCTCATCAGCTACAGTGGTGGAGAGCCGAGACCTCATTTGGACAGAGAGCATTAGATGCCAAAATCTTTTCATCTTAATTTCACCCGGAATTGCCTCTTGTGTGCACTGGACCAGGTCACATCGCCCTCAAGTGGAGGATGATCACAGCGAGCAGCCCCAGACAGAGATCACCCAGAGGCTGTTTTCTTTTGAGAACACTAAAAAAAAAGCAAGGATCTACCCAGTCCTGCAGGACAACGTGTGCTGTGAAAAAGCTGAGTTGCAAGAAGACAAAGATTTCAAAAGACAGACCAAAACAGCTACAATGGAGAAGGCCATAATTCATGCTGTCGAGCCCCCACCATAACTCAGCCACCTCGTGCAGTTCCATTATGATAGCATCTCACCCAACTCAACATCAAACAAAAGGTGGTAGCAAAGCCAAGACTATAATTCACCTCTCCTGGATAGCCACAGTGTGCATTAACCATCAGAGAAAAGTGTTTGCTTTATGGCCTGACTCAGTGTCCAGCCAGCGTGCTGAGTGAGGTTGGGCCCCTCTGCTGAAATATGCAGGGTCTTGTAAAAAGAAATCAGAATAGGAGATCAAACTGAACTGATGTGAGCAGCCTGACTTCTGGCAGCTTCTAGCACCAGGGTGCTTGGCTTTGAAACCTTACTATTGTTCTTGGTTGGATTTTCTCCAGGTTACGACAAAAACAAAAACAAACAAAATCAAAGCAGTGATGTAAGAACAAGAGCCCTTTTATATGGAAATTTACTGACGGTGCCCACTTACTTCTAGAGAGAAAAATCGGAACCTATAGATGAAGGTACAGCTCTTGGCAGCTTGAAGGAATGACTGGTGGTAGTGACAGGTGATTATCTCCAGTTTGGAGGCTTTGCCAGAGCACAGTACTCTGTGTACTCTGTGTACTTGCTGGAAGGGAGAAGAATGCTGGAAACAAAATGTTATGAATCCTTCACCTGGGTCTGGAAGGAACATTCCAGCAGCAGCAGCACCAGCTGACCTCACAGGACAGACAGGAAATGCAAAGCTGGGATCTCTCCCAGGAAAGGAACCTTCCTTGCTTACATACTGTCCTCTTTCTGCTCGTTTTTTTTAACCCCTTCTTATCTCCTGTGTGGGTGGACCTGTTGCTTGAGATTCTCCTTTTCCTTGTCTCTATTCTCTTCCTCAAAGTCTGCTCCTTCATTCAGTCTCCCAATTTATCCTGTAAACTTGATCTTCATGCTGTAGAAATGGTTGAGCTCTCCACTCAAAGTGAGGGGCACAGACCTGTTCCAGGTTCATAACAAACTGTTCTGGATGCCTTGGATGTACCAAGAATATGGTTGGGGTCAAAAGAAAGTGGCTTCTGAAACAAGTCTTATCCTCTTGACTTACAACAAGTATGTTTCCACTGCAGCATAGCCTGTGCCTAACCTTTTCCCAGATTCCTCTTCTAATCTCAGCCTGGAGCAGCATGTGTGCAGCCCATTTTACAGCACAAGGACCTAATTACATTTTCCAGCTGTGCAGCAGACTCCTGCAAAGCAAAATAAAGCCTAATAATGTACATTTCTTAGCTACCACTCTTGGCCCTCTTGGAGCAGTCCATGACTCTCAGGCTGACAAGTGGGCTGAAGGATGACACTGCACCCTTCCACTTTTACCAGGAGAGCTCTTCCTCTTTCATCCCTGCTGTTCTGATGCATCAGGCCATCCTTTTCCACCCAAGTCCACTTAACATCTTCTCACTTTGCTAATTACCCTCTGGAAGGCACAAAAATTAACCTATGCTCTGCTGAACCACAGAGCAGATGATGAGTTTTGCCCTTCCCTTCCTGCTCTTCCATCTTCACCCAGTGAGCCATTCCTCTGGGAAGGCACCAGCCCCTGCCAATGTGGAGATGAGCACAGGCACAAAAAGGGAATCCAGCAAGGAACAGTCGGTCTGGGAACCAAAGCAGCTGCTCCAAGGGTGCTGGATAGCAAGAGGGTCACCACAACGGTGTCACCAGAACAGAGTCACCACAACAGCCAAGACACGGCACGGTGGAGAAGTGGAGAAAGGGTTTAAATGCAAGGGAGAAGAGGAGCAATGCTCTCCAAGAATCCCTTGCTCATCAAAACCAAAAGCAATCCCAATGAGAAATGCATTCCCCAGGCAGCCACAGTGGGTCTGTTGAAGGGAGATTCATATTCCATCCCCTACAAAGTTTCATGGAGCATTTCATGGCATGTAAGGGATCATCTACTTTATCTCCCCTCTACAACATGCTGTGAGCCAACCCCTTGTGGAGCTTAACAAAGTAGATTTGGAAATATTTCTTCACTGAAAAGGAGGCGACACCACTGCCAGCTGCAGGCCAAGAGCTGCAGGTACCAAGGCACCCCAACCAGAGGTACCTCATGGCCTCCTCCCTGCGGGATGCTGGGGGTTCAGGATGTGCCCCCAGATAATCCTGAATCTTAAGATGATTCTGCAAACCAACCTATTTGGCAGCAGAGAAGCCTGGATGCAGGTAGAGCTGAGCTGCAGAGCTCTCTGAATGTGAGCCAGCCCAAGCATGATGGGCATGGCAGCTCTGGCCCAGCTTTGCTCAGCAAACCAAGTGGAGTCAGTGCAAGATGGATCTGTCATGACCAGACCAATCTACAAAGGATCACCTGGAAGGGCATTAGGCGCCCTGTTTAAACCTAACCCTTAGGGAAATGCAGCATGAGTTGGTCTGGCCAGTAGGTAGAGCCTGAGAATGTCAAAGGTGTGAAGTGTTTGGGGCTTTTCCTGGGGAAAAGGCTAAGAGGAACAGCTTGAGTGTCATGCAGCCAGGAAACAATTTTTTCCTTATTCAGATTAAGACAAAATGGTGTGATTGTAGCCATCTGTTTCAGCTAGATGAGGATATTTTAAATTATTTTTTAAGAAGTAAAAGAGAGATCTGATAGCCCAATTGCATTCCTGTCCCCAAGCTGGCATTCATACAATGTCCTCCACCAGCAGATGCCACAGCCTTGCATGAAATTTAGTCACAACACTTATGCCAAATTTCTAGTAGTCAATTTCCCTACTATCCTTTAAAATAAAAAAAAAAAAAAACCACACAAAAAAACCCAAAACCAGACGAAACAACACTGTAATTCCCTTTTGATTGTAAGCATATATGTTTCCTTGTTTTACATTGGGTTTATTTCCATTTGTGTTAACATTTGCCTACAGCTCCTATCAGTTCCACAAGTAACTTTCCCATGCCATATCTGCCTTGCTTTATCCTTTGTTTGTCCATTGTAGGAACTGATTACATTGTCAAGCAAAATTTGCTTTAATCTGTCACCCTGAAAGCCTAATCATTTTGGGGCAGGCTGCCTGAATTATTGTGAATGATGATCTCATATCTGTGAATCAAACAGGTAAATAGAGGAGAATACCAAGCACCCTGAGGATGCTGAGACCGTACAGACTCCGGACACTTTTGAGTTGTGGCTGAGTTAGTGACAGAACTTTGAGGAAATTCATGGTTTATGGACTATATATGAAACTTGCTTTCTGCCCTAAAGGAGGGAAGACAGCTATGTGGCTTTCCCTCTGCTACCTGCAGCCTGCACTGCCTGCCCTCCTTCAGGTGCCAGAATCTTCGTTTCCAGTGTCTGAGGACTGAGCTCTCACCCTGGGTGGGCTCAGGCTTGGATCCCACATCTGATCACAGCGGCAACCCCCTCATTACACAAACCCTCTCCCCCTGCCAGCAACGACAGCAGAACTGACTGCAACTTTTCCTCCCCCACTGTCCAGTTCCCTCCTGAGAGAGCCATCAGGGCCACCCATGCAAGACTCCCTGGGTTTCCACAGAAGTCACTGGGATGTGCTTCCACTCGCTGTAGGTGTGAGCTCAGCAGCAAGCCAGCCTTGCTGACTCACAGGCCCCACGGTGGCTCCGTCACCATCACCATCCCGCTCCAGATGAGTCACCAGGGTGAGTCACACGCTGCATCTGCACTGCGTATTTATGGCAGCTTTGCATCAGCCCTGACAGCAGGGAAATTGTTTGTGTGGAGTAACCATGGAGAGGGAGGAAATGCTGAGGAGAACTGAGAGGTGAGGGATGAGGAAAAACCAACAAGGGAAAGCGTATTCCACCTCCACAGCCCTGGAGTACAAAAGGAAATGTTTGCCTCTGTGGTAGAAAACCCTCTCTTTTCCATGATGTCCCTAACTGGGAGAAGTGGAAATGCTGTAAGAAGCAGCCTTGCAGGGTCTGGAGCCCCTGCAAATCCCACAGGGAAGTGTGTTGGCACAGTGGATTCGGCTCAGATGAGCTTTTCCCAAAAGAGCTTTAAGCAGATGCATCGAAGGTGCCAGGCAGAGTCCCCTCACCATCCTTTCATCTCACCCTGCACACTCTGTGATCATTTGGCTCAAAAATCACAACTAAGTGATTGCTAAGGGTATACCCCAAAGCCCCACTGCCTTGCTCTTGCTGATGGTTTGTGAGATCAAGGGTCAAGAAGGCAGGAAAAGCAATGGCTGTGTCACTTAGGTCCTACTGCAGATACCTCAAACTGTCTTATTCCCACCTTCAGCGTGGTTGGTACCATTCAGAGAACATTTACAAGGAAATTTTTTTTTTTTTTAAATCCCATCAGCTTATTCTTTAAAGAAAGATGAGATGCCTTTTTCCAGGAATAGTTCACACCATAGGACTTTTAATAGGCAGTAAAGGATTATGATTTTATTATTATGTTTTCATAAATGGTTAATCAGCCAATAGATACAGCCACCAATAAATGTTCCCATACATGTGGGTTTAACATCTGTTAGAGGTAGCATTTGTACCTACACTATCACTTTACCCTGTATCAAACCAGTGGATTAGTCATAGGCATGGTCAGTTTTTCAATTTTATTATTGGTCTCCAGATCAGAAACACCTTCAAGCAATGGGTTTTACAAGGTTGCACATCTGGCTACACCTGAACATTATTTATTTGTCTACCTGCCTTGTAGAAACAACTTCTCTCCCTTCAAACAAGGGGAAGGGGCTGACTGTGACACGAACCCCAGTGAGATGGGGCAGAAAATATTCCTGCCTCTGCCTGGGTTGTACCATGAATGTTCACAAGAAATAGAAATAAAGTCTTTTCCACTGCAATACAGAGCTCAGCTTCTCCTTTTATTTGCAGCAAAAGTCAACTGAAAATGTTCTTTTGGCAAAGATAGGGTGGATTTTGTGGTTTTGGGTTTTTTGGGGTTTCTTTTAATCACGTAAAGCCAAGAAAGCAGCAAAAGTAAGTGAACATGTTTATAGACAGATTTGTAAGGCAGAAAAAGCTGTACTTTGCACCACTGAGAACCAATGGGCACACAATGGGTAAACACACAATGAGAAGAAGCAAGTTTAATTTTCTTTCCAAACAAACTAGACAAGGGAAAGATTATCCCCTCCTTGGAGCTGCCTCTACGAAGTTTACTGCCGAAACTGCTCCACCTTCCCTCTGTGGTGTGTTTACCTTAGATTGCACATAAAAATTTGATATGCCAAGGTAAAAATAGCTGCACATTCTATCAGACAGAAGATAAAGCTCCTTTTCACGTCATTTTATTTAAATGTACTGGTACTTTTCGAACTCCCTCATGCTGGGACCAGTTTCCAGCCAGTCCATACAGCAGCAACTCAGTCCCTCCAGGCAAGGAGTGAGATGTGCTGGTGGTTACCAGCTGCAGAGGTAAAAAATGCACCCACGGTGCAGGGACTGAGTGCTGAAAGCTATTAAAGACATTTAGCAGCTCCCTGAATAGTGTGACTTCTTTCAAGCCAGGGTCTGTCTCAATTCCCATGTGGGAGGTTCCTTGCTGCTGCTGGCTAAAAGTGTTTCTTCGAACACAAAACCACCTATGTAAGTGTTTCACAACCTCACCAGGCACTCAAAATCCACAAGTTAGTAAAAGCTGCCCAAGGTTACTCTCCACAGCCTAGATCCTGGCATGGGAAATATTTTTTTTTAGTTACTTTCCCAGAAGAAGTACCCTGACATGACTGGCTGTCAGGTACCTCAGGGTACAGAAAACCTGTTGGAGTCCCCTTCTCAGAGCCAGAAAGCCAGGAGCAAACTCTGCCTGATGAGCACTAAGAAAGGCAGGGATTAACTTGATATTTGGCAGAAGTGAATTTACAGCTTGTCTACATGATGATGTTATTTCAAACAAGAGGAGAATGTGAATTAAAGGCACAGTGGTTGTTCCAGAATGGCTCTGTTCATGTACTCATTTTTCCTTTCAAAATCCATGCTTCTTTCTGGGAGGGGCTGGGACAGAACAGCTGTGCCAGGCAGGTCTCTGGTGACATCAAAGCCTCAGGGACACACGTGTGTGAAGCACAGGCACTTGCCCTGAGCCCTGGGAATGTTGCTGGCAGCATGACAAGGTTGAGGGTCAAAGGCTGAATGGGAGAGCCAAAATTCATGCATGTTAGTGCTGAGCTGTGTCTGCCAAGGGAGACTGCCCTGGGCCAGGGAGAAGCTGGGGTGTTTTGCCAGCCTGACATCAGAGCATGGATATGAACTGATTAAACCACTCAGGAACTGAACCAGTGTTACTTTTGCATTGGACCAATATAAGTACATTTTTCATTCCTTGGTCTCTAAAACTCTCTGGAGCAGGAGAACACATCTGGAATGCTGCACAGAGGCAGAACTTTTGGGTTCTTCACATGGGGCGTCCCAAGCCCTCCTTGTCCACGGTGAGCTCCTGCTGCCCCACTCCCAGGTGTGCTTGTCAGATGTAGCTGTGAGGTGCTTTTCCAGCACCAAATCATGCCCACATGTGAATATCTTCATGAAAGCAAGTTCCCATCTTATCCCCTTAAAGGTTTTTGAGGTCCTGCTGTGATTCGTCCCACCCAAAGCAGACGTTCAGAACAGATCAGGGGAATCCTTCCTGCAAGGAGAGATTGCTCTCTGCAATCTCTCTGCATCCTGCTGCTCAGCCTGAAAGAGCACGATCCCCCCTCACCAACGGACGGCCAAGGGTAGAGAAAATGAATCTCAACGAGAGGGATGTGGGGGGTCAGCAGACATCTGAAAAAACAGCTACTAAAGCAGACTTCGGGCCCTATATCTGTGATAAAGAAATCTGTGTGGTGTGTTTCAAGCCCAGCTCCAGCTATCAGCTTCTGAAAATGAAGTGTATTTGGATTCAGGTTTGGATGAAAAATAGATTTAGGTCAGAACCTGAATTCCTTAATGTGTATCTCACTTTGGACTTCATCTCCCAGTTCTTTAAAGGTGTGTCTTGCTTGTGACTGGAGATTGAGAAAAACCCACAAAATAAAGTAAAAATTTTCCTCAAAGACTAATGTTGTTGAGATCTGGCAGAAAAATAGAAGACAGGTTTTATTTTGTCAACTGTACATAAACACAGGCATTTCATAAACAAGGAATTGATTCAATTGTTTCCAGAGGTATGAGAGTGGGGGAGAGAGCTGAGATTTAGCTATTAAAGACAATCTCAGGAGAGGGAGGGAATTAGTCTCCAGTTGAGCCAGATATTTCCCTCTCAAAAAATAAATGAATCAAAGTCATGCTCAGTCAGCCAAATTATCCAAGCAGCTGCTGGCATCCCTGGTTTCTGGGGTTTATGTGATTTTGAGAGAGGAATGCTGTATTCTCTCTAAACGGAACATCCTGAAGGGGGTCAGGATTGCAGAGAGTCCCAGTTTGGGGATTTTTAAATAAGACAAAGCTGTTGAGTCTTAGAGCCACTCCACGCTCCAGATGCATGGATTTGATTTGTAGCTCGCTGTCCAGCCCCCTTTGGACTCGATTGTGCCTGCACCGCTCCCTGTGTGGGTCACTCCCAAAGCCACTGTGGAACCCTGCCCGTGCTGGGAGCAGCTCTGCAGTGATTCCCGCTTTGCCATAGGGGGGTCCCACCCCTTGGTTCCCCACTTTGCTTTCGCGTCCTCTGCTCTGGTTCACACAAAGTGGGCCAAGATGCATTTCACAGGATCACAGGGCCATAGAATGTTTTGTGTTGGAAGGGACATCTAAAGGCCATCTAGTCCAACCCCCCTGCAATAGGCAGGGTCACCTTCAGCTCAGTCAGGATGCTCAGCCCCATCTAAATCTTGAATTTTTTCAGGGACAGAGCATCCACCACCTCTCACAGCCAGCCTGTTCCTGTGCCTCACCACCTTCATTGCAATATTTTTCTACTTTATGTTTAGTCTGAATCTACCCTCCTTTTGTTTAAGACTATTACCCCTTGTCCTGCTGCTAGAGGCCCTACTAAAAAATCTGTCCCCATCAAAATTAAGTCACTTAATTAGCTCTGGGAAGGGTGCTGCCCCACACAGCTCCTTAATCCCCTCTCATTATGTAGCAACCACAGCAGCAAGGGCACAGATCAGCATCTGCTACACGACCTCAGCTCCCAGCTTCCCTCCGAATCTCCAGCTGGTCCCATGCAGAGCAGCCAAGAGCTGGTTTTTCACAGCCTCGTCCCTGGAAATGTGTAACTGGCTTGAAACACTTCCTTCTCCTTTCCAAAGCTGTCACACAGAGTGTGGCTGCTGAGGTGAGCCAAGGGCTTGGCAGGTCCAGAGGTTCTGTGCGTCCCCTTGGTAGGACCAGATCATGCTGATGTAAGGGTACTTGAGCTCTGTTTAGCATTCCAGAGAGAGCAGAGAGCTCCCAGACACAGAGGGAAGGGACATCAGCTGAGCTCAGTGTTTGAGTCCTTTCCCTGGAGCCCCCACTTTGCAGTGACTCCCAGGAGCACAGCAGGGCCCAGAAGTGTCACTCACTGGGGGCATTCCCACCTACAAAAGCCACCTCCAAGCACCACCCACACGTAACAAAGTCTGTGGAGTCCAAATTTCCCCTCGAAGCATGACAGCATCCCCTGGCTGCCTTCCCCTGCTCCCTGACTCACAGCCTGAACTCAGCGCCAGGCAAGGGGCCAAGGAGGAGTCACAGTTAACTCACAGCTCCCAGAAAACCTCCTTCAGGAGGGATTTCTGCTCAAGGACGGCATGAAGCAGCTCCAGAGGCCAACCCTGCAGGAAAGGGCGGCTGGGAGCCGAGGGAATGCTGGCTGCTCACCCTCTCCTGCTGTGCTGCATCCCACTCCATCCCACTGTGCTGCCACTGCAGCTCAGGCTCGCCCCTCACCTGCCCTGCCGTGAGCTCAGCCTTGCTGGGGCTCAGCCTTGCTGGGGCTCACCCCTCACCTGCCCTGCCGTGAGCTCAGCCTTGCTGGGGCTCAGCCTTGCTGGGGCTCACCCCTCACCTGCCCTGCCGTGAGCTCAGCCTTGCTGGGGCTCAGCCTTGCTGGGGCTCACCCCTCACCTGCCCTGCCGTGAGCTCAGCCTTGCTGGGGCTCACCCCTCACCTGCCCTGCCGTGAGCTCAGCCTTGCTTGGGCAGAGGGATTGGGCTGACCCCAGTGTCCACCCCAGCTGCCTCCCTGGGCTCTCACTGATCCTGTTAGTGATCCTGGGGATGCCACGGGGTCCGGCCACTGTCACTGCAGGCCCCCAGCCAGGTAATAATTAGCACTGACTCCATGATTGCAGAAGGGTGATCAATTGCTTTATTATATCATCCTGTACTATATTATTCTATGCTTCTTAAGAAACTCAGTAACCCTGGCAGCCCATCCAATACAGCTTTGACCTAATTGGTCAATCCATCCAAACACCATCCAGTGTCCAATTAAGAAATCACCCTTTGGTAAGCAAATCTCCGTGACACATTCCACAAGTGCACAACAGCAGGTACAACAAGTGGAGATAAGAATTGTTTCTCATTCTTTCTCTGATCTTCTCACAGCCTTCCCTGGGAAAATGCCTGGGAAAGTCTGTGCCTGCTCTCTGTGGCCAGAGAGCTGCTGCCACATGCCACGGCCACCCCTGGGGATGCCATGGGGACTGCCAGGGCTGCTCCAGGTGAGCCTGGCAGGGGTGGCTCAGCCAGCAGAGCACCCCTGCACAGAGGGGGAGCCTGCCAGAATCCACCACTGACAGCAGCCCCGGCTGCCTCAGGCAGACCAGCATCTCCTCTCCTGGCAGTGCCAGGAATGGGGACAGACAGACACTGGGGTTTGCCTGTGGCTGGCACAGCTCAGACCCTGCCCTCCATCACCAGAGGTGGAGTTCAGCAGCTGGATGTGAGCGATTCCCCCCTGGAACAAGTGCAGGAGGATGGAGCCGTGCCAGCATCCCTTCCCTTATTCTGGCGGCTCCCCACAGCCTTTACAAAAAGCAGAACTGGGCAATGAGAACTGGCAAATATCTGGCTGAAAAAGTTTGTTGGAGAATACCTCTTTTTGGGTGGATATTTTATTTTTCCTTAACTGGCATTTCTGCACGGGCACAGGGACGTGGATTAAAAAATACACTTGCAACAAGAAGGGCTCTTCTTTGTAGCAGTCTGAGCCCTTGGAAAAAAACTTTCCCTGTGAGGAAAACTCCCACTTCTGGGGAATATGCACAGAGCATTTAGTCCTAGGATTTGTGCTTTGGGAATATTTCTATAAGTCCTGGACTTAGTGTTCACCTGCTGTTGGTCAGATCCCAGTGTAGCCATCTGGATCCACATTGATGTCTGGGTCAGTGTGTGGAAGGTTTAGACCTGTTCAAATTAAAATATAAAGAAAAGAGGGAAAGATGGAGACCAAGGAAAAAAAAATGTTTTTTGTAAAAGGTTGTCTGAAAAATGGATTGCCATCAAAACCAGAATGGAAAATATGATCAAAACTGAGGGAGGCAGTTTTGGTTGAGAAAGATCTTGAACTTCCTGGGCAACCAAAGAGACCTAGCCCAGACTTGAAACCTGGCATGAGACTCACACATGGAGTGACAAATGCAGAAGCTTATAAGCCATGCCATATAAATAAGGAGGTCTCAGAGCATCTCAGCACAGGTCCTGATGAGATGTGAACAGACTCACAGGCTGTGGGAGACGGCATATGGCCTCGCCACTTGCAGTATCAGGGCTGCAATGAGCCAAGAAGGTGGCTTCTGGTCTGGTGGCTCTTTACTGTGACAAATGGTGTCACTGAGTCCTTCAGCTGGATGCCATCTGCCCACCCCACCTGCAAAGCTGGTCTGGAGCTTTTCAGCAGAGATGCTAAAAAGGTTGGATTTAGGAAAAGGTTCCTCACTCAGAGGGAGGTTGGGCACTAAACAGGCTTCCCAGGGAATGGTCACAGCCCCAAGGCTGCCAGAGCTCCAGGAGCATTTGGACAACGGTCCCAGGCACAGGGTGAGATTTTTGGCATGTCCTGTGCAGGGCCAGGAGCTGGATTCAATGACCCCTGTGGGTCCCTTCCAGCTCAGGGTATTCTGTGGTTCTATGGTGAGAAACCGTCATTCGAGCATTGACCCTGGAGGTATACCCATGGACAATTGGGTGGCATTTATCTCTCTCCTGGTGTATCTACTCTGCTCTCAAATGAAACAAGTGCAGAGACACTCTGGGCTTCTGCCTGCCCCTCTGCTCCTGGCACTGCACAGCCTGCTGCTGAACCCTGGTTGGTCTTGAGCCAGGCACAAAGAAATCACTATACTGGAGCAGTTCCAGGGTCAAGAACTCCCTTTACAGCTGTGACCACAAGCAGGTGCTCCAGAGGAGAGCGAGAGGCTCTCTCACAGCTTTTGCTTTGCCCCTCATCCTCACATCTGCTTGCTGCATTCTCTCAAAACACACACGATTTCTTTGGTTTTGGTTGCTGTGGTTGAACATGGCCACGGTCCCTAACAGGGCCTGCAGGGTCAGCTCCAGCACTAATGTCTGTAATGCTCAATTAGGGAATAACTAGCCCTGGGCAAGCCAGCTCCTGTCTGCAGGAGACGGAGCCATGAAGAATCACCGCCCATCCATTTCCTCCCGGTCTCAGGTTCCTTCAGAAGTTCAGCTGCACAAAGTACAATTTTCCAAGCTGTGAGTAGCCAGGGGCACTTACCATCAACAGCCTTGACCTAGAGAGGTTTCTCCAGAGCCACCTGGGAATCTCAAAAACCTCCTTCTATCGCATTGCATCTGACAGCAACTCATAAATCAGCCGGCAGTGGCTGGCAGCCCCTTTGAGGACCCAGTCCCTGTTTGTGTTTGCGATGAAGCGTGTGCTCAGGTGAGGAGGGCCCGGGGGAGGCAGCCAGCTCCGAATGCAGCTGCTGGCTCCAGGGGCATCCACGGCTCCCACCCTCACACGTGGGACTCGCCTGGCAGTCACAGCAGTGGTTTCACCAGGGCTGGACCCAGCCGTGGGTTGTGCACTTGGCTGCTCAGTCAACCCCTTCAACCTCCCCTGCAGCTGCAGCCACACCAGGGAGTGCTGTCACTGCCTCCCTCCCTGCCAGCAGGACTTCACCTGATCATGTCACATGTTTTTTTCTGTTCTTCCCCAGCAAACCAACCTCTCCGTCTCAGCAGAGATCCCATGTGCAACATTTGGAGGTGATTTTGTTTGAAATTGGGATCAGCGCTGCAAAGTAGAGCTGAGTTCACCACCACCCCTCTTTTCCTAAATCTCTGTTTAGGAATATAGTTTGATCCAAATCTCTGGATTTTCATATTATGGAAAGAATCATAGACTAAACTGTGCTGGACCAGTTATTTCATTCTTTGAGTAAACTGAAGAATTTATTTGTAGAGCTAAAAGTAAAATCAAATCAAATCAAATAAAATGAAACATAAAATAAAATGGAATAAAATAAAACTGAATAAAATAATAAAATAAAGCATAAAATAAAATGGAATAATAAAATAAAAAATAAAATAAAATAAATAATATACAGTAGCTAAAAGAATAAAACTCTGAATCTTACCAGTATCAGATCCCAGTGGATGTATTTTCATCTAGAAGAAATGCATTGCATATAGACTCAGGGCTGTTTTGTCCATATGAAGATCATGGGAATTTTGCCATTTATTTCTGTATAAGAAATAAAATGCTAAATAAGGAGCAAGAGTCTGGTTGGCTCCTGACTGAAACTGTCTATAAAGGGAAATCATCCCAGGCTTTCTGTCCAATGACTGCGTCCTCCACTGAGTCTCACACAGGTGATGTGGGTTTGGAAAAGTCCAGTGGGTTGGGAATTGATGGTTTGGATGTAGCTGGCAGCTTCATTGCATCCACCCATCTGCTGCTGGTGACAGGACATGGCACTGTGGCATGTCAAAAAGATTGTTGGGTGACTTTCTTCTCTGTGCACCTGCTCCATGGGGAAGTGCCTTTGGAATCTTTTCACTGCGTGTGGGGAAACTGGAGAGAGGGAGGAGTAATGGAAATCCAAAGTGCCCATGGGAAACACCAGGACAGTGTCTGGGGCTATTCACTTGCCAGGCTGAAATTGTCCTGCTCTGAATGGAACTGATAATTCTACCACTTTGCTCACCTGACAGCCCAGGTGAAGATGACCTTGAGACATTAATGCTCATAGTGTGCAACCAGAACTCCAGAAATCAATGAGAAACCAAGACTCTCTACAACCTCTGGGCCACCAGATCCTTGATCCCCATCCAGTCAATGGAAAGAAGTATTTGTTGAATAGTTGAATAGTTAAACAGTGATCCCTTCTGGCTGACATAGGGGTGCTTGCACTAGCAGTCAGTCTGAATTGCTCTTTTCTGAACATCAGTGACATTGAAAACGTCTCAAATACAGTTTTAAACCTCAGTGATCCTTGTGGGTCCCTTCCAGCTGAGCGCACCCTGTGATTCTGTGATCTCCTGTCATTTCTTCACTGATCGACAGTTTCAACACATAAAAATTCTGCTAAAGCCTGAACTTCTATCTCTTCCCCTCCAACCACCTCCAGTTCATGATTAATGTGCTGGGAGAGCAAGTAGAAGCTGATCTTCAAGGAGCAAGGAGTTTGTTGCACAACACACCTCCAGCCCTGCCAGCAGCTCTGTTTGACAATTGCAGCAAATTCATAATCCTTATTCTCTGCGAGCACTGAGTCCTTGTGCAAGGGACCACGAGGTCTGGGTGAAACTTTCTTCCATGTTCAGAAATGATAAGTTCTTGATAGTGAAAGTTTGAGCCCAGATTGTGCCACTTAGTCATATATGTTGATATACAGCAGCAGCATAATAGTAAATAACAGATTTCCATTCCTCTTCTTCCTCCCCTTGGAATTTAAGCTGAAACACAAAATCTTTCAACTTTTGTTGTCCTTCTCCAAAAGAAGGGAAACCCATATTTTTAAGCAGCTAATTTGCAGAGGAGTGCTAAACAAGATGAAGCAGAGTCTGTGCCAAAGGAGTGGAACAAAGATTTCACATTTGCTCAGCAAAAAGCTCCCTGTTCCTTGCTCAGCCCTCTTTTGTTATGGGATCAGTAAGAGACATAGTTCAATTGCAGCCACGAGTGACCTGACTAATGTTCATATCTCACAGCACCCTTCAGATCAGCAAATACATTTGCATCCTCAGGGATTAGCTCCACTGCACAGCCTTTCTATAAACACCCTTATTTTATGCAAGTAAGCACTGGGGATTACCCTTGGCAGCCCCACCCTGCTTTGTGTCCCATTTTCTGCTTTCCTAAAGGCTTAAAATGACCAACCCTTCAAACATTTTCCTGTGGATGAAGTGCTATTGAAACCAAAGCAGTGGCTGCCTGGATAACTCTCTTTTCCCCATAGGCACTGCAGAGCCCTCTCACCAATAATGTGATGTTCTTCATATCAGGTCAACTGTCCCAAGAGATCAGGAGTTCATATGCTCTGGTTGAAAACTGACTAGGGGTGAGAAGACAGGAGGAAATCCAGTCTGAGCAGAGTAAAGTTTAGGGGAGCAAAAAAAAAAAAAAAAAAAAATTCAGTGAAAAAGTAGAGCTAGGGAAAGAAACCGTCCTAGAAGACAGCACAATTCAACTGTTTGTTTGAAAAGAATAACAAGAGTCAGAGAAAATGCAGAAGTGGTTTTACAATGATTAAATATTAAAAATAATCATAACAAACTGATGGCTTGAGGCAAAAGAGAATGAGGAGATGAATTGAACTGCATAGATGAAAAAGATGGCTAAGGCAGAAGTTTCTGTAAAGGAAGCTATCTTATGAACAGGCTAGAACTCAGAAAGGAAAATCCCATGGCAGGAGAAACACACCGAGACCAAGATTTTTTCCTTTTCCTTGGCCTTTGCTCCCAGTGAGGGAGTTCTGAGACACTGTGCCATTTCTACATAGGCAGTTGGGATTGCTGAGATTTCACATCACTTGCATACTTGGAATTCCTGGTGAAGGAGGAAAGTAAGGCTGATTTCCCTTAGTAGTTCCCTGTCACCTTCCAGGTTGCTGGCAGATCCTGCGTTGCTATCAGACCCTTCTCCAGCAGCCTCCAGCTCTAGGAGTATTTATTTTCTTTACTGTCAGGGCTCATATAGGTAAATAAATAACCCAATCCCAATAAATGATGGAGCTCATGCAGTTGAGGACCATGACACCTGCTGGGATCAGTGGCTGCCTGTGGCCCATGGGATATTGAATGGAAAAGGGGCAAATGCATGAAATCTGAGAGGGAACTGGAGACTGCTGTGATCTGTACCCCAAGTCCTAAGGCATGACAGATCTGGGGCATTAATAGCTCTCACAACCTCCTCACCAACACTTCTATTAATTTGCGTGTGATTTTGGTAACAAGAAGAAGCAGAGGGGGAACTCTTGATGAAATAATCAATGGAAAACATAATGGGGACATCTTTATAGGCTGTAAGATCCATGGAAGCCACAGGCAATTAATTTGCAAAAAAAAAAAAACACCTTTAAGAAACCTTTTTTAAAAATCATTCTAGAAAAGCATAACACAGCAGGAGCTGCACTTTTCATGAAGTTTTGTAACCCAGTCCAAGGGAGCCCATTTTGTACTTTATAGCCCTTATGTTCAATTTTTAATTATTAGCTTTTCCCCCTTGTAAATTTAAATCTGCTTCCATTACATTGAGGCAACAACAGTGAAACCCTCCTGTAGCTAATTTAACACCTTTAAATTCCCATGGAAGGTAGCCAAAGCTCTCGTATCCTGATGGACACTAAAGTGCCTACCTTATTTTAGGGAAGGCAAGTTCAAATCCTGCTATGGCCATAGTTATTAAAAGACACTGTTGGTTAACATTTTGTTGGTTTTTTTCTATCAAGATGGCTAAAGAATAATCCTTGCTCATTAAGATAAAATGGCAGTGAAATAAGTAGCAACTCCAAAGTACCCCATCTTCCCTAAAGATCATCAGCTTGATCCCGTAGGAATGCACACAAACCAAACTGTGACCTATGAAGCAGCCTGATGCGCTTACAGCAAACATCCTTCCACACCAGAAGACACCTTTTCAACCCAAACTTCTACTATCTTGGTTGAGAAGGCCTCAATGCTTAATACACATTATCCTGTACATTTAACAAACATGAATAAGTCAAATCTCAGTTATATCTGGAAGGAGACATACTACCTGTTTTATAGGTCACAACTCGGTTCATAAAAACTAAAACAGTTTGATTTTCTTTTGATGTTCCCATCCATCCTCAGGTTGTATCTGGGTTCTGTGGGTGCCTTGGGTGTGCTGAGGGTACATGCATTTCCCAGAATCAGGGATTGTCTGAAAATAAGTTATCAACAGCTATTTTTTTCCCTCTTCTGTTTCCTCCTCAGTTTCTGATTACATTCTAAGAATTCTGCACACATAGATTCTGGAAAAAAATACCAAAATTCTTTTACCAAATAATTTTGATGAGTAATTCCTAGATAAAACTCCCCAACACCACTTCACTGTTGGGTCAGTTACCAGGATTATTCAGTCTGAATATTGCCTTTTTTAAGGTCTTTTAATTTGTCAGTACTCTGGTGGCCATGTGGAAATCTACTTGCATAATTTCCTCTGCAAGTGGCATTTCAGTCTGTGAGGGAAGAAAAGTCTGCATGTATTTATATGTACATAGAAAGACAGATTTAAGCCTGTACCCCTGAATTTGTTGCATCCAAGCAGAGACACATCAGTTGTCCTTTATTGCAGGTACATCCAAGAAAGATGCACACACCAGCAAGTGACCAGACCTGTGTGCAAGATCCTTCATTAGGCCAACCAAAAATGCTGAAATGAGCAAATGAGCTGCCTCAAGAAATCCTCTCAGAGCCTGGGGAAGGGTTTCCTTAATTTGTGGATTTTTCTAACAGTTTTGGTCTAATAAAAAAATTTTGGTCTTATAAAAATTAACATCTTGTTGTACAAGAGTTGCCTCACTTGTTTCTCTTGACCACCAGTGGTCCAAACCCACCAGATGAGATGCACCAGCTCTCCAGAAACCAGGTGTTTCTCAGACTGCTGGAAACACTCCACTTCCTGAATTCAGAGCAGTTGTAATAGGAGGTTTTACCCACTACAGGGGTCACTTCTCATCCTTGGTTCAAATCACCTTTTATTCTGATGATTATTAGTCAGGCTTTTACTCTAACTTATGTATACATAAAGCTTAATGAAAAACCCATGTCCAAAAGTGGTCCAAAATGCATGTTTATGATACAAAGGTGGCTCGTGATGGTTTTTACTTGATCTTAAGTACAGTATGTGGCTTTATTTCCTGACCTTGTGCACACCGTTATAATGTGCAGCTACTCTACCACCAGCTCATTAGCCCATTGTAAAAATCTCTGAGATAATTTAAGGGTGAATATAGTGAGGGAAAAAAAAAAGAAAAAAAAAAAAAAAAAAAAAAAAAAAGCTTTGCATGTGAAAAGGAAAATAGTGGGAGGAGGGTAAAATCACCAGGGTGAAGTACAACATGTTCAGCAGACTCCTGTCCCTTGGCTGCCTGCCCGGTGACTTTCCCGAGCGGAGCTCTCCTAGCAACCGGTCCCCAGCCGCTTGAATTTTTATGTATCGCTATGTCGGCGGTGATGTCACAGTTTCCATAGCTACTATCAGTTGGAGGAACGATGACACTTGTGCTGCTCAGTAACTGAGAGGGAAAAAGAAAAAATCAGAAAAAATGAAAATTGTCCCGGCTGAAATATTCCGTGGAACTCTGGGAGCTGGCGAACGCGAAGCACGCGGCCAAGCTTTTTGCTGATGGAGCCTCTCGCTCCTTGCGCTTTGGGCAGGCACATCACAGCTGCTGCAATATTCATCCTCCCCTAAGTGCTCCATTGTAGAAATTAAATATTGTTATTAATTAAACTCCCCCATCCCACAGGCTGCCCAGCCCTGTCTGGTTAGAGCACGCTTGTGAGAAGAGAGCAGGCAATCCATTTGTCATGCGGTGACAACTTCTGGCATCGGGAATGGAGTGTTTCAATAAGAGAAGGCTTTGATCCTATTCATAACAGAGTATTTAAATAATTGCTAACCAGGCAGAGACTTCAGGCATTATCCCAGGGAGTGTTGCATTATTGCAAAAGGTTAAACTGAGCCATTGGTGCTCAGGCAAAAAAAAAAAAAAATTAAAAATAGGAGGGCTTAAGAAATTTGGTCAAGGGATTAAGTTTAAGGCATGGCTTTGCTGATGTGAAATAGAGCAGAGACCAGGAGACGGTCTGAACACAACGTTTCCTGAGAATGAGCCTGGAACATGGCACAGAGGAAAAAAACACAGCACTTGCAACCTCACAGCCTCACAGTTTGGATTGCAGCAACCTCCAGACTCAAGTCAGGGAGCTTTTGACAGTACTTTGAATTTTACAAAAGTACAAAACACTGAATATTCCCCACAATGACAATGTTGTTCTCCGCATTACCAAACCTTGCTCACTGCTTTGGGGGGCTTCACACATAATAAGTGATTAAATGCTAATAATAAACCTCTCAGGTACTGATAGCAAAACTTTGAAGAAGAAGCAGCTCCCTTTTCACTCAGTCAAGCCACATCTTTCCCACTAGGGTTATTCTTAGCATGGTCTATCAAGAAAATCCTCCAGAAACAATACTGGGAAAAAAATCTTGAGAACAAATAACCCTGAGAAATAACATTTTGGCCAGTGTTTGACAATGTGTGGTTCTTAGATGGGATGTTGATGGGATGAAATAAGCTGGGAACCTTCCCTGTGGTAGGGAACTCTTGTGTTTGTAACTCTTTGGGATATGCCTGTGAAGGGAGTGAGCTGATCAGCACATGCTCTTCCCCAGCCTCTCAATGCAAATCACTTCCCCCAGAGATCATGTCCTCCCTGGTGCTGTGACCACCTCTGCAGTCTGTCTCACAGTTCTTCATGGAGCTGGGACCAATAGCAATTCCCTGAGATTAAGATAACCACAGATTCAATTTAGGCACTTACAGGTAAGTGTCTGGCATCTAAATGCTCCTTGCAGTGGGAAAAGAGCCAGTAAATACTGCTAAGACTCCAGGGTGCTGTTCAGGGTAGACACCTGCAGAGCAAGAGAGAGAAGTTCCCCTTACAATACAACAAATCTTATTCTGTGCTAAATATTCTAATTTTCACTAACCAAACTAGTACAAGATACAAATGCTATAGCATTTACCTACAGCCTATAAGAATCATTACATTACCTCACTGTGTTACATTTTAAGCCCTAAAAACTACTCTTTGGACCCCTTCTGCCAAGCTAGTAGGGTCTGCTCTGACCCTTGGACCTGTCTGCAAGCAAAGGGTATTGTTTCGTCAAAAAGGGATTACTTTCAGCTGGCCATACAATTGTTTTCCAGTTGTTCAGTAACCCAGGCTTGGTATCTCAAAGCCTACATTCATTTCAATCTTGCTTATAGTCTCCATATTCTCAAAATCTTTTGCCAAGCAATCATATTTATAAGGCTTTCCTGTTTCATCTTCCCAAACAATCAGGTATTTCAAATTTCTCCAGAATCTTCTTTCCTAGTTCTCCACATGCTTGTAGGCATCTTCATGCAGATGTCATACCCTCTGAGCTGCTTTCCTATTGTGTTTTCTATGATAGCTGTGGCCAGATTCAGTTCTCATGTGTTGTCGTGCACCATCCCTTCAGGTGCCCTACACGTCCTCTCTGGTCTCCAGCTGCTGCTCCAAAACATCATAGGTCTCCTGTAAACCCTTTGTTCTCATCTCCCATCCCTTGTGGCTTTCCCTGTGCTGTTCCCACACTGGAGAGCTTTCCACAGAGATTTCCAGAACAGAGGCCATGCCCTTGGTCCCTATTTCAATGCTCACCATCCAGGCTTTGCTGCAGTGCCTGAGCAGCCTCAGTGATGCTGCTCCACCTGTGTAAAACATCCCCATGTGTCCTTTAGGCCTGTGTCCCACCCTCCAGCCAGCTGTGCATGGCACCAGCCTCCCTCTGCCAGCCTGGGGACAGACAGACACCTTCCAGACAACTCAGAGAAGGAAGATGTAAATTGTACCCACCAGTACCAGAGGTGCTGAAACAACCACGTTCAGCCAGACAAGTCATTTCACCCTTGTAACACTGTCCCTCTCTGAGCAGTGAGCTGGGAAATCAGAACACGAATTCGCACCGTGTCGCCCTTGCTTGCTTTATTTGAGATCCCTCACAGGCCAAGGCAGAGCAAGGTGGGCGATCTTCACACGATCAGACAACTGCACACGTGGCAAGGGCTCTGTGATTCCACGACCTACAGGAGTCACAAATCCACATATCATTCCCCTGAATGGTGGGACAATGCCTACACTCACCTCTGAGCCTTTCACACAGGCACTTGTGCTTTATTTCCCAGGAGATAATTAGATTTGCTTGCATCCGTGTGCCTGCTTCCAAGTAATGCTGGATATGCTATTTTCAGGCATGATTCAGAGTAACCTACAGCAGCAGCTCAGGGTTTTTTTGGCAAGTGTTTTGCAACAGCACAGTAAAGTTTTTAATGTGCCATCATTTCTTTTCAGTTGTTAACACAGATGTCTGTTGAAAGATAATGTTGCACATTACAATCTTTCAGGCTCCAGCACAAGGCCACTTTCTCCGAAATGCAAGTCCTTGGCAGGATTAATCCCTGAAACTCCGTCTGAAAATGTGTAGGAGCATTTCTCACAGTCCTGATGCCTGCCTAGATAAGACCAAGCTTGTTAAAAGTGTGAATGTACACATCTGTACATTACACACGCGATTTTTTCGAGGAATCTCTGTAACTGCACTCTTCATGCAACGATCTGCACGTGGGAATGACTCCCTACATATTCACTTTGGTCATTTGCAGAGGTCCTTATGAGGAGCATATGTAGAACTGTGATTGCTTTTGTGATCCAGAGACGTGACCAGCAAATGAAATCACCAGACAGTCCAAGGCTCATTCAGGAGGAATTAACCACTGATGGAGGATGTGAATGAAGGAAAAAACCCAACAAAGTGAGAATGTGCACCTTCAGACTTAAATGCTCAGCCCAGCCTGGCTCAGGCATGGAGAAGAAAGCCTTCTTCTGGCTTGGTGCCCCATAAAGGGCCATCAAATGTCCCCTGCATATTACTCTGAAGCCTGACATTGTGATTTCCTATTGTCACCAGTCAACTCCTTTGTCCTTATGCATAGGAACAACAACAGAGAGCAGTGGACAGCAGAAGCAGCTGGAGAAAATTCATCCTGGAGCTGGTGACTGCAGAAGAGAAGCCACAGGAGTTAGCTAGTGAGGTTCTGGTGCCCCTCTTAGGGTCTGTGTGCAGATGTCTACCCCTCAATGGCCCAGCGTGGCCGCCAAGACTTCATGCCCATCTCCCTACCCTGATTCTCCATCACCTTTCACCACAGCTGTATTGTTCTCCCAGTCCTTGGTCTCCTCCATCAGTGCACAGAGAAGGATCCTATCCAGATCCCTCAGGCATCTTTTCTCCTCTGGGACAGCCCCTTGTCTGAGCCCAGAGTGAGAACAACACTTCTTGCAAAGTGAAACACTCCTTGGTGAGAAAATGTCCTGGACCTCCCCATCATTCTCACTCCCTGCCCTCTCTGGGTGTCTCCAACTATCCCACCCAGCAGCTCAGCCCCTCCATGCCCTGGCAAGCAGGATTTCCTCTCAGTTCTGCGGCATCCTGAGCCTCCCAGCGGATTCCCCGTGGGTTGGGGGGCAGCGTGCCCGGGGGCTGCACGGGGCTGGCACCGAGCGCTCCGGAGGCGCGCGGTGTGAACCGCCCTGAATGAAACGCTGTTCGCTCACGGGCCTGGCTCCCATTGTCACCCGGTGATGAATGGGGCATCAGCGCGCCGCAATACTCTATTTGTTTTAGAGGTCAGTGTCACACTGAAGGGTATTCTTCACACACCCAACCGGGGGGCTGGCGCTGACGTGACCAGAGTGGTAAGTGCACCGGAGCCCCCGGTAGCTCCCATTGTCCCGAGTGGGAACAGAGCTCTTTTGAAGACCTTGCCCATAAATTATCTGACACCCTCCCTGCGCTCCCCCCACTCTCTGCCAGCTCCCCGCTCATGCTCTGATTCAAACACCGGCTCAGAGGTGGTGGGCTTGTGCTGTTGTTTAGGGCTTGCTGCTGTCTGGGGCCTCAGCTTTGCTCCTGAGGGAGCTGTGCAGCACCTGGTGTGAGCCCCCAGCCCTAGTGAGAGGATATCATCAGCTGGGTGGTGAAATTCTTTCTTTGTCTCTCTTTTCTCCCCCTCCTACATCTAAGCATCATCTAGTCTGATCTGACAGCCCACAGGGGAATGCACAGTGCAGGGGCAGGGAGCAGTTGCTGGAAAGTCAGCATCAAACAGGACAGGAGACCATAATTTTGCCTGGCTTTGGAAAAAAGGCTGTTTAGATGTTTCTTTCTTTTCCTTTTGCTGGTGCTTTTGAGATTCCCATAGGAGCTACAAGTCTGAGAGACCACATGTTGGGCTGGTATTTCCAGACAGGACACACAGAGGACTGGCTTGGTACAGGTATGTTTAAATCCTCACCTCTCTCCCTTCACAGGCAAAGGGAGGACCTACATGCTGATCTCCATCTGTCTAGCCAAATTTTGAAGAGGTTCTCCTTTTCCCAGTCTTTGTCTGTCCTGGCTGCAAGGGAATACACCAACCAGGGACCATGTAAAGCAGAGAAAGGGGACATTGCAGAAATAGACCCAGTTTTCCTCCTCATTTGGCCTGAATGTAACAAGCAGACACACAAAATGGAGGCAGAGGTCAATATTTTTGAGGATGAAGTTGAGACATAAAGCTTTCCAGTTGCCAGACCCACATGTCTTTGTTTAGTTTTAGGATGATGCAATGCCAAGTCCAGATGCCCATGATGCCTGGGCAGGAATGCCTACAGATGGAGAAGACTCCAGTAGGCTTAAACCTGATTGCAGTATGTATTTCTTAACATTGACCATACCAATCACTTGTCATGGCTCTGGTGTGCAGAAAGTCATGAGCCTTTGCAGTCAGACAGGTTAGAGCCAATGAATTTCCCTGGATTTTTCTGTATATCCCATCCTTGGAGAAGAAATGACCTTGATTTCCAGCAGGACATCCATGGTTCCAGAACATCTCCATTTGGCACAGCACACCAGAGTTATTGGAGCTTTCTGCTCCTTTGCACAGTAACATTTGCTGCCATGTTTCTTATTGAGAGTCAGGAATTTGTGATCTTTTGCAGTGCAAAGATCTGGAGAATACTCACCAAAAATAAAATAGTCAATAAACTCCAAAACTGCTGTATGTGCATTGCTGATAGAGAAGAACAGCGAGGCACCTCTCAGTCCACCCTGATAGGATCTGTGGTTGGGAAGGGAGTGTGTGTGTTGCACAGCAGATACCCAGTGTGGGGACCATGAAAAGCCTTTTTTCTTTTCTCCCTGAGTGGCTTGTGTTGCTTCAAATGAGTCTTTCTGTCAAAACAACCTGGCCTGGTGGAAGTGTGATTAGATATGGCACCTACCCCAGTGAAGATATCTGCACAAGGGGTACAGGCTGTGGTGGGAAGGGGAGGGTGTGTGCTAATTCTTCCATTGCTGGTCTCCTCTTTGAGGTCTCAAGGCTGGCAGAAAGCATGGAGTAATTAAGTTCATGTCACAATCAAGTCCTTTCTCATGTGCCTGGCTTGTCCAGAAGAAGTAAAATATCAATGAAAGTACAATAATGAGTTTTTTCCAATACAAGAATTGGGGGCATCAGAGTGGAAGGAGCAGAAGATCAGTTCAAAACAAGCAGCAAAAAGTTCTTCAATCTGTGCAGAGCAGGGCTGCAGGTCACCCAAACCCATGCAGTCTGCATACCCCTGTTCAAATAAGGAAGTAGTTTATGATACATTGCAGCAATTTATTTAAACCAGGGAATTCTCATCCCCCAGGACTAATTCCAGGAGATGGGACACGTCCTTGGGTCCATGTTCTTGGTGGATTTAGCTAGAATGCAACAAAAAATGAAAATTAAATCACTCCAGATCCTGTGTTGACAACATCAAACAAACGGATGAAACAGGGAGAGAGGAGCAGGTAATTAAACATATAAATGAAGAGCTTATGGCCCACGGAGGCTCACGGGGACAATTCTGTGCAGTCAGTAAAGGAATGTAGGTGATCACAACTTCCCCAGATGTGTGGAGGTAGAATGAATTTCCAGTGCTGTGCACTGATCAGAAGGTAAATATTAACACTGGGTGTGTAAAAAGGGGGAAAGATATGACAGGGTGTACAACAGTGAGCATTGTCTTACCTGCACATGAGCAGGTCTGGGAACCCAGGAGATCAGGGAAAAGCTCCAGTGATAAGAAATCTGGAAAACACTCAGAAATATCAAACTCTTTATTTTATCCAGGACAGTAAAAAGTGACTTGAGTGTCCCTTCGGGTTCTGTGTGGGGGTGCCACACAGATGTGTGGCAAAAAACACATCTGTGTTTTTTGCCAAAAAAACACAAAAAAAACCCCACAAATAAATGCCAAAGAAAGAGCTGGCAGCAGCCAGAGGTTAGAGAGATGTGTCAGGCAGCATTTGCCTAAGTGTAGGCAAACACATCTCAGTTTAGTTAGCCCTGGTATTGCAAAGAGATCCCCAGCCAAGAGTGAGATTCCTCCCAGCCTAAAGCAAACAGGTGAAACAGGGAAGATGGAAACCATGACCAAGTGGTTTTTTCCCCCCTTTGAATCAGAAAGGACTCTCAGGCAATCAGTTCAGCTGTGGACATCTACACAGTAAACACCCAGATTTAGGTAAGATGAATCCCACCAATTCAGGCTAGAAATGATGTACACACCTTCTGATGGCAAAGGTAATGAACCATTGCGACAACGTATCTATGGATACATGGATTCTCCATCATCCAGGGATTTTAAATGAAGACTGAGCATGTCCTTACAGAAAATGCTGTAGTTCAATCAGATGATGAAAACCAGACACAAAGTGGCCCTGGACCATGAACCTTTCCCCTGTGTTGCATGAGGATCTGGCAAAAACCAACTTTTCCAGTCTTAAAAAGATTTTGAATCAATGTCACAAAGAACTACTAAATATTTCATCAGTTCAAGATCTACAGATCATGTTTCATATTCAAATACACCTTGTACAAGGCCACTTGGAAAATTAGTATTTTCAGCCTCTCACACACTCCTTTTCCTTTTCTAAACAAGAAAGCAAAGCTAGCAAGCAAGAGAACTACTATGCATAACTATGGCTTGGGTCTTTGCTAGAGTTGAAATTATTTTTGTCTTGTCAAAGGTGCAGCAAAAAAAGTAGCAGTGGTCTTGTAAAAGCCAGCATGAAAAGAGCATTTGGTTCTGTCAGGTTTTTCCTGTGGTGCTTTGTTTTCATAAGTTGCCTTGTTTGAAAGAGGGAAGCTGTTTGGCCACAAAATGCAACTGTCACCTCTTGCAGCCCTGAGACTTAGAGCTAAAAACATCAGTGGGAAGAGGGGGAGGGGAAAGGACAGTACAGCCTGATTTGAAAAGTGGTCTGTTTAAATTCTCCTCCAAAACCACAGGGGAAAGGGGCAGCCATCTCCATCCCAACAGCCAGAATTGTGCAGAAATGCTCTTGGCACAAAGGACTTTTCTCGTTTCTGGAGTGTCCTGTTGTGAGAATCACACCCACACTGTACCTGGATGCGGATTATCTGCTAAATTTTTTTACTTAAAAAGTGCCAGTTAATTGCACCTCTGGCTTTCAAGGAAGTATCTTAATAAGCATGTCCTCTCTGCCAGCATGGCTTGTCCCACAGGTGTCCCTTCAGCCACTCCTCTTGGAACTGCTCCACTGTGCTGGTGGCTCAAAGCCCACTGGAGATGGGACTGGGATCTGCCACACACTGTGCATGAAGGAAAGAGGAGCTGACACACACTCCAGCTGTCCTCTCCTCCCAAGTTTATTTGTATTTTTCTGAGCTCAAAACCCCAACATATTCAGATAAAGCAAACTCATAGGGTTCTTCAGTGTAGCATCAACTCCTGGCTCACAGATAATGTGATTGCATGCAAGAATCGTGCTTGGCTCACCACATTTTTCTTGCAAGCATAACAACAACATGATGGTGAGGAGTGACCACAGTTGGATCCAGAGCAGCAATGCTGTGGTGAACAGTCCTGGATACAGTTATCTTTTGAGTCACCCTTCCTGTCAATATTTATAGAGAAATAAAAGGCTCTGGCTGGAAATGAGGAAGGTTATTTTACTGGAACAACAGGCACATTTTGGCTGCTAAAATCATCCACAATGCCTTTTAAAAGTGATCTCAGGCTGTGAATCTATCACTGGACATGGTGACTTAGAAACAACCTCCACAGCTTGAAACGCTGAAATGTGGATGGAAGGCTTTTTTCCATATTAGTGGGGAAACCTCACTCAAGAGGAACAGTCAGTCCTGCACCACCTTTGCTCTCAGTTTCCTGGTCCATCACTTGCTTTCCAAGGTACGACTTTCCATGCAGGTTTCAGACAAGACTAGCAGATCTGAAAGCTGGCTGAAAACTTGAATACTATGGAATCATAGAACCATCAAATTATTTGGGTCAAGGGACCTTAAATATCACCCTGTTCCAGCCCCTCTGCCATGGCCAGGGACACCTTCCACTAGACCAGGTTGCTCAGAGCCCCATCCAACCTGGCCTTGACCACTTCCAGGGATGGGGCATATCTCTTTTCCTCATGTCAGGGGGTTCAAGTAGCCCTGAACAGGGAGGAGGGAGCTATTAAGATACCTGGCTGTGACCTTGCATCTTTTCTGCACTGATTGCACACCTTGGCTGGCAGGTTCTTCTAAGGTGGTTTCTCAGAGTCTTCTTTCAAGACAGTTTCACTTTGTCTGACTGTACAAGTATTTTGCATTCAGGAGTTCCATGCAGAAACAAGGGTATAAGATAATAGAAGATGAATATTCTACCATGCCATGTGAGAGACCAAAGTGAACAGAAGAATACAAATAACTCCTCTAAAGATATTAAGTGGAGAACACGCCTCTCTTACCAAGTAAGCAGGAGAGGAACAAAATATGGGGTTCTTGCTATTTCTGGCTTGATCTGTGGCAGTAAATTAGGCAGTGCCAGGAAATGTTCCTTGCTAGTGGAACTTGATGAGACATACTTTTAGATCATCAGCACAGTCCCTGGCTGGTTTATGCTCATGCAAACAAGCACTGTCCCAAACAATTCCTGGAAAGACCCATTTCCAGCAGTCAGCTGTGAACTCCCTTTTCTTCGAATGCTAACTGAGATTACTAAAATAAAAATGGGATGGCGCAGGCTGGTAAACTTTGCTATCTGGGTTTGACTCAATAGTACAGTCAAGCTGCTAAAACCTTTTGGTTTCTTGCCCAGATCCATCCCCTTGTGTCAGGAGTGAAGAAGACCCAGGTGATTCTGGAGCCTCTCAAACCAAGGGAATTCCTTCCAGAAGATGGGTATGGGTTGCACCCTCAGCATCATTTTAGGGTCAGGAAAAAATAGAGCAGGACAGAATATCTTCCTCCAAGGTCTAGTAAATAGTGTCAGCAAGGCCTGACTCTTCATATGTGTGACTTCTTCATATGTGGGCAGCTGTGGGCTCAATGGAATTGCTCACATACAATGCGTAGATGCCCAGGGGCACAAACACCACATTGGTTCCAGAGGTGGATGGAGAAGCTGCTCAGTGCTGGATCCCAAGCAGAGCCAATGCACTGGAAGACTCTTAGCACTCATCTGTTTGTGCTGCTGTATCTCTAAAGGACACAGGAATTTAAACTCTTCCAGTTACCAGCTTGATTCCTTTTGTGCATACATATCCTCATTTATTAAAAAAAAAAAAAAATGGTTTGTTTTATTCCTGGAAAAAATCTGTACTGGTATAACCAGTATTGCATAAGGGAGTGCTACTGACAAAACAAGAGCATTCTAATTAAACCAGCATATCAGAAAAATTAAAAAAAAAAAAAAAAAAAAAAAACCATACTATGCTCATCAGCTGTGGAAGCAAGAGACAGCAGCTGCTCTCTGCTCTCCTAACCAGAGTGGAATGAATCATGGCACTCAACCTGGATTTGCATCTAATTCAACTCTCTTCTCTTCTCTTCTCTCCCAGTGACTGGGTTGAAGCCCATCCTGCTCTTACACAGTGAGAATGTTTTAGCTCCACCCAGCAATTCCTCAAGCTAGCAGTAAACTTCCCACTACTACAGAGGGCTTTAATATGTTTTTTAAATGACGAGCAAAGCTCTGCAGAGCAGCAGCAGCAGTAGCATGGCATCTGCAAGCAGCCAGTCTTATCCCTCCAGCTCATTTTTCAGCTCTAGTATGTTTCTTGGCAAAATCAACTCAGCAAATGTCCAGATTTATAGAGTTCAGCCACACAGCAACCTTTTTCAGGGCCGCATGAACAGCTGTTATTTAAAGCCTTTTACTGTGTTTGTAGAAAGGAACAAAGAGCATTTTTCCATTAAAGATTTAGAGCCTTTTTGTGGCAAAGTACATGTCGCCCTGAAGGACATCTTGAGTCTTGCATATAGATGCATCCTGTGCAACTTCTACTGCAGGACCAACGGTTTGGCTCCTGGTAGTGGGAATTTTTGGGAATTCTGATCTTACCATTAGGTTGTAGGACAAGATCTTTCTCAGGGCATTAGGAAGTGTCTCCCACACTGGTGTAATAGGGGTTTTTGTTCTGCATTGTACAAAGCAAAGCAAAAGCACAAGAAATATCTCGGGGACACAAAACAATTCCCCATGTCAATGCAGTGCTCTTCCCAAGGACTTAGAGGTCAGCAGCAAGGCATAGACAGACATTTCTGGGCACATATAGTTAGGAGGCATTAATGTGCTGTCATTTCTTCAGCAGTTTGCTACACCCTCTTCTGAAGGGCACTGCTCCCCACCCCTGAGACCTGTGAGCATCTTTAACAACATCTCCTGGATTATCCTGGCTGAACAACTTTTACCTAGGCCAGGCCAAGGCAAATGGGAAGAAATGCAACTGGGCTGACCCTGCCCAGGAAGAAAGGACAATGGAACAGTTCTCCTTTTCTGTGACTTGGCCTCAGGCAGACTTTCAGCCCACCTGGGCTTGAGAAGCCTGTCAAGGTGGGCTCTGGGGGAGGATCCGGGGTGGATTCTATGCTTGGCAGAGACAGCATCCCCCTTAGGAGCAGAGCTGACTTAACCTGGGAAAGAGAAAGGGGCAGAAAAGGGGTTTGGGCAAGAATAGGTCCTGCTCATCCTCGTGTTTTGCCCCTCTCTGTGTACAAGCATCCCTGTGGTCTCTTCATTCCAGAGGAAGTTGTTGGTAAAGGGAAAATCTTCCCTGCAGTCTGCTTCCTCCCAAAGGCATAGATAGAAGTAAGCCACACCCCCCCACACTCCACTCTTTATCCTTTCTATCTCCCATTCCACAGCATTTCCTATGACAGCTTGATGGGAAGGTGGGGGGGGATGTTTTTGTAGGGCTTTTTCCTTAAAGGCAGCTCAATCCCCATTTATGTGCATCCCCTGGGCTTTAGTGCACACAGTGCTAATGGAATGCTCCCATGAGGAGCTCATTCCCAGCTCTGCACATCGGGCACAGTGGGGCAGCAGGAGCAGGCACTGGGACAGCACCTTGACTGATCACCCCTCTCCCCATTCCGTGCCCGGGTGTGATTGTGGAGGGGAGAACTCTGCTCTGCTATGAACAGATTCCCTGCCATGCCAATAGTGATGCCAGTAGGAGAGCTTTAGTGATTTAAATGATGTACGTGATGGAGAACAGCTTGATTAATTCATGTGAATTGTAACTACTTAGGGCTCCATTCATCTGGAATGATCTGTGGTCAAGTCTGCCCACAGGAGTCACAAAAGGTGCCCGGCTCCAGCTGCAGGTGATGCATCAGTCACCCCCTCCCCAGGACAGAGAGCACAGAGAGCTGTTTTGTTGCTACATCAGTCACTGAGAGCAAGACAAGCACCAGGGATCTGCTCCACGGCAGAGAAGAATGGTGAGCTCCACCAGGCTCCTCTGCAGGGAAGGGGCTGCAGTCTAGGGGTGTCTAAGCCCAGCTGGATCCTTCCAGGGTGAATGGTTTTTCAGAAACGCTGCTGACTCTATCTGAAAAATCAGCTGGCAGAATGTACATCCAGTGTGAGGACATCTGGCTGAGGCTGAACCCTGGGCCAGACACGGCTTCGACACAGTGCTCGTGGCATCACCGAGTTTGGTCTCATTACTCCTGCACTGGAGGGAAGAGTTTGGCCACAGACCCCAAGTGAAACACGTGGATGAAGGATGGGGCTGTTTGGGTGAAGAAGCCAAGGTCACACACAGACCCTCACCTCTATCCAGAAGCTGCTTGGTCTTCTGGTTATGTGGAGGACATGGGGTCTTCATCCTCCTTAAACTTAAATCTCTTAGCAGCAGCAAAAGCAGCAGAGGGCGCGTCCTGGTCAGCTGCTGAATCCAGCACGTCCCTTGTGTCACCTGCAGCACGAGGAAGATGTGGCTCTTGCTGGCAGCACCGGTGAAGACAAAGCCAAGCCCTGGAGAAGGCTGGTGCCTTGGTGGAAGGTGGAGCCGGGATTCCTGCTCCCAGCAGGGCCCAAGGCTCACACACACAGGGTGAAGCTGTCGCACTCCAGCCCTGCGGCCGGGTTTGTACCTCCCGGCACCCTGCGGCTGCGGGCACCACCTGTCCCCACGGAGAACAATGGTGGCAGTCCGGGACGCGGGGTCGCAGTGCCACCGTGTGGGCTCTGCCAGCTCCCAGAGCACCGAGAGAGCGACCTGGGCTGTTCTGACCTGGATCGGGATGCCTCCAGCTGCTGACTGATGGACCAGGGAAACAAAGATACCCCGGCCTCCCTGAGGATGCAGCGCTCCTTGACTGGGATCACTTTTCCCACTCAAGTCCTGCGTGCTGAGGTCAAACATTTGCTTTTCTTCCAGGTTTCTTTAGGCAGGACCCTCATCAAACTCTCCCAAAGTGTTACCACCCTTCTGCACTCGCTGGGCTCGGTGTCTGAGGGGCAAAGGCCCTACACCACCTGTAGGTCAGCTGTAGGAAGCTGTACAGCTGTAGAGCTGGGCTAAAAGGAAGCACAAACCCCCTCACACCCTTCAGTGTGTGGGACTCTTCTGTCACCACCCCATCTGCATAAACCCCATGATGCTCTCAGGCAAAAACACCCTGCCCTTGCGTATTTTAATACCAGCCAAGTAAAACCATGTGGCAATGTCTTTGAGCTGTTGTGCTGCTACTTAAGGGACCTGCACGAAAGGCTGGGAGCAGTTTTCCTCCCAAACCTTCCAACCCTGTGCACATGCCTGGTGAAATCCTGCTGCAAAGCTCAGCACCTCAGCGTGAGCCCCAAACACTCTTCAGAGCTGACACCCATCTTTAAAGCCACCACAAGACCTGGGTCTGCAGCAGCTGGGAATCAAAACAGCAAAATTTAACAAAACAGAACTGAGCAAAAGAGATTCATTTTTTTAGGTCTTTTTTTGGTGGCAAAGAATTACTCTCCACTGACCATTGCCTTTGTAATGGATGGCCCTTCCCTTCTTCTTAGCCCCCACTGTCAGGACAGGCTTCAGAGTGCCCTGGTCTGCAGCTTACCGAGGACCTGTGTTCCCTCTTTGGAGCCACAACAATGTCAAAGTGTCCAGCCTGCTCCCTGAGATAGCCGCAGGAAGCCTTCAGCCTTGGTGACGGTGGCCTTGGTGAAGGGAAAAGACAGGAGGTGCCTGGTCCTGGGCAGGAGGGTCTGCTGTTGGATGTCCTGCCACTCTACTCATCCTTGGTGCAGCAGCTCTCTCTGAGCCTGTCATCACCAAGATTTTGCTGGAGGGAGTCTCAGCAGACAGGAGCGACCTTCCCCATGCCACAGCGCTGAGTCACCAGCAGGATTCCCAGCCAGGGCCTTCCAGGGGACACAAAGCTTTCCTTCCCCAGGCCTTCCAAATGTGTCAGCTTCTTGGAGACTCTCAGGCCTGGGGCTTCCCCAGGAATTTCCCAAGGAGCCTGGCTGGGCTGGGACTCAGCACCTTCAGATGATACTGACAGCAGAAGAGGCTCTGCAGCCCCCAAACGCCACTTGCCCTCATTGCCACAGGCAGCTGAACAGCCTCAATGCAACCATCAGTGAGGAAGGAGACAGCAAAGGCAGCTTTTACCTCCAACCCATCCCACTCCTGCAAGAATTAAATGAAAGTTGTGTGCTCCATGGCTGGCTCAGCTTGTGTCTGAGCTGCACCTCTGGGAGATGCCCCCTGGAAGTTCTTCAGGGCACAGCTCCAGCTGTGGGGTGTCTCTGGCCAGGTGGCACAGGGAAGATGTTCTGGGCTTTCAGAGCTGCAAAGACCTGCCTGGTGCTGTCCCTCTGTTCTCATGGAAAAGCTGTGCAGTCCCCAGGGACCCTGTGGAGGAGTAGAGAAGTGGAACTGGGGATGTGTCAGCAATTACTTTGCCTTCTGACTGCAGATCAGGCCAGTGAGTGACAAGAATGAGCAGTCCTTAGAAGTTTTGACCCAGATGGTGTGAGGTAGGGCAGAAGGTGAAGGGCAGGAGGACACTGAACTGTGAAATTGAGGGCTTATGCTAATATTAGTTGGGTGTGGAGTGTTCAGACTGGTGACCCCATGAAACTCAGGGTTGAGGCTGAGCTGTCCAACATGCCTGGGGCTACCGGCATCAAGCACAGCACTCAGAACGGCTCCCCTGTGCCCATTTTCTCATACTTTGGCATCCATCAGAAAATTCCCCACTAGGGAACATAGTAGGGTGTTTTTTAAATCATGAAAAAGTATATTGTGGTTACAGCAACCATGACTTAAGACCTCAGCTCTCCCCCCTGGGGCCCTGTGGTGAGCAGCCCCCACAGCTGCCTTGCAAAGTTGTGTCACATAAAGTGAGCTCTCATGAGCAAAGAGGTGGCCTTGAGGTTCTTGTGGCCAAGTTAAACTCAGCAGCTGCCAAAGCCCTTGGCATGCACAGCTACAGGTGAGTCTGCCCTGCAGCAAGCCCAGAGAGCTCTTTTGGAGAGCAAGCAGGCCAAGTGCGGGATGTGGCAGAAGGCACAGCACAGACACAAACTGCGCCAGTCCAGCAGGAATGCGAACAGACTTCACTTGACATTTGCATTCATTCAGCTCTCCTTCCCAGTAACTGCCCCTGGAGAGCTCCACACACAGACCAGAGCACTGTGGCTTTTTTCCCCCTTGTTCTCTCTGCTCTGAGTTCTTGTCACCTGCTCACAACATGCAGCATCAGGACTTCTTGGTGGAAAGGGTCACAGCCTGAACAACAGATCCAAGATCACTTTCCCCACACCTTTTGACAACAGCTCTCACAACTCATCATTTAAACCTGTCCATTCCTACAGTCCGTGCTACTTAGCCCTTAATCAGGCTAAACATCAGATCCCATCCTCACCCCAAGACTTTATCTCTCAACTTTTCCTGCCCATTTCCCTACCTTGTGTCCACCTTACGTGCTCAAGCTGGGAGTGTTGCACGGGTTACTGACAGCTGTAACTGTGTAGAACTCACCAGCACAGAGTTCAGCTGCTGCTTCTGCAAAAATATGAGTGAATAATTATTTTCAAGTTACTGTCTTGTTATCACGTTTACAGCAGACCAATAAACTTCAGAGTGAAGCACAAATAGGCTTGAAAATGTTTACAAGCTTCTCCAGCCATCCACCACTCTGGCTTCTGTATGTCACCTCCTCCTGCTGGGGACAGGACTTGTAGGGAGGTTTTTCACCAGGTTGGATGGCATTTCCCTATGGAACAGAGCAGTTGTACTGAATTAGGGCTGTGCAAGAAAGTACTGTTGCAATAACACCTTCAAAATCCCCTCTCTCTGGGACCTCCTGAGAAACTATTCCATGTTTTGTGGTAACTTGCAGGCCAGGACTAAGGAGGCATCACACATGGTTGGATCCACTGGCCCTGCTACCATCCAGGGCTCCTGGCATCCCTGTCTCCCTCTAGCAGTGCAGAGAGGAGCCCTGATGCAGTATTTTATTAGTAGAAAGGAAATACACCTCCAGAAAGCTTCCAAAAGCCTAAGGATTTAAGATGCTAAAGAAACCATAATTCATAGGCAACAAATGCTGGCAGACTGAGTGCCAGTAGTGCCATCTAACAAGAGAGTGATGGAGCAACTGCTCCCATTCCTCATCTCCAGCACCCAGGGGCTGTTGCATGCTCTAATTGAAAATGTGAGTGTAGAGGAGTCTGCTCTGTACAATCTTCTCAAGAAAAGGCCTATTAAGTTTAATAGATCTCAAGTGTTCCCAAAATCTATAAGTAATGAGTCCTCAGGGAGCAGGGGGAGAAAGGGTCCTTTAAAGCATTGATCACTGGAACTGTAAACCACAAAACACAAATCGTGAGTGCTCTATTTAATTTCATTCAACTATTTGGTAGAAGGAGACTTCACTGAACACTTGTGCCCACAAACTACCTGGTTTTCCCAACAGTATCACATGGTGTGGGAAAAACTTGTGTCCCTGTTGAGTGCTTTATCAGGAACAGCACAAACCAGTGCTGAGCTTTCCTTAACTGCACCCCCACATTCTTTTGTCATAGCCTGAGAGCTGAATCCTCCAGGGGATGGTCCTTTGCACTCCCTGTGGATACTGCAAACCTGAGAGAGTCCCAAGAGCTCTGCCGCCCTTGCTTAAAGCTCCCACAAAGTGCTAATTTTGCCAAGGTTAGGGATGATGCTGTGAGTAGCAGTGATCAGAGATGAGCAGGTTGAAAATGCTGAGCTGCCCATAGTGTGGAATCTAGAGCAGCACATGATATATGCAACCCTGATGCATCCAGGGGTTTTGCTTTCCTCCAGAGGTTGCATCATAAATGAGGTTGTTCCAGGCTGTGAGCTTTGCTGGAGCTGTAGCTCTCTTCAAGGACAACTGAGGAGTGCTCTGGGTCACATGATGGAAGAGTTAATGGAGCTGCTCTGTAGAGTTGGTTCAAAAGAATCCTTTTCCTTGCCTCATTTGGGAAAATGAGCATTTGTTCTACTTTAAGTTTCCCATTAATTAAAAAAGTCCTCTCATTTAATTTACAGGACAATGTTCACAACTCTTCGGTGGGAGGGCAAAAAATGCACAGAGAAAATTGATAACAAAAGGGCTGTGTTGCATGTGTTATCACATGGACGGTGATCCTGTGATCCCTGTTCTCCACAGCTCTGCCAGCACATGGATACCTACAGATCAACCTCAGGGGCTCACACCTCGGGCAAAAGTGCTTTTCACTTTGCCTGACACAGGTGAGAGGGAATTTTCACAGCTGGAACCAGGGATGGGTGAGCGAACAGAAGGGCAGGAACACCGTGATTCAGGAGAAGACAGCTGTCCCCAGCCTTTTATACTGGGACATTTTTCACTAGGATGTGCAGCCATTCCTTTTATTGACTGGGAAGCCAAAGCTAAATCAGTCCTTGGGAGTCCCTCCTGCATTACTATAACACTGCAGGCTACTGTTTGAAGCAGGAGATTAATGCAAAGGCTAAAATCAAAGGGTGGAAGAATAGTGGGAAATTGCCATATTCAGAGACTTTTAAAAGAAATAGGTGCTGAAACACGAAGCACTGTAAGGCAGCTGCCAGTCTCACCTTGGCAGAGCAGGCTGGGCAGGGACAGCTCTGCCTGGGGCAAGTCAGGTACCAGCTGCAGAGACTCTCCTCACTCTTCCCAGCACCAGGAACCACACAGGGCTGCTGCCTCCAGCCCTGGTGCCACAGTGCTGGGCACAGCATGGATGGAAAACAAATGGCAAGATCATTTATTCCGAAAAGACCTCCCAGTCTAAACGCCCGGAGACACAACAGGGAAGAAATTCCTTGGCTGAGCTGTAATCCTGTGCACAGGATCTGGCCACACAAATGCACTCCATGTGGCAGTGCTGCTTATGAAAATGATGGATGTCGCATCCTCTCCTTTGCAACACACCAGAAGCAAAGCTCAGGTGGATTTCTGTGCTGAGAAATCTGTGCCTGCTGCCCAGGCAAGAGGTGTACCTAAGCAGATGTGCTCCTGCCATCCCTCACTGTCAGACCAGAGGGAGCAGAGCTGTGGCTGAAGTGCATTTGCAAGAGGACTTTGCAGCTTGTCCCCAAGGCCCTCCCTCATGTCTTTGTGGCTTTCCCAGGGTGGGATATCATTGTTCCTTACAGAAAGGCGTTTCACATCTCTGAGTTCACACATGTGCCATATATTTGCTCGGTGAGCAAAGACTTCAGCTTCCCAAGGCCACAACTGTGTTGAACACAGGCAGCTGGCAGGAAGGGGCAGAGGGCTATGTGAAATATGGCCATGGTGAGAAACAGTCTTCACTTCACCACAGCAAACCCAGAAAGGCTTTTCAGGCACCCAGGCAGTGCTGGGCGTTTTCAGAGCCTGGGGACCCCACACCAAGACCCTGCTCTGAGTCCACAGCACCAACATCTTCCACAGGAGGGAAAGCCTCTTGGGTTTTCACCCTCTTGCTTTCAGTTCCTTTAAAATTCTATGGAAAGGGGATTTCCAAAGAACTGATCATGTTCCTCTGTTACCACATATTGTAGCCAGTGTGCAGCACTGCCCTTTTTTGGCCTATGCTGGAATTTGTGGCTCTTTCCCTTGTATTTCTTCCAAATTTTCATTCTAAAATCCCTTCACTGAAAAGACTGGAATCTGTTAGTCAGGCAAGGTTAGGTGTATCCAGCAATCCTCTTTTTCATAAGCATCCTTGCCCTGGTGCAGCTGCTTGGACCATCACCAGGAATATGTCCCTGTCTATTTGGATCATGAGGGAACGTGATCTTTCATGTTTTAGGAGATTTACATATGGCATTTTCTCTACAGCAACATAACAAAACCCCACCCAAAGTCTCAAAGCTTCCAGGAAGTTCAGATATAAATTTTACAATTTGGGACCTATTTTTGTTTGGCTTTGTTTTTAAAAACCCTTTATTTTCTCCCTTTGATGATTTTCCCTGCTGTTGAGGACAGATGAAAAGCCATCAGAGACAGCACTTTGTGGCCTGGAATTGCTCTCCAGTGCCCTGGTCCAGCTCTGCACCCCATCCACACCCCAGCTGTGTGCTGGGAGGAGGCAAGGAGTGGCATGTCCCCTTCCCCAGGCCACAGTGGTGAGGTGAAATGTGTCCTCATGTCTGGATGATCAGGGGACCACAATTGCACTTAACCTGCACTCTGGATGCCACCACTTCAAATGGGAAAGCAGGAGGGAAATTATGGCATTTGCAGGAGAAAAGTATCCTCTACCCTGGTAGGGTAGCACAGGTCTGAGCTCATTTTCAAAATATGCAAGACACAGAGAAAACCCCCAGGATTTCTGTGTCAACAGCTTCATCTCCAGAGTCTCCAGAGAGGAAAAGCCTCAGTGTGAGTATGTTGTGACAGCACTTCACAGGAGTTAGGCCAAGATCAAGCCGTGTGTCCTAAAGCCATCCCACCTGCAGTTCCCCCTGGTTCAGCATCACCTGGGGCTGTGCAGGACCCTCCAGGCTGGGGTGCAGGTGTGTGGGCAGCCAGCAGGAGATGCACACCTGCCTCAAGCTTCTTCCTCCCCCATTTTGCACCTCCTGGCACAGGAACATCTGTCATAGGGAGAGCAGCTAATTTGTCACGAATGAAAGCTAGCAGAGAAGTGTCCTCTCCCATCTCCTCCTCCCTGGGAGGACAGGAACTGTCTGCAGAGGTGCTGAGAAAAGGAGCTGCTTCCTCACTGTCTGAATGAGAGCATCCCCAGGAGAAAAAGAGGTGGTGAGTCCAGACACCTGACACTTGGTGTGACTTGGCTGTTCCCCTGTGGCCTAGACACCAAGAAGACTCTTTGACCCATGGAGCTGGTGTCCACAGGTGTCTATTCTCAAGTGACAGAGTCATAAAAATTATACACAGGGATTTGTCAACAGTCTGTGAAATCTCAAACAAGCCCAAACCTTGGAGACCTGATGGCTTCATGCAATTTCCCTCCTCTCACAGATCCACTAGGATTAGCTCAATAATCAGGCTGAACCAAATCAGAGCTCTGCATGGGCTCTATGTAAGCACAACTGTAGAGCAAGTGTCATAAAGTGCCATAAATGCATCCATAAAGTAGAGCCATCTATCTAAACACATGCACACACACCCACAAAAGATTTTTTTCCCCTGACATTGTATCTGCACATCATCAGCATTTGGCTTATAACATGATTTCTGTTATCAGAATCTCACTTGTAAAGTAATTTGTCTGACCGTCGGGTTTCTGTGGAGAATAAAAATGCGACTTGAGGAAATTAGAGGGAGGAGGCAAAGTGTTTTCCAAGTGATCTCAGTGGCTGAATTTTTTTTTTTCCCAAACTTAGTAATGGGTACTGCTAGGGAGAAACCTTCAAGAGCACATGAAAACATTAATGAAGGCTGGAATGATGTCTAGTATCCAACCCAATAATTCTCCTCCCAGTAATTTCTTTAAGACTCATTCTTGGAGTTCAGTAGGTCATAAATTTTGCCTGCTCTGAAGTTAACTGGATCCACAAGATGCAAATGTATTACTCATACACTGGTTAATTTGTATGCTCATTGCTTTCCAACCTCTCCACAAATTGATTTTCAGATTCGTTATTTAAGCCAGGAAAATATTTCCTGCCTCGTCCCTCAGAAGGTCACAGCACAAAGTGGTGCTGCTGGCTGCCATGGGGAAGCAGAAAGTCAAGCAGAGGGCTGGAGAGCAACTTTCCCCATCTCAGGCTCGGGCTAAAGTCAATCAAGATGCAAACTGCACCTGGGAGATGCCTGTTTGGAGTTGTGCTGGGGCAGGGAAGCAGAACTGCAGGGGGTGGCTGGGCAGAAGGGAAGCAGGGCAGTAAAACAGCTGAGCAGCACAGGCCTGGCTGAGAGGGTGCAAGCTGACAGCTCCAGGTGCCTCCTTTCCTCTCACTTTCATCTCTCTAGATTCATCTGCCACCTGGAACCCCACAGGTGGCTTTTGTCGTCTCTTTTAGTAGGCATATACCGATTTTTTAACCCATTTGAAGGGTGTTGTGCAGGCTGTAAATGTCCTTGCTGGTATCCTGCTGTTGTCCAAAGTGCCGCTCTGCACATTTAGAATCTGGCTTGAGATGCTGCCAGGCACTGAGGTGAGATGTCCGTGCTTTTCTCAGGCAGGGACTGGGATCCAGGACCATGGTGTGACCACGGGGTCAGGTCCAGGGCTGCCAGCTTCCAGTACCTCTCCATGAAAAGCTGTCAGCACTTGGAAATGTGCAGGTCCACCAGCTTGGAAGCAAGGCTGGAATATGGCCCCATTCCAGGCCTAACCTCCCTGGCTCTTAACGGTGCTTTGGGATGATTAACTTTCACCTGGAAGCAGGAGATTGTAACAAAAGGGCACAAAGGTCCAAATTATCTTCAGACTTAATGAACTGAGTCATTAGCAGAGATTCACCTCTGATTTGCTTCAGACACAGACCCCTGGAAAGCTCTCCTGCCTGTCCCTACATGTCCCTATTAAAGAAGTTCCTCAGATATTTTAAGGAGTGAGTTTCACCTTCTCACAGGTTCTCATTACATTCCTCCCTCACCCTCTCCGGGCTGTCACATCCACGTCTTGGTCTCTGCTTTTGCTTTCTTTTCTCATCTGATTACATTTTTGCAGTGATTCTGCAGCCTTTATGTACTGGCTCCCACTCTGTTTGTATTCTAGGAAACATTTACTGCCTATCTGCCTTGCCAGCACTAGGATTGCGCACCATCCCTTGGGAACAATGAGAAATGATGTGTCAGGACTCACCCGCTTCCCAGCACTCCCTGTTTACTACGAGGACCCCATGGGCAAGAGAACAAATAGATTACTACAATTTATATCTCTCTGGATAATGTCTTGCAGCTTATCTTCCCAATTGGAATATTGTTCACTCTGTTGGGCCCCTTTCAGCTATGGAATTGTGTGGTAGTGGCATCCACAGTGGTGAAAAATTGCTGGCTTGAGAGCAACAGCATTGTGGGAAAACCAAGATTTCCCCCTTTTTTCTATCCTCAGAGGTGCTTGTTATAATGTGGTGGAAATTAGGGCTTGGTGGGAAAAGGTTTCTGGGTCCCATTAAACCTCTTTATTATTTCCAAAGGTTGCCCATTCTTCAATGAGACAAAGCACAGAACTTGCACTCTTTAAGATGGAAATTAAATTATCCTCTTGGCCAGGACCCAGCACGGTGACAGGTTGCTTCTGCCCCACTCTGGGATGCTGGGGCTCAAGTCCCTGTTGCTGATATGTCCAGGCCAAATGGTGAATGGACCAGGGTGGCTTTTGGTTGTCCTGAAGTGGCTCTGCCTCTTTAACTGCCTGCTGGAAGTGCTTCATTTTTTATTCAAATGTCCTTTTGAAACCATGACTTGATGCTGGGATTTCCACATCCCTTGGCACTGAAGTTTTGGAAAAAAATATAACCTGGTCAGTGATATGCAGATCTGAGCAAGGTCCTGCCTGTCCCTAAAATAATTTCCAAGACTGCATAAATTTGTAGTTGGGCTCAGTGTTCTTAAAAGTCTTTTCCAACTTAAATGATTCTATGGATATGTGTTTCTAAATTTGATGAAAAGTGGTTTATGACCATCATAATTTTCTGCAGAAAATAGGTTTGTCTGAAAAATTCCCAACCCACTCTAGCAACAGTATAGCACAGAAGCACAGCATGTATTGAGTGATTAGCAAAGTCCTCCTCCCCTTCATCTTTTACCTGCTGTCTTTATTTTCCAAAATCTTCCTAAAATGAAATCAACAATCACTCTCAGGGTCCCCTTCACCTCTCAAAATACCTTCAAGGTCACCAAGCGACCATGTCATCATGTTCTGCCCTAAGCCACCATTGTGGTGGTCTCAGGTGATGTCACAAGCCATGTGGCCTCAGCTTTTTTCATCTCAGACCTCAGCTGGGTCTTTGGCTTTTGCTGCCTCCATGGTAACTGGAGTTGGGAGTTCTTTGACTGAGGACTTTTTAATTAAACCCATTGTGCTCTGTCCTGCCAAGATGGGTGGTTTGAAGGAAACAGTGAGAAAGGACGTGGCTCTTCATGCCCACAGAAACCTCTGCTGCTTGTTCAGCCTGCGACTCCCATAAAGAAATTTCACTGGGAGAGCTCAGACTCCCATTGTTGCTCAGCCTGCCCTCAGTGAACACCAACAACCTCTGCACCTCCCAGCCTGCACAGCACAACTCATCCCTCCCCACACTCACTCAGGAAAGGCCTGAACATCCTTGTCTGAAGGCTCCTGATGCAATCAGTTGGATGGAAACCCTCATTTAGCATTCCCCTTCCTGCTGACACGGGCAGCCTGCCAGGCCGACAGCCTTGTGTGTCCCTGAAGGGCAGCGCTGACACGAGGAACCCGCTCTCCCACAAGAGCCATCTCCTCTGGCAGCCTCATTCACTCTGCCCAATCAATCCCAACCCCATTCCCAGCAAGGAGGCCTCGTTAATCCTGGCAGGATGGAGAGGGAGGTTTGTGGTCCAGTAGATTTTCCTGTAGGAGCAGGAGCGAGACCACCAAGCCTTGCCCAGTGACCACACAGATGGAAATAACCTTTGGCCAGTGTTGGCGTGGACTGGGCTGGATGTTGGACATGGTGCTGCTGAATAGAGGGGTTGAAGCTGTCTGGGGATGAGGATGCAAGGAGACTGTGGGGAATTGTTTAGGAAAGCTCTGAGACATATTGGTTGAGTGCTTCCATTTAATTATTCACTCTGCTTAATTTGCTCTTGGACAAGATGAATCGTTCATTGACTGTGCAGTCTGGAAGGAAGTCCTTCCTGCCTAAACAGACTCAGCATTAAATGGTAAAATAAATGAAGGCCAAGCAAAGAAAATTCCTCTTCTGTGATTGATCACGTCAGAGCAAGATTCTTTTAGGGAAGCCAGAGGTGATAGAACTATAAACACAAATTCTACCACTTGGCAGAACAACTTTCTCCAGTTTTTCCTTTATTTCAGTAATAGATTTTTTTCAGGAAATTTTGTTTTTTCAGAAAACACTGCACTGACAATGTTGTCAATGTCACTGCAGATGATGTCAGCTGGAGGTCTAGATGGCTGAGTAGCAAAGGCAGAGCCAATCTAAAAATGCTGGGATTTGTTTTGGCTGGGGTGTCAGGAGGCATGGTGGGAATCACCTTTACCTGCTTCAAAAACCTGGAAAGTAGAATTTTCAGACTGTCTTCAGAAATTCTTTCAGAATTTTCCTCCTGTCTTCATAGTCTTCATCATCTCTGTTTACAGAGAAGTAGCACCCCTGTGGGGCACCTTATCTGACACTTCCCCCTCAGGGTTCTGTCTGAGGAATCACCTTCTGGCTCATCTCAATGATCTTGGCTGCAACCACACAGCTACAAATTTCTGGTCCTGTCAGCCCTATTTTGGGGGTCCCCTCCTGGATCAGGCACTGGCCACCCACTGGCAGGACACGGGCAAGTTGGTCCCACCTTCTGCTCTGTCCTATGGAGTTATGAAATATTTCAGGACATTTGCTAAATAGCTGCAGGTACTTATGGGCTCTCCAGCCCAGCAGGATCCCCTTCTACATTTGGCTTCAAAGCAGTAATTATATAAATAATGAACGGGTGGATTTACACAGGAGTAAAGCAGCAACATCTTCAGCCCTTGATTTTTAACCACTGACTACCAACAAAGACTTCTGGCAAACTGGAATTATTCATTTACTAACCTCAACCCTTGAACTAAATGACTGGCAATCATAACTCCAGTGTGAAATCATTCAACCCTCATTTTCAGGTTTTTAAAATAAACAGGACCAAGCTTCACACAATACAGATGTTAAAATTCTTCCAACACAAATGTCTGAGCCCAGCACATGCTACATTAATTTTATTTTCCTTCTTTCATTCTGATTAAACTGTCCACTAGTAATTCTTTGCCTCTGGCCAAAAGCAAACACAACTCTGCCACTAATAGGAATTGAGTATGTCTGCATAAAAATACAATTAAAGTAACAGTACACTTCACATTTCATGCCACTCAAATTCTCAAGTAGGTCTGTTATTACAGGATTTCTCATGCATTATTAGAATTTTTTTGCATTACACTCAAAGCAACGGATTTTCTCCTCCGGTCAATCAGCATTAAATATAATGTCATGCCTTATCTTGGCTTGAAATAATAACAATTAAAAAATCCTGTCCCAGATGTTTAAGATGTTTTTTCCTCTTCTGAGAAGGGTTTAGAGATGTGAAAGATTTTCCCACCCAGCATTTCAAGAGACCCATGGATTTTTACATTTTCTGGCAAAACCCAGAATGACCCAGACAATTACACACTAAGGAAGCTCTGATGAGGGGAGTGAAGTCTGATTTTCAAATCACTGCTCTGAGCAAGACAGAGAGGAGGTTTGACACAGCATCTGTAACTGGAGAGGAGACTGCTTTCAGCACTGACCCACTTATCACACCACAAGAAGGGAAAGGGATGAGCCTTTTCCTCCAGCTTTAATTCCTACTCTGTTCCCAAAGCCAATTGGACTTGGGAGCCAAAGCTTTGGCTTTGAAAATGATCATTTCGTAATGAAAAAAGGGCTGTCCAGAAAACTGCTGCCCAGCAGTACTGGCATCTGAACTGGGCCTGGAAACACCAGCACAGCCAACCCAAGGGTCAGGCCTGTCCTTCAAAGAAAACTTCTCCATCCACCAGGGAGGAGAACTCAGCCTTCAGAGCTCTTCTTCCTGAGCCAGTCACTCTAACTCAGCATTCCCCAGTGTCTTTCCATCACAAAACCATTTGCACCCTACTAAAGTGCTGTCACTTGGGCTGGGGACAACCTGCATTCACACTTTGCAGCAGGGGCAGGTCGATGTATTGTGGACAGTGCAGAAAAAGCTGCATTTATTGGGGTTTGGAAAGGTCTTTCTTCTAAGAGCCTTTCAGACATGACACTGAACAGCTGTGAAGGAAGAGAAAGAGCTGGAAAACCAAGAAAAGGCTGGTTGAATGAGCTGAGTTGTAAGAATTCTCTGGCTCACGTGCATGAGGTTAAAGGCCAGAAGCTCTGCAATGTTTATGTCAGCCCGGTGTTGTTTAAACACTTGTGGAAAATTGTAGGTTTATCTGTACTGGGTGCATTAAAAAAAAAAAGCCTTGATGCAGCAACTCATCTCACAGCTCCCTCAAAGCAACCTCTGAACCTCATTCTATAGCCAGTTAATTCAATTGCTTCTTTTATATCTGCTGGAACCAAACTTGAGCAAAAAAAGCTCAGCCACCCTTTTTATCGCCTGCCAGCACACAGCAGTCATCAGAGAAGGCTCCAGTAGGTCATAATTTAGTCAATATTTTACTTTGCAGAACACATGAAAACCCTTTGACATCAAAAGCAGTAGATTTACAGATGCTGGGCATTTACAGATATGGCTGTTCTGCCAAACTATGAGCATGATCAGATTAAACGTCTGTTTTTGCCTCAGAGTGGAAATTGGCACTCATCCATCAGTTCCCCAAATTCAATTCAACAGCTCCTACAGATTGCAAACATGTTTCCTCTGTGGCTGGCCTGTACCAGGGTCAGGGGTACAGATGCAGGGGTCAGATACCTGCCAGCCCTCAGCATCACCCAGAGCTGTGTCTTGTCCTTAGCTTCGTCACAAATGCATTTGTCTGTAAGTTAGCATGTCATGGAGTAATCGGGCAGGATGCCTTAACTGGAAGCAGACACACAATTATCTGTCCTCAGGTCCCCAGGTACAGATTCCCCCCAGGTGTCCGGTGGTGGTGGAGAAGACTCAAGGGATCAGGACAATGGAAAAATACTTCTCACCACATCAGGAGCTTTTTCTCAGTGCATTTTTCAGAATGAGAGCGAATAGGGTGGGGAGGGATATGGATGGCCCATCTAGCACAGCCCTTTACTTACTGCAATTCCATTAAGGCATGCAATCGAAGAGTTTTAATTTTATGGTGTCTGCACTGGGGACAGAAAAGCTTTTCATTTACCCTTCTCCATTGATACTTTGTCTGTGAACCAAGCATTAACAAGTAGGTTTTGCTGAAGATGCATCCACCAGTAAATTGCTCTGCTACAATGTGGGACTAGAGTGGATGGATTTCAATTTGCAGAACTCCTGGCTTCTGTTTCAAAATCTGCATTAACTCCTGAGTTGACCCTTGGCCTATCATGAGCTGAAATCTTCTTATCTTATTGAAGTGGCAAGGAAGAGAGTGCCAGTCTCATTAGACCCTTTCTGAAGTCATTTACTCTGGGTTCTGCCTGCAATATTTCTCTCAAGTCTCTATTTTCATTACATTAAATTTGTCTTGGGAGGGAAGAACTCCTTTAATTCCTCACTCGGCCCAGTGCCACGGGGCTTCCTTCCCTCAAGAAGGACAGGGGATATTCCAGGTCTTTGCCCTGCTCTTCAGCAGTCTCACCTGCCAGCTTTGTTTGGGGAATGATCTCAGAAGATGCAGCTCTGTCAGTGGCAGTCCAGCTCCACTCTTTGCCCACGCAGGTTTTTAATGATGCTTCTTTGAGCCTGATGTCTTTTCTGCGTAGAAGCAGAGACCCCACCAGCCCACCAGCAGCACCCCAAAGTACCCTTTTGGGTGCCTGCTCCTGGCACTTGATGAAGAAAGGCAGGATGCTTCTCCTCCAAACACTCAAAAGGTACAGAAAATCTTGCTCCATCAACCCCTGCAAAGCTAGAAGTCTCATGTTTCACCTGCAGGTGCTACCCCAACCAAATCCCCTCTGCCACCACTTTTGTGAGAGCTGAGATGCTGTTTTCCAGAGGTGCTGCATGGTGAGGTGCAGATCTGCTCTGCCTGGTCTTCACCAGTTCACAAGTATTGTAAATGCAGGTGAACCCGGTGGGAAGAAATGCTGATGTCTGACTCCAGTCCAGAAGGCTGAATGATTTCTTTATTATAACTATGCTATAATACATTAATATACTATTTAAAGGAGATACTAAAACTACATACCTACTTTTTCTAACTACCATAACTAACTCACTCACAACTTGTGACCCTCTCTGAGAGTCCAGCCACAGGTGGATTGGATTTGCCATTAGGCTCAAACAATCCTCACCAGAATCCAATCAAGCAATCACCCCAGGTAAACAATTCTCCAAACATATTCCACATGGGAAAAATAAGGAGCAGAAATAGAAATTGTTTTCTCTTTCTTTCCTCTGTGCTCCTCTATGAAAAATCCTGAGAGAGAGAGAAGAATGTGCCTGCCACACACAAGGGCTTGTGCAATGCTGCTGCAGGATTTATTCTGCCCCAAGTTTGTTCTCAAAGTCCCTCAGCCTCACCAAGCAGGTGACTTCACACCTTCATGCCTCTCCTAAACTTCACGCATCCATTTCCTAGACACCCTGTGTCATTATTGCTGCCCAGATCCCACACAACCCACCAGAAGGGCCCCTCCACACCCCTTGAAAACCTCCCGGTCCTTTAACAATCAGTTCAAAGCACGAGGCACCGCTGAAAGCCCAGCGATGGAGCACGGTGCCGGCAGAGCAGATGTGCTGGGAGGCAGCAGGGCAGGGGGCCCTGGCAGAGTAGGGGATGGCAGCTGGAAGACAGACGGCCTCTCCACTGCCTCGTGCCGGGGACGGGGGAGCCCCTTCCAGCCTGTCCCTGCTGCCGTTGCACGCTCACATCCTCGTTAATAACATCCAGCGGATGTGATGGATGGGTAGCGCTCGGGGATGAACCACGGCCAGCTGCCTGGAGCTGCCCTGAAAAAGCCATATTTAGCCAAAAGGCCAGCGGGATATTGTCCTCATCCTGCCAGGTTTGGAAGTACAAGGGACATCTTTGATGATATTGTCCCCATCCTGCCAGGTTTGGAAGTACAAGGGACAGCTTCGATTCCCTCGCTGAGATGATGTTATTTGAACTGCCTGGTGTTTCCCGTGGGGTGGGTGACGCTGTACTCCAGAGAGCAGAGAGGGTTGCAGCTGGATCTCTTTGTGCCAGAAAACAAGGAATAGCTTCTCCTGAGTGGATGTGCTGCTGTTACCAAGGTGTTTTGCCTCTCAGTACACAAAAACACCTCTTAACTGGGAAAATAACTGCCAAATTTAAATATTGCTGTTTCAAGATGTTTGTACCTCTGATTTTTGAGCTGCAGCTGGGTAAGTGAAGACCAGAAAATAAAAGCAAACCAAGCAACTAAAAACCCACACAGACACACAAACTGGAAGATGCAGGCATGAAAATGATAGAAAATTAAATCCATAAAGGCCCCCTTGGTCTCAACCAAGTGTGCTAAATGATGGGTGAGCATCATCCTCCTATGGGTCTTTTAACAGGGATGCTTTTAAAGTTCACAGTTTCACACAGGAACTGGATGCGATGCCAATATCATGTCAAATTGAAAAGATTCATTGAAACAGCTTTAAATGTTTATTTGCTTCTCTGAAACCACTCTGAGGATATGCAGAGTTGTTTCTGACATGAGAGTATCATGGATTCAAGTAAATATAGTCCTGCTATCAATAAATAAAGAAATAAAAAAATAAATAAACACAACAAGTGCAGCAAAGCTCCCCTAAAATAAGATATTTTAGAGGAAATGGGCCAGATCTTCCAGTGGTGTAAATAAGTGTCTGCCCACTGAAGCAAACCAACCTGTGCTGATTCACCTTAGCTGAGCACCTGGTTTTAATTTCAATATATTTTATATATGAGAGTGGCAGACACTGAAAATAGCTGCCTGTCTTTAACAAGGGGCTGTCATTGACCTGATGGGAAGAAGCCAAACAGTGCTGCAGAGCTCATTGCTCCTACCTGGGACAGGCACAGTCAGACACAGCTCTTGGCATCAGCTGGGGTTTTTTGGCATGCTGGGGCTTCGGTGGGAGTCCTGGAAGGTTTATAAAAGCAAATGGATGTGAGTGGCATTGGGAATGCCATGATATAAATCACCCTCCTAGCAAAGCTGATTTAATTGCTGCTGAGTCTCTGCTTTCTCTCTGTATTCCCACAGCCCCTCACCAAGGGGCTACGACAACCTTACCACCTCCTCTGTGGAGTAAGAAATGGTGAGATAAGGACATGAATTCCAGAGCTGGAAACAACTCTGAAGAGCAATTCTCAGAGCTGGAAACTCTGAAGTTTGGGAAACTGAGGCAGGGATGTTATATCTTGCAGGTTCATCCATCAGAAACTGTTCCTTCCAATTCCCAGTGACTCTCTTCCTCTGCCAGAAAAAGTTATTTCTTTTAATCTCATCCCTGCCACACCTTGAGGGAGAGGCCAAGGGGTCATGATCACATGGGGTTTGATTTCATGGGAACATAGGATAAAAACACACCGAGATTTGTATTTGATTCCTTCATTTGCAACTGATTTTGAAACCTTTGGAGTTGTATTTCCAAGCTCTTTCCCACAGAGAGCAAAGCTGTGAGTTTTCTTAAAATATATATTGCACAAATCAAAGAAACAGATAGTCCTCGAAAATCTGAAGACTCCAGGAGGTGGGGATTGAAAAAAGAGAGACACACTCCTATCCTACTGCTCTCTGAAAGCTCACACTGTAACCGCTACATCTACCAAAACAAGCAGCCCTGCAACACGCGCTCCCACCACCCCATCTCGGGGATGGGGATGATACTGGGGGCTGAATGCTGTCCCTAAACCCAGCTGGCAGCTTTGGGACACTCACTTTATCCAGACAGATGCTCCCAAGGGTGACAGGTTTAGTGACAGCCCACACTGGGTCAATCCCTGTCTTCCTTCCCCTTCCACCTGTGTGGGATCACACACCTACACCCACCTCTCCAGCGCAGCGTTGTGCAGGGAGTGAGCTAAAATTAGCTGGGTGGATTTCATGTCACACAGCTTCCCTCTGCTTTCGAGTGCTTGGCTTCCTGCTAAATTTAAATCAAAGGCAACTGGTAAACAAAGGTTTGGTGCGCTCTGCTCTGACAGAAATAGGCACTGCAGCTATTTTTATCCTGCAGACTACACACAATGTGTGTCCAAGTTACAAGCAGCAGCAGTAAAAATATCCCAAAGACAGTCAAGACACCACTGTGAGCAGTGAACAGCAATGAAACCACTCTGCTCTCTGAATGCCAGCAGGGCAGCCTTATCTAGACCCTAATTTCTCCCTTTGAGGCTCATCACACAAAAGCCTCACAGGAAGGAGATGAGGTTGTATGTCATGCTTTGCACGTTTGGGTTTTTTTTTTCCCCTCAGGTTTTGTATTTTAGCTTAAACTGAATAGTGCACTGGAAATAACAAAGCATCTTGATCATAGGCTGGATCTACAAGGGCTATTTCAGCTCTGTGCAGTGCTGACACACATGGATGAGATACTCAAGATGAAGAAAGAGGTTTTACCTTTCAGGTGACTTTCAGGAGAGGCTCAGGCTCAGATGCTCCAAGGCAAAGGCAGGAAGTGGTGTTTATAGCACTCTTAGGGTTGATGATGTTTATTCTGCTAACCCTGGGGTAGCTGCCCTTGTGGGACATCACAGGCAGTGCTGAGCAGGACAGAATGCACTTACCTGGTGAGTCACACACAGTCACCTGGACACCTGTGACAGGAATGGACACTGGATTCAGACCCTCTGGGAGAGGGTACAGAGCACTGATCAGCTGGCCAGGACTTCCATCCTCAGAGTCTTCCCTCCTGTCTCAGTCCCCACAAGGTTTTAATGTCATGTCAAGGTCAGGCATATCCCTGGCCTTCAGCAGGGCTTTGTGGAGCATTGCAAAGGGGTCAGACCAGACAGTGCTGTCTTTAGATTTTTAATTTTCTTCCTAGTAGCTGGTATAGGACTGTAGCTGGTATAAGTTTTGATTTAAGATGAGAATAATTTTGATAACACACTGATGTCTTGGTTGTTGCTAAGCTGTGCTCACCCTAAATCACAGACTTTTCAGTGCTCAAGAAGCTGGGAGGGAGCGTGGCCAGGACACTGACCTGAATTCCTGAACGGACCAGAGGGACATTCCATACCACAGAACATCCTGCTCAGTGCATAAACTGGGGGCAGCTGGCTGGGGGTCCCTGATTGCTGCTCAGGGTCAGGCTGGCACCAGGCACTGGGTGGTGGGAAATTGTCTTGTGCACCACTTGTCTTTCTTGGGTTTTATTTCTCTCTCTCTTTTTGTTGTCTGCCTTTTCACTATGATTATAATTATTATATTTAATTGTTGTTACGTTTTATTTTATTTCATTTTAATTATTAAACAGTCTTATACCAATGCATGGATTTCACCTTTTCTTGCTCCAGTTCTTCTCCCCCCACCAGCAGTGGGGAATGTGAGCAAGCAGCTGTGGGGCACTTAGTTGCCAGCTGGAACTAAATCTCAGCACCACCTTGATTTGGACCTGCCTCTGGAGCCATTGTGCAGGCCAGCTGACCCCAGGCAGCAAGCCCACAACAGAGCAGAGATGGCTTCTCCCTTTCTCAGCCCTTTCTTCCCACCCTGGAGACAAATCCTGTGCCTGCCACGGGGGAGCAGGCGGTGATGGAGGGGTTGCCACCTCTGGCAGCAGCTGGGAGGGCAGTGCCCCACAGCTGGCACACTGGGCACAGCTCAGAGCTTGGGAAAGGAGAGACCTGGCTCCCCCACCAGCCCTGGCTTCTCCCTTGGCTCTCATTTATCACCAGTACAGGAACAGCAGGGCCCTTTTATTTTATGCAGCAAATCATTAAGAAGAAATGAGGGAGGAAAAAAACCCTTTTAGTAACAACTGTAGAAAAAAAAAAAGGAGCAGGGGAGAGGCAAGCATGCAACCACAGACAGATAAATGGAGTCTGGTTACAGAAGGCTGGAAGTTCAGCTGGGAAAGGGGACCATAAGGAGGGTGAGACCTAACAAAAATCCCCTGGGGCAGGGCTGGTCTGGAGCCAGCAAAGAGACCCAGTGTCCTCCTGGGGCCCAGCATCAGCGATCACAGACACGCGTGAACCTTTCAATTACCTTTGTGTGACCCTTCAAAGGAGACCTGAGCTCATCAAGACCTGCTGAAGGCACACAGGGAGGAGACAGAGTGACCCACTGAGGATGCTGGGTCAGCATCACTGGGAGGCATTTGGAGTGGCTTGGCTTGCTGCACCAGGCTTAAGGTAGGGCTGTGGGAGCCTGTGTGAGTTTGTGGGGTACCAAAGAAATATATCCAGGTCTGTTTGCAGCAGAAGATTCTCACCCATCTGCAGCAGGCTCCTTGCACAGAGCCACGTGTCTTTTTCACCCTCCCAAAGATTTAGCAAAGTCAATGCCCTGAGAAGGGCTTGCTGGGTTGGTTTTACAATATCCACCTCCTTGGGACTGAAGGTTGGGGTAGGCAACTGCCAGAATCTGTCATTACCCTCCTTCCTGTTCCTTGCCAGCTTTATTTTATACTGTTTTTTTTATTCCTCAGAGTAAAAGCTTCCCTAACTAGTCATTAACCTCAGTCACAGGACACAACCATTAAACATTATTGTGGCTGTAACATGGTACATTGGTTGCAAGCATTTCCTCCAGCAAGGGAGAATAAAGAGACCTGCATTAAGGTCAGGATTCTCCTGCACATGTATTAAATCAGCATCTGGCACCACAGACCTGTTGCAAGGAGTGTGTTTGAATGGAAAGGACATTTTATGGGAAGAGTGCATCTTTCTTAATTAAACACACAAGTGAAGAAACCCATCTTCAGTTTTGTTTCAGAGAACAACCCAGGCATTCAGATCCCATACTCGGCTTTCCCCATGACACCACAGCCCACAGCCACGTGGCTGATATGTCCTTTGTGGAGAGACTGTCCTTAACCTGCTCAAAACCTTCTCTGTACTCACAGCCCTTCCTGGGCTCTGGAAATAGCAGCTTCTACAGGAATCAATTTTGTGAATGGGACGTAGAGGGGTCCTCTGTGCCACACGCTGCTTGTAGACACCAACTGAGGGACGAAAAACTGCTTTGAAGCTTACAGTAGACACAGCTTTTGCTGCCCACCAGCTCTGCAAAGCCCCTAGGCTGGATCTCACAATCCTGAAACACAAAGAGAGGGAGGGATGCTCACTATAACCATTCCTTCATGTAGCGCTCTGTGCCTGCCTGATGCGGCAATCAGCTGTCTGGGAACGTCCTGCATTATCCAGGGAGCCTTCCTGAGAGGAAGACAAACCTCCTGTGTCTCGGTGCAGGAGGGAGCACAGCACGTGACCTCCTGAAGTGAAATCTCTGCGGACGCAGCCCCGGGCTGACGGGGAGTGGTTGCGATGGGTCCTGCCCGTTTCCATCCGTCAGAGGACCCAACGAGACATGACTGATGTGAGTGGAGCTGACAGAGGCTGAAGACCACTTCCCCATCTGGGGACGTGCCACCAGGCTAGGGGGGAAAGGCTGCCTTTTCCCACGTGGGGGCTGTTTCATCCAGCGCAGGGATCCTACAGCTGCAACACCTGCCCCACAGGCTTGGTACGAGCTCCCCTTCCACCTCGCTGCCTCCAAGAGCCCATCCTAAATTGGAAGTGGCATGACATGAATGGTTTCCCCCTCCAAACCAGGCTGACTTCCCACAGCAGGCTGGGGATCTGCCGGTGCTCCTTGTCACACATGGACGCCCATCGGGGAACACGGCCCCGTGACTGACAGGGTTTAATGAAGACCTTTGATGTTCAAGGGAAGCGATGGCTGCTGGGCAGGGTCGGTTGAGTCAGAAGAAAAGGACAGGCTGAGGCTGGCCAGGCTGAGCCCGTTGGGCTGGCAGGGCCCCATCTGGAGCACTTAAGAGCTGTCTGGCCAGAGCCAGGCAGGTTGGAGGTGGGCAGTTTTGTCTCCCCGAGTCACCGTCCCCGTCACTCACCTGGTGCCAGCACCACTGCCTGCAGGTCAAAGCCTGGAATCCTCTCTCCTTCCTTGTACCCCAGGGCTGAACTCACACCTGCTTTACAGACAAATGAAAATGTCAGTATTTAATCAGAGAAGTTGTTAACAAGAAATCTCATCAAGAAAGACCTGGGAATTCCAGTTAATGACCCCACAGTTTCAACCTCTCACTGGAGTCATTGACGTGGTGAGGGAAGCACTCATCTTTCTGCAGTCCCAAATTGTGACTCTGTCCCGTGAAACAAAACAGCATCACCCATCCCTGTGGCTGAACACCCTCCATGCAGGTGTCCAGCTCAGTGTCCATGCTCCCACACACAGGCCCCATCCCTGGAAGTGTTTAAGTCTGGGTTTGTTGTGGCCCTGGGCAAACTGATCTAATGGGTGTCATCCTTGACCATGGTGGGGGAGTTGGAACTAGATGGTCTTTAAGGTCCCTTCCAACCCAACCACTCTAGGATTCTATTATATCATTCTGTGATTCTATGAGTTAAGGCTCTTACACAACTGGAGCAGCTTTGGTGGGAAAATGAAGAAAAACCCTTGTTTTGCCCAGCAGTCTGGGAGTTTTCCTGGAGATGAGAGGGTAGATGAAAAATTCCTTTAAACAACAGGGAATTTTGCTTCCTTAGAGCGTGAAGACCAAGTCCATTCAGAAGTTTGAATTAGTAGCTGTAGAAAGAGCCATCTGGATGTTTCAGAAGTATGTCATCTTTGTCTACCATAAATATTTTTTCGACAATAAAAAGGAAAATTAACAAAAGACACAACAGCATTTTTTTGTCCAACTCTGGTGGTGACATATTTCAAATTTTTCCCCTGACAGAGTGTGTTTTAGCTACTAATTGCATTCCCATGTCCTTTCTAAGTGCCTTTTTCTTGTCACCCGTGATACAAAGGCAGGAGATTAAGGTAGAAGAGCAGCCCAGTTTTACCATGATGGCCAAATCTACAGGCACTGCACATCAGCAGAACGGGATCTTCTCAGAAACAGCAATGTTTGCAAACAGACAAATATTTTAAGCAAAAGGAGAGGAGCTGAGACAAGTTTGAGCAGGACTCCAGGCATCACCTGGTAAAGCCAGCAATTGTGGTTTTGCATGTCCAGAGCAGGAAGGAGGGGACAGATGGAGATTTGTGAGGTAGTGAGCTTTGTTGTTTCCTAAAAGGTTTTTCCAAGATTTTCTGCCCAAGTACACCACGTGGACAGATTACAAGCGAGACCCAGCCCCACCAAATTGCAAAGGACCTTGACTTTCCCTGTTAAACCCCACACTACTCCACTGAACAGTTCATTTCTCACTCAGAAGGAGGTTAAAATATCCTGGTGTGGTTTGTGGGGGAAGGCAGTCACTGCTCACACAAGTCCTGTGGAGGAGGCAGGTTGGGGTTTTCCTCTGAGTCAAATTTATGGTCCAGAGACTGTCTGTGTTTGGGGGAATGACATGGACATCAGCCTGCTCCAGGGGAAAGGGCTGAATGCTGCAAAGTCAGGGAATTCCTCTGCTCCTATCACCAACCTCAAGGGGTAGAAGAAGTCACTAATGACAATTTGTCTTGTAATTTCTGCTTTGGGAAGTCATTTCAGGGTAGCACTGCATTAAAACCACCTCCAAGACCTTTCCAAAGGCTTTATTACAATTTAGAAAGAATTTTGGTCTAGTTCTCTGAGGGGGTGAGGCTTCTGTGACTCTAGTACCTGTCTGTGCACATCTCAGACATGGCTTTTCCAAAAATGTCCAAAACCCTTGGGCAATTTTGGCCATTTGACCACCAGTCCACAAAGACATGAGGTTGCCACCAGCTTGTGAATGCAGGTGGGCAGGGATAGGAGGGAGGCACAAGAAGCAACACAAGCCCAGAGACACCAGCAAAGAGCAGAGAGGCCTCCTGGGTGAGAGACAAATGCTCTGGGGATGTTCCAGTCAGAGCTGTTACCCCGTGAGAGGTGGGACACTCTCTCCACAAGGCAAAAAGCCATGGGAAGACTACACGCGACCTGAATAAACATCTTCCTGGCTGAGGAAGAGGGAACCTGGCTGGCTGCTCATGGTGGTTTGGGTCTGAGTCCTTCAGTCTGGCCCCACAGGCTGATGCAGGGGCTCTGCCCTCCTCCCTGCACGGGCTGGTGGACAAGTGATTCATGTCACGAGAGGGGAAATGCAAGAGCAGAGCAGAAATTAATCACCCTCTGCCGCAGGTAATTTAATTCATTCTCCCTCCAGGAGGCAAGTGCCTTTGCACACTAATTAGATAGTTCATCCTAATGGCAGCCACATGATCTTTTTCTTTCCTTCTTTACAACTTTCAGCAAAATGGCATAAAAGCTGATGGGTGTTTAAAAGGAAAAGAAGCAGTGATACCCTGGAACAAGCCCCATGTGCCATATGGCTGAGACAGGACAGTTGCAAAATCCCACAACGTGCTTGCTCCATGGGTTGTCTACACTGTAGTGCTCTTCTCTGCTCACTGCCTCCTCTGCCCTAGTTCCCAGACTTTGGGGTATAATTATAGAAAAACAGCAACTGAAGCTGGTTTAAAAAAGATGGCCTTTTTCCATGGGAAAAAAAAAAAAAAGAAAAAGCTCTGAAGAAAATAACAAAAAAAAATTGGCAATGTGTTAATTTCTTTATCACTCTCTTTTTTCTTTTTTTTTTTTTTTTTTTTTTTTTTTGAGATAAAGAAAACAGACAATGTTCTATCTTCCTCTCCCTCCCTGCCCACCTGTTTCTGGGAGAAAGTGAGGAGGAGAGAGAAGGGAAAAACCCTGTGTTTATAAGCTTGTTGTTTTCAACAGTATTAAAACATTTCTACCGAAGCTGACACTTTCTAAGGAAATTCTCCTTTTACCTGAAAACCCCCTTTGAATTCAGGAAAGCACAACTGCTTGTCAGAACAAAAATAAGAAAAAAAATATCCCTGTTTTTTAACTTTCCTCCCCAAAGCTATTGCAAGGTGGCACTGAAAACACAGACACTTCTGGGTGAGGAGCCTTAGAATGCAGATTGTGCAGCCTGGGAGGTGAGGAGGATAAGATCTGCTGAAACTTTACCATCATGATGAGACTTCTGTATGGGGGCTGGCAAGGCTTAGTCTTTATGATTTCAACCACATTTTATTAAATTAAGCACAGGACTTGGGGCAGAGTCAGGGTCCTCATGACTGTTTAAACCTCAGTCTGAGAGGTTGCAGAGCCAGCAGGGTCCATCCAGAAGCTCACTGGGGATGCAGAGGCTGCAGGACCTCACTCCTGCTGAACGACACCAAGAAATGCCCAGGTGTAGATCTGGTGGGAGGAAGGCAGGTATGGCCCCACAGGGATGAAAAACACCTTTATTTCCAAAATAAAGGATGTCTGAGCAGCACTGTATGATCCATATAAGGTTTTGAGACCCTTTCAAGGAGGGTTTAATGCTGCAGAAGTCACCTCAGACTTGGGTCTGTTCACTGCTGGGTGCCAATCCATCCCATCCCAAGAAAAGCCATGGGCTGCAGTGCCTGCCCCTTTCTCTGTCATCTCCACCCTTCCCTTCTCAGCAGAACACTGAGGATTTTTGCAGGTACTGCCCCTCATGGAGGAGATCTCAGACCATCCCTGGGATACATTTACATTTCTACCAAAGTGTTGAATTTATTGTGGGATAAATAGAGGAACGCAGGGAACTGGAGGCCAAATCTCTCATGCATGAGCCATGCCCTTGCAGAAGAGGACAGAGCCTTTCCCCACACCTTCAGCAGGGAAACAGGTGAGTGTCCAACCCTGAACCCACCACCACCAAACCCTACTGCTTGGAGGCCCTGTCCCCTCCATCCAGGTGTGGGCTAGGAGGACAAGAGCCTTGCAGTGAAAGCAAGGCTTCTTGCAAAGGTTTCCCCCAGCAGCTCCCACACTTGGAAGCACAGTCTCAGCCCCAGTGCCCTCATCTCTCTGCCTCAAGTGCTGCCCTGCCTTTGATAGATGACTTTTATTAACATTTCCCTGCTGAGGCTCCCGCCACAGCCGCTGTGCCAGTGACACAGCGTGAGAACTCACAGAGGGGTAGATGACAAGTGATGAAATGTTGCTGGTCAGGCCAGAGAAAAGCTTTTTTGGGACTGCCCAGTGCTGTCCTGTGCGTGCTCGGGACTAATATCAGCCAGTCCACAAAGCAGTCTCTGATGGGAGAGGGAGGGGTGACTCTGCTCCAGCTCCGGCTGTGTCCTGCCTCAACCCTTCCCTGGTTGATCTGGTGCCTCTTCTTCACCATGGGGATTGTCTGTAAATCCCCTGGGGACAATTAAAGCCCTGCTGCCTGCACATACCCTGCATTTCTAATGTCCTTCTGCCCTCCACCGACAGAGGATGTGCTGATGCCTCTGGGTCACTTGGAGGGATGGTTGTTCCCTGAGGAATGAAGTGTTTTACAGCATCTGATTTGGTTTATTCTCGGGTTTTGTATCACCAATTCATCCCATTCCAATGAGAACAATCAGCCATTGGAACTATCTCCCCAGGGAAGAGTTGCATTCTCCAGTGCTGGACACATTTAAGATTCAGCTGGGCCATCTTTTACCAAGAAAGGTTGAACCAGCTCATCCTTTAAGTCCCTTCCAACCTGGTATTCTGTGATTCAATAAAATTGTCCTCTTAGGAATAAAGCAGCAGGTAAAACACTGCATCAAAATTTACTTCTTCTGGTTTTTTACTTTTTTTTTTCCCCTCAAGGGAGTGCCAAGGAAAGCTTATATTTATGCATAAACACTTTTCAGCCGATACATTTAGAAGTAAAAAGAACCTTACCAAGAAGGTGCAGAGAATGTGTTTAGGAAATGTCAGAACCTGTGAAGTCTCAAAAGGCCCCTGAGCCACACCAAGCCACACAGGAGGCATAAAGGAAATACAACAGCAAAACCCCCTTCAATTGCTTAGCACCCATGTCTGACATTTCACACCTGAGCCCTCCAGCTGCACGGGAGGAAAAAGCTTTCCAGTGGGATTACAGCTCCTAAAAGGCTGATTATCACACACCCACAGGCTTTGATCCAGACTTTCCCCAGCCTCTCAGGGGACAGGCTCCCTCAAGAGCCATCTCTCCCCTGATGGGCATCTTGCAGGTGTCGTGTCTGGTGTCACCAACCCTCCTGTGCACACGCTGCTGGCTCCCCAGGCATGAGCTCCAGAAATCCCAGCACAAAGGCAGGACTCCTTAGGCTGAAACAAATCCATCTGGGGATGTGCACCTGGATTGAACACGAGCTACGCTGATCACAGGAGTGACCCATGCTCCATCCATGGTGAACTCTCCCAGCTGACAGCCTCAGCCTCACACCTCCCCACAGAGAGCCATCCCAAACTTAAAAAGGCTACAGCTCTTCCTTCCCTGGGAAGTTTTGTTTCTAAAACTTCCAAAATTTGCATCAGTTCACGTAACACCCAGATTTTTTTCCATTTCTCTGCTACAGCAGTATCTTGGCAGCATAGCAAAGACCCCCTGGATCCCCCTGGAAAAGCAAAAGGAGAGAAATGGGAGTAAAAAAAGGGTTGGTGGTAGGGCAGGAGGGTCTGACATTTTTTTCTGATCCAGAAAACTCAGATTTTCTATGCCTTGTTAGGAGGCTGGAAGCTGCTGTTTAGTCAGAGGTGTCAGCCAGCAGTGCTGGCAGGAGATGGATGAGCTGCAGTGTGGCTCTGCAGAAGGTGCTGTGGAGCCAGGCTGCCCTGAGGAGCAGCTTGGGCAGAAGGCAGCAGGAGAAGGCTGAGGCAGGACAGAAATGCCAGGGAAGGGACTGTGTGACACAGCTGTGTACAAGAGCCAAATGCTCCTCAAATAGCCAGAGACAGCAGAGCTCTGGGATATCTTCAGGCTGAGCTGACAGCTTGGCTCTGGGGGGTCACGGGACCCACCCTTGGTGCCTCAGGATCTTGATCCTGTCTCCTGCAAGGTGCTGATGGGCCCTTGGTTGTAGTCCCCAGTCATCCATTTGGGCTGTTTGAAGAGAAGGGAGATGTGTCCTCCAGCATGTCCCAGCAGGACCCCACCACACTGCCTGCTGCCAAACCTTTATCCCAAACACAGCATCTCAGGCAAACCCACAAGACAAAGATGCTGAAAGTTCTGCTTTATTTTCTAGAGTGTAACATTAATTACGAATTTACTTTGACATTCACTGCACTCCTAATGTCAAGGATGTGATTTCCCCCTGCTCTGGACTTGGGTACAATGCTGCCACTGCTCTGATGCAATCTGGAGGTTGCTTTATTGCTTCCCTGTGATCACTCTCAAGACATCTGACCCTGCCTTTCTCAGCTCTGCAGTGATGCCCTTGTCACACTGCTGGTCTTTGCAGGACATCTGCAGCTGCCCTGATGCAAGCCCAAAGGAGTCAGTGATCAGTGGCAGTGTAATTGTGCTCCATGAATTGTCACTGAAGAGCCTGGGCTCTTTTGTGTGGCTGTTTCTGAAGCGGAGGCTTGACTTTGTTTACACCAGATGTTCAGAGGCTTTGCCCTGTCAGTGTCCCCAGTCTGTTCTGGCCAGGAGAAGACCTCCTGCATGGACACTTCCTAGGTGGGAGAGCAAGTGCTGACAGAAATGTGCTTTGGGAAATAAGAAAAATATTTGCCTCTTTTGTATTCAGGGCACACACAGCCCCTTCCTACCCCCAGGACCTCCTGCTGCAGAGAGAGCCCTCAGTCCACATCTGAGGCAGCCTAAAAAGCTGCAGCTGTGCTTCTGCACCAGGTCCTCTGCTGGAACATTGGTGGGGTAGACACTCCAGCTGAGAAGTAAGAGAAATCCCTGGCTAACACCTGCCCTGGGATTTGGGAGATTTTTTTCTCTGATGTGCCAAAGGTTCCCAGTGACTTAACCCCTCAGCTCCTGGTCTGTAACAGAGGTGTTGATGTGCCCATCCCTCTCTGCCTGGAGAGCTGTGTGAGATGGTGAGGCAGCAGCCACAGAGGCAGCTTGAGCAGTCAGGCAGAACGAGACAACCCATGCCCAAGACTTTGATCCTGAAATGGTGTCTTAGGGTAAAATTCAGCCCCAGACTGCTCAGGGGTGATCTAGCCTTGGCTTGATCTCATCTGATCCCTGCGGCATGGTTTGTTTTCTGTTTGGCTCCTACCAGATGTTTTTAGTTGGGAAGTTGCATTCCCCTGAGGGTGGGATATGTGCTCCCTCAGTTTCACAGTCAGGGTTTTGCTGAACAAGGACACCATGTCTATACCACTAAATAAAAGGGGCTAAGAGCAGTTGTGCAGCCAGATGGCACAACACAGGTCCAGAAACCAAACCCTCTTCTCCTCTCCAAACCCAAACCAGGGTGGCCTCAGCCATGCTGACAGCTGGGGTTGGTCCCTGCCCCATGCCAGCCCTTGAAGAGTCCCCAGGCCCTCTCTGGGAGAGGAGGATGCCGTGCCAAGGAGCTTGATGACAATTTAACAGTACGGACCATTGTGACTGCCTGGTGCCTGGCTTAGTGCACAACCATGAATGTTGCCTCAGAGCTTCGGGGCTCCCCCTTGGTGCCTGTCCTCTTGTGACATGGAGGTCTTCAGGTGGGCACACCCAAGCATGAACCAAGCTTTGGGGTCCCAACTTTAAACCTCCTTTGTGGGCCTGCATAGAATTCCTGCATTATGGAGCAGCAGGATGCAAACCTTTTACCCTGACACTGTGCAATGCAAAGGGATGGTGTATCCCCACTGACTTGGCATCCCACTCCCAGCAGGTCAAGACTATGGGACCAGAGGCTGTCACACACACACTCCAGGAGCTGGACTGAGTCTGGCAAACACTTCCATAAAACCCTGCCTCTAGATCAGCTCTGCTCCACAGCTCCAGTTCTCTGCTGCTCTGAGTCTTCTCTCCTTTGTACTTGACAGGTGTTATTTTTCTCTGCTCAGGGTATCCAGGATGGGGTCTGGAGGGGTTACTCTGGTTACCCAGGATGTACAGTCAGTGTACAAATTGCCTTACTCACAGAATCACAAAACGGTTTGGGTTTAAAAAAAGGATCTTAAAGATTATCTCATTCTCAGCCCCTGCCATGGGCAGGGACACCTTCTGCCAGGCCAGGCTGCTCAAATGTGTGCAAACTTACCCAAAATGCACCTCCTCTCTCAGGGTCACGGCATGTGCACTTACCTGTTCATCTCCACTCACCCTGCGACTGTTTTTTCCAGGAGAATCCCGGGTGAACGTGGCCAGGAAAATCCGGATGCAGCAAAATCTAAACAGAGACAGGCACCTCTTGGAGTGCTTTACAACCCATTTGCTCAGCTCAGAGGGGCACGAGCTGCAGCACAGCAAAGAACAGGGATCTTGATGTCTCTCTTGGATCAGATACAGACAGTAGCCTGTCTAGTTACAGAGAGCACTTTCTTTGATTAAAAGCTAATAAATATTCATCCCTTTCCTCTCCTGCCATCCCTCCCAAATCCCCAGAGACAAAACTTAGACAAGCAAAACTGGTTCATTTGTGATGTATTCCAGTGCATTGCTCCAAAACACTTGGAATCCTTCCAGATAACAGTGCGTGGCTGCAAGGGCTATGGATCACCAAGGAAAGGGCCAATACTTTGCATTCACTTAAAACAAGGCTCAGGTCATAAAGGACATGCTCATTATTAATGGTGGGTGTTGGGAAGCAAAGTATAAAGCGTACACAGATCCTTATCCACAGCTAATTCCTCAGTAAATTGGCAGAGATGCATCACTGCCTGCAGAGCCAGAGACAGAGAGGAATTGGATGTTAAGGACAGCTCAGTTTTGCAGGAATACAGATGTGCCATCAGCTGATGAAAACCACGGTGAGGAGCAAGGGGAGAAGATATATCAGTAGTGAAGGCTGTCTCCTTTTAAGGCAAGGAAAACTAAACTCTCACCAGGAAAGAACAGATGCAAACAGATGGAGAGATCGTGGCCAGTGCAACAGCGCAGCGCCCGCTGAGCCAATCCTGGTGAAACACAGACTGCCAAACCAAGCCACTGTCACCCAGGAGGAGACCAGAGCAGCCAAGGGCTTATTCAGCACAGAGATATTGCTGGAGAAAACCAGCCCTGGCAGAGAAATATGGAATAGATGCAAGACTCTGCTGTCTCAACAGAGATTTAAGCCACAGCCCTGCAGGGAAAGTCCCCTGAGGGCACTAGACTGTGGATGGAGAAGAGCTCCCCATCTCTGCATGGAAGCCTATCCCGTAGTTATCTCTGAAGCTGCTATAAACCTCTGTTTTTCCACTTCTTGACTTCCAGTCAGAGTATAGAGCAATTATTTCTTGGGGAAGGGCTGCCTTCAGCCCATATTGGTCGGGGGTCCAGAAGTGATCAAACTATTAGTAAAATAGTATTATTAGGATAATAATTGATACATAAATAGTAATAGTATATATCAGTTATAATAATCTATAACTATGATTATTATTTCTTATGATTATTACATCCAAGCTTCTGCATCTTCCTGCATCGTGGGAATGTGCTGCTGGGACCCCAGGCATGGTGTGTGCTCAGAGTGAGCAGCAGCATGTTATCCATGTGCTTCTGCAACCCACCAGCCCCCAGCTCTGCACAGCACCAGGCTGGATGCAACCCCACCAGAATCACAGTCCTCAGCAGCCCAGAGACAAACCTCCATCCAATGATCTCCGTGCTGTTTAGGCACAAGTAAACCTGTGTCCACTTCCTGGCCCTGTAGAAACCAATCACTTGTGCCTTTCCTTGAATGCTCAGGCTTCAAGCTAGATACTGACAGCAGAAGTTGGTAGAAGATGAAGTCTTGCAATTTTCCAGCAATTTTCCAGCTTTGTGGGGGCTGTTGGGCAAACAAGAACCAAGAAGGTTCATGGTTGGGTTTCAGCTGGCACGAGTTCTGCAAAGCCCATACCGTGGGCCATTTTTTCTGCTGAGCTAAGCTTTGCTTGGCACATCCTGTGGTGGGTCCTGAGGGAGCCCAGGGTTGCTCTCTGATCCTCCAGCTGGGTCCCAGCCAGGCCCTGCCAAGACATCCCTGGTGTGGGGTCAAGCCTTGTCTCAAAAACAGCTCAGCTGATCAAAGCAATGGAGCAGGGAAAAAACAGTGGGAAACTGAGGATCCTCATCATTGAATGGAAAATCCTTCCCCAAGGACGGTATCCAAACACCCAGGTGGTACTGGAGAGCACAAAGGCACCACACACATGGCAAAGGGACTCTGGTCCTCAGTTTGCAGAGATCCAGGCTCTGGGGTAAGAGCAGGAAGCTTCTTAAAAAAAAAAAATGCAAACTGCCCTTTCAAAGAGCTTCCCAAGGAAATGGGATGCTTGCAGTGATACCCACATAAATAATCCCTTTTTCCAGAGCCCTCATAAGCTCCCTTTGCCCATATAAGCTGAAAGAGCTCTCAAGGGCAGAACAGCCCCATGAAATACATGGCCATGCCATCATTTTGGGATTTAAAATGATCAAGGCGAAAACCAGAAACTTTTTTTTTTTTTTGCTACCGTCACTGTTCACTGTTTCAAACCCTTTTTCACATTTACTTCCTCTTCCTCTGTGGGGTTAGTCAGATTTCAGCACTTTTAGACCTCTGGTAGATTCTCTTCCTAGGGGTGTCCTACAGCACAGACCTCAGGAGTCTTGGAGATGCTCTGCATGTTTCAGGGACTCAAGGGTGGGACAAATCTTCCGTACCAGGGAGTCAGTCAGCTACACTGGGAAATTAGTGCTTTTCATTTCTTCTGTGTACCCCAAATTAACAGGCTGGCAAACTCCCTTACTCCTTTGCAGGACTCTCCTTGATGTCACAGAAGAAAATCTTGGAGCAACTCAAAGAAAAGCACTCAAGGCTCCTCTAGGGCTGCCAAAATCAGTTAAATCTCATGCTTGACTTCATCTTCAAGGTCTTCAGTTCAGCAGGACATAACAAGGAAAATCCTTCAGTAAATCTGGCAGGGGAAAAGTAGATTTGGAGGCGTGGGGGGGGGGGGGGAAATTCTGTATCATCTCCGAGCTAACATCTTTTTTGTGTAGTCTATATGTGCACATATGTAGGTGTGCATGTATATATCTATATCATCTATATCTATATATATATTATATATATGTCATATTTGAGGCTGTTAGGCAGGTCAGACTAGTTCATGTGAGTAATTTGCACAGCTTTGCTTAATAGAAAATATTGTGTCCATCCACAAGCTTAAAAAAAACCCCATAGCTTTAGACAGGCAAAAATTAATCTTGGATGGGGACAATTTGCTGAAACATTCTCTAAAAGGTCCCAGATGTATTTTTGCATTTGTTTGCCATTTTGCAAGACCCTGGCTATGGTCCTTTTGTGTTCAGAAGGTTCAGACTTCACAAATGGTGTGGTTTAATGCATGACTGTTAATGAACTCATTCAGAATTTAAACCAGCACCAGAATCTGATCCACTGCATCTCTATGCAAATACACTCTCAAAAGTACTGTGCAGGAAGTGACCTGCTTCCACTAATGCCCAGATAATGAGGAAATGAGGATTTATGCCACCAGAGACACTCCCCTCTTGGAGCACATCTTCTGAGACATTCAGTCAAGAAATCACTTCAGCACAGCCTCCAGAGGGAAGCCTGATCATTAAGAAATGACATTTCTGCACCATGTGATGAATGACAATTGGGCTGGCAGCTCAGCTTTCATCCAGGCTGAGGATTCATCCCACCAGAGCACTGATGTCAAGAGAAACAATCCCTTCCATTTAGAGTTTGGGCCAAGCTTCAAATACAGGGAATGAGGGCGAGAGCTTGGTTTCCTGGGAGTCCCAGGATCTGTTGCAGCATATCCTCAAAACCCTTCCATAAACACATCCCACAGCTTAACTGCTTTGAGTCTCTTTTCACTGCTCCCAAAGCAGGCATGTCCCAGGCTACCACAGCTCATACAGCCCCAGCAGTGTCAAATTCCAAACCACAAACCACTGTCCCTTTGCACCCTAACCAAGATTCTTGAAGGTGGACACTGGGGGTCATGGTGTCTTCCTCAAAGTCTGTGTGTCCCTCACAGCAGGCGTGACGTATCCAGAAGGGCAGTGGTTTGATACAGATCCCAGCTAGGAAATACAACCATTCCCCAAACCCAGATTGCTTGGGACAGGGAGACAAGTTTATCCTTCACAAGGGAAAAAGTTGGGGCACTGTTGTGTTGGTGTTTCCCTTCAGTGGCAGAGCTGGGGTTCTGATGAGCTCAGAGCTGATGCGTTGGGAACCAGGATGGGACAGATGTCTCGCGGTGAATGACATCTGGGCTGATGTTGTCTTTCTGAACACCTCATGTGGGACTCCCACTGGAGACAATGGGGAAAAACAGATCCCTGCAAAGATCCCCCCACTTTCTTCTGCTTTGGTGCCCATTTTAGATGAGAAGAGTCTCATGGGATGGACTTTTACATAAAAAGGGCTGAGAGCACCAAATCCAATGCAGACCTTGTACCTATCCCAGAGGTGACTCTGCCTGCACACCTCACCTCAGGCTCTGAGCTCTGGAGGACCTTGTCCCATTTTGGAGGCCTGTCTAAATTCCCCACCAAAAACAAGAGCCAGCTCATTCTCTTCTTGTGTTTTACCACAGCTGGGACACACCAAACTTGCTTTTCATCCCAGCAATTCCTCTTCATGATCCTGCACATCGAACAGCACTGAGCTGCCACCAGACACTCCAAATGCTGAGATGTAATAACCAGCCTTGTGTCACATCCTAGGCAGGACCATTCCATCCCTCTAAAGAGGAAGACACATAAAAGTGTGAGGAAAGGGGAAAATCCAGCTGTGGTAATTCTGAAGTGCTTGCAAAAAAAAACCCTGAAACCAATGTAATTGGATTATTTAAGACATTCTTAACCAGTTTTTTTCTGCTTTCCCTCCATTGCAGCTGGAGGTGCCAGTCCCAACACATTTGTGATGTGCAGAGCAAGTTCTGTATGGTCCCAGGAAATTTCTTTATTGTCAGTACATTGCTGACCCCCTTGGAGATTGCTGGGGTGCTTAATTCAGCTGAAGAGTGATACATTGAAGTGTTCTACATTTTTTTAATTGCTGGTCATCTGGAAAAAAAAAATGCCTGTAGCCACCAAAGCTCTCAGTCACTTTGAAATGGAAAGTTTTCCCCTTTGCACAATCTTCCAAGTATTGCATGTGGCCTAATTCTATAATTACAAAATAGATCTGAATTGCTTCAAAGAAGCTGTTGTGTTCCAGCAGGTACATAACAAGTTTATAGTATCAGCTAACTGCACTGTTATATAAGGGTTCAGAATGACTTTTGAAACCAACAGGCAGACCTGCCAGGTATCAAATATATCTTGTTTTGTTTGGGGAATTCTTTATTAATACCTCATTATGAAAGTAACCTGTGCTTTCTCCATCCATTCCAGAGAGGATCTAAATGTTAATACTGTGCAGAAAGTGCTGGGCTTGATACTGAGCTCATGCACATCATCTCCACTGACCTCAGTGGTTAATTTTAGACACCAGCAAAATCCAAATTATGCATGTAAGTCAACATCTCAGAGCCCACATTCACCAGAGCTGTGGTGGCACCATCAAATGGGAATTACAATGGTTTAAGCAGCTACTGCCAACTGCTGTCCATCTGGAGTCAGGCTGGTTTGAGCTCATGTCTTCAGCCTCACTGGTGGGGATGATGTGGGAGCACCCAGCTGAAGGGGACATCTGGTCTGTCACAGCAGCTCAGTCATATCCAGCTGTGACCTTACACCCTTCACCCAAAGAGGACGTGGGAATAAAGGTGGGGTTTGCCACAAAGAAACTCTTGCTGTTAACTTCTCTCATGGGTGAGACTCTTGAGAGCTCTGGGTCTCACAGTTATGAAAAAAAACAGTTTTTTATAAAGACCGTCAGGGCCAGGCACCACTTCCTCATGCACCCTCAAGGATAAATGGCCAGAGTGGATCAAAACAATGCAGAAGGCCTTGGGAGGAGTCACAGTACTTAGTAGTTGGGATGAGGGACAGCGTCCTGATTTTCTGCCTGGCTATCCACATGTAGAAAGTTCCATGTCCAGCAGGTATCTGGGCATTACGTTCAAAGGAACTTGAATTCCTTCCCAAGCCTGAATTCCCCATTAGCCCCCATCTCTTAATATCTCCTTACAGGGCACTTCCCTGCTGCAGCTACTGCCTGTCCTGGCAGTAAAGGAGGGTGAAATCAGGAATCACCCCATCCACCTCCTCAAAGCTGCTGTGACAGCGAGGGGGGGGACCCTCTGACCCAGAGCACACATTTGCACTTTGTTATCAGCTATTCACCCTCCTGTTGCAATGGGATATCTGTGGAGCTATAACTTTGTAAAGTCAGCTCAGCCTTTCAGGAAGAGATTTCTAATTTTATCCAGGCCATTCATACACCCTTAATTTGCAACAACAACAACAACAACAACAACAACAACAAAGCTGTTGCAGGGTTATTATTAACTATTGGCCAAGACAGAATGAACTCCAGGCTTGGCTGACTCCCTCTTTGGTAGTGAGCAATTGCACAGACAGCACACACATTGCTGGTTTTCTTCCCAAACGTTTCTGCTCCTGAGTGAGGATGTCTGAAAGCCAAAGCAGGAGAACCTTCATCTCACAGGTGTAGCTGTGTTGTCCAGGCTCTACTTCAGCCAACTGGGTTTGGAAACTTCAGCCAGCCTGGAAACTTTGGCTCAGCCTTGCTCCCCTTCCACGCATTTATAATGCCCTTGCCCTGCAAAAATGAGTGGAAAAGTCCCCACTGACCTCACTCAGGGTCTGAGATCAGATCTCAGACACAGGGAGGAGTGGATTTTTACCATCAGCTTGTGAGGATCATGTGTCCCCACTCCCCTCTGAACGCTCACTGAGAGCTCAGTTCCCTATAGTACAGAAGGACAAATCCAAACTACTCTACAAGCACACAAGATAATCCTGGGCCTTGGTAGCAATGTTTTAGTCTTCCCCAGCACTGCTTGCCAGGGCAGAGATGTAAAATTCCCTAACCTGGATACCTAGAGCCAGCCAGGAGAGGATTTCCAGCCATACCCTCATATGCAGCTATGCCATTAGTCAGTGTGCCTGTGACATGTTGGCAAGCGGTGATTAATGACAAGTGTTCAGCTGTGAGAAGTCTTTTTAATAAAACAGCTAAAGTAACAAATAATAGCAGAAAGAAAAGTCAAGAAAGCCACATCCTTATTAACTGAGGTGGTAGACCAAGGATTCAAGAAAACCCAAACGATCTTAACCAGAAATATTGCAAAGGTTGTTACCTTTTCCCTGGAGTGTCCCAAAAAAACCCTAGCTATTCTTATACCCATTGTTGTGGGATTTGCCACTTGCTTCACACCTTTGACTTTGATGAGATAGAGGTTTTATCTAGATTGAGCTTTTAGAATATAATGAATACTCTCAGAGAGAGCCTACAAAGTAATATTTAAAAAGCACTGATACATGGGCACAACAATTTATCTTGAAGAAATTCATGTACAGCTCCCTTGATTTTATGTATTTTTGTAATTCAGGTTGCCCTCAGCTGATTATCACACTTTAGGTAATGTGTATCTATTTATTGTAAACATAAAATCCAATACAATTATAAGTTATTCTTTCCATACAGCGGCAAGAGTTTGTGATGAAATCTTTTTGACAGTGCTACTTTTCCCCACATTCACCCTAGAAAAATGCTCTTGCTAACACAGCAGGTAATCTCATGGCTCCAGCTGCTCTTGCTTGCATCAAGAGAGGATCCACACAGCACCCAGGAAATCCTTCACCACAGACATAAATCAGTTTGCATCCCACATCCACCCGAGAACCTCATCCCAGAACTTCCTACCAAATCTCACCAAACTGAGAGGGGAGACAAATCAAGTCCAGGAAAAATGCACCCTGGATTTGTGAGTATGCAAAGTTGTGGGGCCTGGGGACTTCCATGGTAACTCTGTGTATAAACAGGACCAAACAGCTTGAAGTAGCTGCTTTCCTTGCAAGGCCGATGAACAAAATATCTCTGTAGCTTGGCCAACACAGCAAGCTCCAGCCAAATGTAAATAGCCCGTGGGGCTTTTTGGCACTTTGCTCTCTATTTTGCATACAGCTGGTAATGTTTTAAAGGCCAGGCCCAGCCAAGGGTAATGCTTCCAAGAGCAGAGCAGGAAACACTTTGTGTACAGAAAAGAGTCCCAGGAGAAATCAGTCAAATCTTAAGGCTTTTTGTGTTTCTTTCTCCCTCCCCAGATCAATCAAATCATTTTTATGTTAAAAATTTCCAGAGCTCCAGGTAGATGCGGCCGCCTCGCTCCGTGTCTGGGTGTTTGGTGGGAAAGGGAATATTTTGGCTCCTGCAGGCACATAAACACTTGCTGTGTGTAGGCAAGTCCTGCAGGGCACATCCATGACGTCCTTCAGGGCAGAATTTCTGGAGCTGGCTGGCAGGAGTGCCACGTATGACAGAGAGCATCAAGAGAGGAGCAAGACTGTAATAAGCATCTGGTGACACTCCTTGAGTCTTCCACAGGAACAACACCAAGGAAATACCACAGTATTTCCAGTTATCTGGATATCACTCAGCATTTTGGTAAAAATTAGCAGGACCTAGGACTTAGGATGGGTTAGTGTGATAAAGTGAGGCAGTCACTACTAAAATGCTACTAAATCCTTGCTCTCCAGCGGCTTATCCTTGCCCCTGGGATTTCCCTCTTCATAGAATGCTGAGGAACTGGGACTCCACAATTTTGTTTGTTTAGAACCACCGTGTAGGGCATGGAAAGGACAAATCTGGCTCTCCTGCAGCCTCTCCTGTGTGCAGAGGGCTGGGGAGGGGATGCAGATGAATTGGACAGAGCAGAACCACACCGAGCATGCAAGGCTGAAACAGGCAGTCACGAGGATTAATATTGCAGCAGAAATTTTATTATCATGTGTTTAAAATCACGGTGTACCACCAGACACATTTTGCCCACCTTGTCCTCTCCTTTTCAGCCTCATTGTGTGTGAGCACATTTGAACATCAGGACCACTGTGTCCTAGAGGGAGACTGTCCTTCTGTTAGCTGTCCCAGTCCCTTGATTATTCAGGTTTGATAGATGAGTGCTGGCTGAGTTAGCAGCAGCCATCAAAGCTGGCAGCAAAAGGGAATATATGTCAATAACTCAGAAAAGGGAAGCAGAAACAACTTGGAGAAGAGTCATTGCTACACCCACATGAAGTGAAATCAAAAGTCCTGTTTATCAGAATTTAGTGTCCTTTACTTTGCATCTTACAGATGTCTGTCCTTCCACAGGTAATTCATATCTGCAAAGCCAAATCACTGCCCTGCAGACACGGCTGGAGCACAATGGGAGGGTCACACTGCAGAGGGACCCCAGGGGACAGATGGGGGCTGTGTGCTGCTGTCAGATGGCACAAAGGGATGTGTTTCATGTCTTTGTGTTGTGGCTGCACATGGTGGGCCAGCCAGGGAACAGAGAAATGGGGGGGAAACAGAGTTGGGTTCTATAATGAAAACCATGCATTTGACCCCTCTGGCTGGGGACATGGCCAAAATCTCATTGTTGACTTTAAAGATGACAGAATTGTGTCCTCTCCCCTCAATGCTTTTCACTCTGACTGGATTTGACACATGGGTGTTGGACCATCCACAGGATGCAGAAACTCTGGTACTGCCAGATCCCCAGGAACCAAACTGTCCTTGGCCATGGGGGCACGATGTTACACAAACATTCAGCCAATCCCTTCCTTCCAGAGCAGGTACCCATGGGCTGCACCAGACATGGTTCAAGATCTCATCAGGCTGCTGAGCAGGTCCTATCCCAAACTGCTGAGAGAGGCTGGGCTCAGCCCCAGCAAGGGCCTGCAGAGCCACTTGGTTTGAACCCATAGGAAGCCAGCTTTAAGCTCAGTTGTCCCTTACTGATGCCAGAAGAATTTTTGCCTGGATGCCTCCAGGGAACTTCAGTGTTGCCCAGCATAAGCTGCAATATCAGAATTCATCCCTTTGCTGGTCTCAGGGAATGGAGGTGAGATGGCCTTGCAAGACAAGCAAGCACAAACAGCTAAAAAAACAGGATAAATATGGGACATAAATATGTGATGTTACAGGAGGCGGTTGCATAAACTTATTTTATTGCCACTTGTCTGCAAAGGCCAACATAACTCACTCCCTTTGCCTCACTCTGTCATTCCTGAATAATGAGATGGCCCAAGCACGCCAAGAAATACTTCCTCACACCCTGCACCTGGGAAAGGAAACAAAGGAATGGGGATTTTTAATAATGATCAGTGCCCTGCTCTCCATATCCTGCATATCTGATGTGGTTTGTACCGATTACCAATACAATCTGGTCATTCGTGTTAGCTCCTCTCCAGCTGCCCCCTGACTTAGCCCCTCTCTCTGGAGTTCTTCAGGGGTGATCCAAGTACAGCAGAGCCCAGATTCTGCAGGCAGGGGGTCACAGTGTCTCATAAGCAGCTCTCAGCCAGCACAGCCCATGCACTGGTCTGTGCAAAGACAGCCAGCACAGTGGCAATACCTGTCCTGGGGCTGAATTAACCTATCCTGCCTCTCTGTGGGGCTTTTGGTTCACCACAAGCCATACAGGAGTACTCACAGAGCCAGGCTGTGCCCAGAGGTGCTGACAAGGGCTTGACCTGTGCCTCCAGCAGCAGCAGGGAATCTGCCTCGTGGTTTTAGAGAATTGCAGACACTGTGCTAGTCACACTGGCAGATGAGAAATTAATATTTACTACAATTCAGCTGAAAACCATCTCCTTCCTACCTGCCCCAGAGGACTGTGAATACAGGTGGTGTTCTCCTCACTCCCTGCCCTGGCCAGCCACAACGCCACAGCCTGCTCCAGCCCCTGCATAAACCAACACACACCAAGAAATGTGACAGGCATGTGTGGGATCAACTGTGCCAGAGCCAGAGGGGACAAAGATGGATGAGGTTTGCAGATATGCAAGCCACAGAGAGGCTCTTGGTGCCTGTGGTGGGGCTGCCCTCCCCAGCCCATTGCTGTGGCACAGGGGTGGGTGGGCATGCCAGAGCCCACATCCATCCGCAGCCTCTGCCTCCCGAGGGCAAAGCAGAGACAGAACCTCTCTGCCCTGTGCTCGCAGCCTCCACAAGCAGGAGGAGTCAGAGCCAGAGTCACTCATCCTATGCCAAAGGGCAAAGCAAGAACAAAGGGAACAGGGGTCAGCAAAGGGAGCAGGGCTTTTTTCCAGAGCCCACAGGGGAAAGCTGCTGTGACACCATGCACAGGACATCAATGTGCAGGAGGTGCCTGCTGGATGAGGCACAGGCAGAGAGCTGGTCCCCAGCACCAGTCCTCTTTCCTCCTGTTACTTCTGAGCCACCATGGTCCCAGGGACAAAGGAAAACAGGCAATTCTTGCTGCCTTCCCACAAGTGGGTGACAGCAGCATTTCCCCAGCTTGCCCAGGCTGCATCCCCTCCTCTCTCTGGGCTGAGAGACGGAAGCTGTAAATCAAGGTGTCCAGTGGAGGTTGTAAGGGGATAAAGCGTCCTCAGTAAAATTTGTCTGACAAGTAGTCACAGCTGAGATATCACTTGATGAATGGCAGCAGAATTCCCAATGCGAGGTGATGGATTCTCCATGGCTGTGAGCAGACTGAGCTCTGGAGAGGCTGGCAGGGCTTTAGGACATCTGTCACTCGAGCAGGTACACGTGAGGATGTACCCAGTCACACACCCCTGACATGTCCCCCTACACCCCTCAGCAGGAGCAGCACAGGTAGCTTTTCTTTCCCAGTCACCCCCAACTAGGGAGAGCTGACTTTGTCATTGAGCCATCAAAATGGAATCATTAGCTTTGCTCCTATCTGGAGTATTTTTCTCTGCTCCACTTCGTGGTCCATGTAGATAAGAAAGAAATAAGTAATTGCCTCACCTATCAAGGGTGGTTTCTCCAGAGCAGAGCCAACAAGAAGTGACAATCAAAATGGGCACCTCAAAATGGTTCGATCTCTTTTAGATTGAAAAAGTGTTAAAAGGTGGAGCTACATGGGCCATGACACTCACACCGAGTGCCAGGGCACGGGGCTCACACTTTATCAGATTATGTCCCTAGAACTGGACCCAACACCACAGCTGAGCTCTGCTGTGATGGGAAGGTTCCCAGGGGTGAGTTCAAGAGATACAGGAGAAAGTTCATGTCCTGATTAAAGCCAAGAACCCCAAGGGTTATTTTCAGGATGGTGAGAATGTCCTTGGTCTCATGGAACAAGCTCCAGCCAAATGAGGATGTACAGCCACCCTGCAATAAATCCTCATCCCTGTTTATGACATGATTATAAATGTTATAGCAGGAACTGTAACAGAGAATATAGTCCCAGATATGGCTTGGAAAAAATAATCAGAGCAGGGCTTTCCATTTCTTTTTGCTTTACTGAAGATACCAGGAATTTCAATAGTTGTGCTACATCTCTGAGATATTCTGATTCTCAGAATATCCTGAGAATTGTCTGCTGAGCAAGAGTCCTAAGAATTATTTAGGCTATAAAGAAGTGAGGTTGTCATAGGCATCTTCTCAGAATTAGAATTGCATTTCAACTTCAAAACCACTTACAGTATCTCAAAAATAAAATACAGGTGCCTAAATTCACCCAGCTGGAGCACATATTAGGTAGGTTTTACTTTGTCTGTCTTCTATCTTCACAATTTTTCTCTGCCAGCTTCATGAGCCTCAATGTCCTGACTTTTTATCTTCCCTCTGGGGGCATGTACCTGGCACTGCCTGCACAGAGAGGTCCCACTAAGAACCAGCTCTCACCCAAAGAACAATATCATGGTCCTGATCTATTCATGACACCAATATGCCCACGTTGCTCTCATCAGACCCAACAAAGAATTATCTTACACATTGGGGAACAAGATTTCTGAAAGGCGAGTCTTATTTTTCAGCTCAAGATTTCATCGCTCAGCAGATGTGCTTGGTGGAACAGGAATTTAGGCAAAAACACTTGCTTCTCACTAAAAAATAAGTATTTTGTTTCTGGGAAAGGTCCAGTGTCACTTTGTGACTGGTTGTGGGTGATGCATAACTCAAGCATGCCGGAAAACCAGTCTGGTTTGCACCAAGGGACAAAAATGTGCATTACAGCTGAGGTCGTTCCATCCATATTTCCTTTCTGCCAGGCCCAGCCACAGAAGCTTGTTCAGCTGAGAAGGAGAGGGATAGAGCAGCTTTGATGCTGGCATCCAGTCCGGGTCAACACACTACAACATGCTACAGTGATGCTCCAGATACAACCTGCACTCAGCAAAAGTCTCTAACAAACACCACTGCAAGGCAATCCCTCTAATTTCAGTGGGAGTTTTCTCAAAGAAAGCAAAAAAAAAATTAAAATCCAGAGATGCATGAAGATATCCACAGACCAAGATGACACTTGGTTCAGGTCCTGTTTTAGGTTCTATTGGCTGGAGCAGAGATCCAGCTCTGCTGTGGGATGTCCAGACCCCCAGGTGAGGGACTTCTGAAAGTCACTGAGTGCCATGAGCTGCTAAGCAGCATCTGGGACCTACAAAAAGTTACCAAGCCTCCTAAACTCTCTTCTTTCTTCCTTTTCTGGATGATGAGAAATTTTTTGAAGGATGAACCGACCTTGTACTTCCCTCCTTTATCCTTCCACTCTCACTGTGCCCTTCCCTGGGTTTGGTACCAATCTACAGCGACAGCACATCATTTAAGTGAGGGGAAGGCTGACATTTCCTAAGCACTGGGACTTTCTGAGGTTTGATAGAGATGACAAACTTCATCAGGATGAAGATCTGGGCTTTCTTGTGCGTGACCCTAAAACAGGGAGAACAATAGACTCACATCTTTGGCAGAGAGGACACCAAGGTGAAATTTTTATCTGGCACCAAGTCCCCAAATAGTCCCCACTGGTGTGACAACCTTGGTGAGCACCAGGGTCTGCTGAGGGGCTGAGATGTATGAACATCTCAAAGAGGGGTCAGCTCAGGCACTCAGGAGGATCTCAGCTGTGCTTCCTAGCAGATGATGCTCGAGAATTACCTTCTTCTGACAGACATTGAGTTGGAGCTGTAATCCAAAATCTGTCACTGCTACAGAAACTGCTACACAGGAAAAAAAAAATCTCATGTGGCTCTTACCCTTTAGCACTTTGGCTTTATCTTCACAGTAACTTGCCTTGCTGCTGATAAGGATTAGATTAACACTGACAAGGAACATGATGGAGTCTAACCATGTCAGGCAGCTGGAGAGCTGCTCTGATGATGTTTAAACCAACCAGCACATTTTGGGGGGATGTTGGTTCTGGTTTAGTGTGGAGGACAGGGCCAACCCAAGGCAATGGGAATAAGGGAGAGCTGACATTTTTTTTATAGGCATCTTTTCCTATATCTGTATTTTTTCATGCATTTATACGCCCTTAAAACCTGCAGCCAAAGTGGGAAATTCCTAGAAATACGTCTTCCCTTTTAAGGTACTCTCTGTCTCCAGGGTCACATCATCAACTGGAGTACATGGAGCTACTCTGAGAAACTCTGCAGTGAGGGTGGAGGGGCACTGGAGCAGGCTGCCCAGAGAAACTGTGGCTGTCCCATCCCTGGAAGTGTCCAAGGCCAGGTTGGATGGGGCTTGGAGTAACCTGGGGTACTGGAAGGTGTCCCTGCCCATAGCATGAGATTGGAATTGGATGACCTTTGAAGTCCCTTCCCACCCAAACCATTCCATGATTCTGTGGTTCCATTGCAGACACAGCTTGGAGTTTTTGTGATGTCAGAGATTGGTGTGGAGCATCTAGGTTGGGCCAGCTGGATACCAAAGAGGAAGAGTGATTATTCCTGTGGGGCATGAAAAGTGTCCTGGGCTCTTTGATGGGATCTGTCTATCCTACGTTAGGTCAAAACACCTAAGGAATTTAAACAGTCACTTTCAGAGGGGGTGACTGCAGAAACCAGCCTCACAGACTCAGCTGCCACTTCCCAGCTGCTGGAAGAGGTTATCGGAGATGGTCAACTTTTAAGATTTGTCTGAAGCAACATCTGGAAATCCCTCAGTGCTTTCCTTGGACTTTGGCCACTACAGGCAAGATCCAGGTTGGCACTGCTGCACTGCTTTTTGCATTGTTTTGGTGTCTGGCTACAGTCTGCTTTGAATAAGTGAAAGATGCAGCCCTGATCATATGTTGCAGTCATTTAGGTGTTGGCCAGGGGACAAAGGATTAGGACTGGCCTTGGAAGTGCTACTTTTTTATCCCTTTTACTCTTCCTGTGCCAGGTGGCCTTGGTAAACTCATTCAACACTTCTTTTGTAGCATCTCATTCACAAGAGGAGCATTGCCCTACTCAATCTTTCCAAAATTTGTCCTCTTTCAGTGTTTGGCTTTATTATTGATGATATTTTTCCTGTGTTCAGGTAAAACACTAAAAGGTTACATCTTTTAAAGTACTAAAAGGTGTGAGGAACCTCTTCTCCATGCGTTTATAACTTCTTGCATATTCTGGGATTGGTGTAATTTAAATAAAAAAGGGGGTTGGAGGAGAATTCCAACCTAATTACACATTACAATGGTGTTGTGCTACTTCTGGGAGACCAGCCAGGCATTTGGAAAGAGGTTCAGCTCCCAGCGGGGATGAACTGACAGGACAAAGGAGAGAAGGCTGGGGAGTAATCAGACATAAAATACAACCAGAGGAGGGTGGCCCAGCTTCAGCCAGGAGCTGGTAATATTGCCCACACCATGCAGCACGGACACAGCAGGCACATGGCCAACCTCAGAGGTAAATCTGGGTCACGGTGGTTTGAATTCAGGTGCCCCAGGCTGCACCTTCACTGAAAGCCTGGCACCAGGAGCACCCTTGAGTCACAGCTGAGCCTCTCACTTGCCACGGGCCTCCTCAGAAGTTGTTTCAGTCATCCCAACACAGTTCCTAAGAGCTCTGCTCCCTTTGGAACACCTGAGGGGTTGTTTCAAACAGCCATCCCAACACTGTGACAAAGAGTTTTGCTCCCTCTGGAACACCTTGGAGAACGTTTCAAAGTACCATCCTAACACAGTGCCCAAGACCTCTGGTTCCTCTCTCATCGATGCAGCAGCTCTGCACGCTCTGGCAGAACCTCACTCACTTCCAAGATGCTGTTAAAATCATCTCCCAGCTTATCTCTCTTGCACAAATTCCCAGGGCAGAGACAGGACTACAGGACCACCTTCCCCATATTTTCCCTACTCCCACGAGGTTTCCCTGGCTGAGACCAGCTGTTGAGGATGGTTTATAGGCAACGAACTCATGTCCCTTGCAGGTCTGGACTTTCTCAGCATACAAAGCACAGAAGAGGGGTGTCCTGGCAGCTGCGTTTGAAAGCTCTGCTTAAATGACTGTGAAGGGCCAGATGGACTCCAGCCCTGAAGACTTGAGTGCCCTATTTAGTGGGGATGCAGTGAGTTTTTGTGTGCAGGCTGTCTCAGTATTATTCTCCAGCCCTGGTTAGGAGCACTCCATCCAGGCTGGATCTCCAGATCCATTCAGCCAACAGACTGCAGGAACAAGTCTGGTGAGCTGAACAGTGAGGAGCCAACCCATTTCACCAGCCCTTCAGATGGTAACAATCCTTTCCAGCCCACAAGCCCGTGAGCAGAAGAGAGGAAAGACTCCAGATTTTATCCTTAATTCTGAAAGTTATTCATACTACCCCTGTTACCCAGCATTAGGAAGGACAATGTTCCCTTATATGGTGAAGAAGAATTGGGGAATATCTGCAGTACATTCTCACATCTGTGCTCAGCTGAGCCTGGCAGCACATCCTTGGGAATGCAGAGGTTGGAACCGCCAAGAGCTGCGGAGCAAAATGCCTCCATCCTGCTGTGAAAAGGGGGATGAGCAGATATGGGTGGAAACACTGCAAAATGGGTCACGTTGAGCAACGCTGCTCCATGGGTCTGTGGCATCTGATCTGGGATGTTTTCCCCTGCAAGTCTGGAGCCCAGTGGGAAAAGGAGACTGGCAAATGTGAAAACAACAATAAGAAAACACTGCAGGGCCAGCTCCCGGAGAAGTCACTAAAATGGGGCACGTAGTTCCTCAAAAGACCCAGAAGGAAACTGGTCCTTACTAAAACAAATAGATGCAGGCTCCCCTAATGAAATCCTTCAACATCTACTTGTCTGATATGAAGGTCAAGGTTTGAAATTGTGGAGACTTAGGAGGAAGAAGAAGGGTTCAGACAACTTCTCTAGGAAAAAATGGACAAGACCTTTGGGGAGATCCTTCCAGCAGATAGCATTAGGGATATAAAGAGGGAGATGTTGCCACATTTCTCTGCTGATGGAGAATTTTGGGGTTTCAAATACCGATACCTAGTGCATGAGACACATCTGAAGGGATGCCCAGGCAGTTTTTGCCCAATTATTGACAAAGCTCTTCACCACATTGATTTCTCACACCCAGATGTCCAACCCTCTTTCAGAAAGGATCAGCCATTCAGTAGAAGGGTTTAGGTTTTGCAGGAACTTTGTATGCACATTAAAAAGACCTAAGCATGTTTTTAAGTGCAGTCCACGAGTCTGAGAGTCCACTGGGACAGCAGAGAGGAATGTTCTGTTTAGGTCACTTGTAGCTGGCTGAAAGAGACACACACAGTTTCAGAACCCAGCAATGCTGCTCAGAAACCCGCTCACCACCTCTACCCCCAAGGATCTACAGATGCTCTGGAAATCAGAGCCTGTGTCAAGCTCCATATTTGAAAAACTAAACAGAGGCACTCTGATTTTCAAAGGTGCCAAGCACTTTCGGTTCCTTTTTCTCCTAATGGCCTTTGTTGTTTTTTTAAAAGTAGAACACTTGAAAAAACCCTTTAACATGTAACCAGTGTTTGGGGAACATCCTGTTCCAGAACACAGCTCCACACATCAGAAAATGGCCTGATTTGCAGGAAAGACCTTTCTTCCCATAGAGCAGTTTTTGAAAGACAAGCATCTTAAAAGTATCTGGATTCAATAGTCTTAAAAAAAAAAAACAAAAACAATAATACCAGGCAGTAACCCATCCAATGTCACCCAGCACAAAAGCCCACCACCTCCACATGCTGGAGATTATGCAGCTCCAGGAAATTCTAAAGCCCTGCTGTTGTAATGGAAGTACCCCAGCACTCTGATTTCCTCCTGCAGGTTGTATGAGATGTGTCTGGCAGCACACTCTGTGCCTTCTTCAGGTCAGCCCTGCTCTGCCTATAAAAACTTTGTCCCTTTCTGCCAGCTCTGTAGCAAAAACATCCCAATCCAAACACCTGGAGGGAAAATTGCTTTCCCTGTGTTGGGACAGAGGTGATCAGACAAGGGTGCAGAAGAAAAATTGGGTGCTGGCTAATTAGGCTTTATTTATGAGCAGGTAATTAGGTGTAGCTGTAGTAGTCATGTTGCAATGTATTCCTATTTCATGGATGTGCCTTAATTCTGGAAGTCTCTAGGAACAGCCACGAAGGATGATGGAGGAGGGAAAGCAGACTCCAAGGCCCAGGAGTGAGCTAGCACAGGAAGGGAATTCTGAGACTGCCTGTGTACAACCCCTGTTCTGCAGCCTGGACTTTCAGGCTGTTGTCCAGACTCCAGGTATGGAGCTCTTGGATAGAGCAGCAAATAAAGAGTTCCTTTCACTGCCAGTGCCGTGGTGTGTGTGTGTGCACTGCAGGTCAGCCTGGGGATCAGGGGTCCTGTGCTCTCCATCTCCTGAGCATGGCTGGGTGCAGCCACCAGCAGGCAACAACCTTCTCAGAAAAAGAACACTAGGGAGGGAATGGCCTGGATTAAATGGGTTCAGGCAGGTTCCCCAACCTCTGGCTGTTTTCTTACCTGTTCTGCCTCCTCCTTGGTGGGGGGATGTCACATGTGTGATGTGCTCACTGCACACCCTCTGCTGCCACACCCAGCAAAATCCATTCCCTTTCCTTTTCAAAGGCTCCCAACTCTTGTTTTTAAACCAAATTTCCTCTGGATCTGTCAGTTCTGTTACAGTCAGAGAGGATGCCAGCAATGATGCCTTGACGTGTCTGTGTTTCTCACAGTGAATAATCAAAACCAATGACATATCTCAGTGCTAAGATCCTCTGAGACATCCTCTGAAAATTCACCAGATCCTGAAGTGGAACAATCCCTGTTTCATACACATAAATATGATTTCATTTGCTCTGTGTGAGGCTCTGGGGATGCTGCAAGGATGGAGCTCCTCTCAGCCGAGGGCCTTGCAAACACATGTAGAGACAAGTTCCCTGCTCCAAGGACCTTCATCCAACCTTCCACGGCTGATGGGGTGAAGGCGAGAGGAAACCCTGCTAAAGTCTCCCAAAAAATGAGGTGGAAGCGCCCTCTTGTGTTCTTGGAGAGGCTGCGTGGGATCGTTATCCAAAAATAGGTGGGTGCACGTTCTCTTCAGATCGTTTTGCAGAAGTAGGAAGCACCTTGGCTACCTAAAGGATAGAAGGTGGAGGACAGGGAGTGCTCCCAGTGTGACACCGTGTGATGGAACCCAAGCTCCATCTCTTACTGTAAACGCAGTGGAAAAGAGCTTGCAGAGGTAGAATGGAAATGGGTTCTGTCACAACATCAAGACACCCAGCGAGGAGCCCACCACACTCAGGCAGAGAATGTGGGCAGGAAAATGCCAGATGGGGGACAGCAGTGAGGGGATTTGTGAAAACAAACTGCACATAAAGTTAAAATAGACTACAATTATGTTTTCAGAGTATTTTTGCCTTCTAAATCCCTTCTAGAGTGGGATGTGGTTGGGAGGCTGGCTCAGGGCATCTGCCAAGGAAGATTTTATGCCCTGAACCAAGTAAGTTGCTCTAGTACCTCCCACTCCCCACTCTCTGCTTGGCATAATGCTCCTTCAAGTACAGGGAGAGCAGGGAGGTGTGGGACACTGATGCTCAGGGAAAAAGGCCCTGAGCAAGGCTCTGCCTTGTCCCTGGACACCTTTACAAGCAGGACTCTTGAGCATCAGTGGAGGAGCCATGTCTTGGGCTCTGTCCCCTGTGCTCACTCAGCTGAGATGCATCAGGGGGAGCAGGTGGGTGCAGGTCTCCATGAAAAGGCAGAAGCAAACCCTGGGCAGGTGGTTCAGGACAACCCTCATTGTAAAAAATCTATTTGGAAAAGACCTACCTGGAAACAACACTTTGATAGCCCCAAAAAAACTACCATTTTTAATTGTCTGCCTTCGTTGAATAGACAAACTTCCCAAATGCCCTTGGGGGCACCCTTGGCTATTTTACAATGGACCCTCTGAAGTCAGGGGAGCAGTGAACAGCAGTCCTTCGAGGTGAAAAACTAACAACCCAATATTGATTATGGAAAATGTGTGCAAATCTCATGACAAACACCCTATTTAGAGTATTTGCCTCTGCAGTTATGAAGACAGGACAGAGAACAGGGTTGTAAACAGAGAAACAAAGCTCAGAAATGCAAAGATGTCACAAGCAAGGAGAAGGGAGAATGAATCAGGGCTTTGAGCCTCTGCAGTTGGGGGTTTATCCACAGCATCTGTCCACAGGTAACTCTGTTTCCCATGCTGGCAGCAGAAATATGTGGCTGAGCAGAAGGAAAACCCAACCTTCCCCCTGCTGTGTGTGCTCTGGGCTCTCTGACCCCTCTCCATCAACAGCCCACACATCCCAGAGGGTTTTTGTCTTGTCAGAGGCTGCCAGCACACTCCTCCCTGTGTCCCCATGTGGCTGCAGACAGACTCTCTCTGCTGGTGGGGACATCCCCAGGCTCCATGTGTTTGGCAGCTGTGGGATGCACAGGCAGCCCCCAGATCCCTCAGTGCACCATTTCCTGTGGCCAGAGAGCACTTTCTGTATTTTGAGTTAATGGTGGCACCACGGGCTGGGTGGTTTCAGGCTTCACAAATCTATTTACAGAAAAAAGAAGAGCTGGAAGCAATCTCTTATTTTTACCTTTTCTGCTTTCCAGAGACCCACAGAAGCACACCATTGTTAATAATAACAATAATAATAATAATAAAAATGCTGAATAAATCTCACTTGAAGCCTGCTTTGGTATGCAAATACTCCCTCCCTATTTGCATCTTTCTAAAGATGCATGCAGATATGAAACCAGATCTATTCCTTAGCAGTTGCATAAGGTTGGCATGTGAAGACCTTCAAGGTAATTATATAGGATTCAGGAATGCAGCTTCTCAGTGAGGACTTGCAGGCATTAAAGTGAAATAAAACTGATACCCAGCCAATTCATCTATGGCTTGCAAGCCCTTGCAGCCCACTGCAAAAAAACCCAAACATCTGCACCTTTTAACCTTACAGTTCTATCTGACGTCTGATCTTGAAGGTCAAACTAGGCTTGATGGAAGAAAAAAAAAAAAAATAGTCTGTTTTTTAGGCTAACATGAGCAGTTTGGAGTGCTGGCACATGGAAGACTGATGCAATTCTGCCCCATTCCCCATCCCCTGGCCCAAACCCCTTTTTCTGCTCCTAACCACGCACCAGGAGGGAACTGAGCCCGAGGAGCAAGGGGAGGGAGGCAGTGACAGCTGCCAGGTGCCCTGGCCAGCTGGAGAGAGGCTGAGGATGGGGCAGGGCTGTGAGCCGGGCCCTGGGGAGGTGCCCAGCATCCCAGCATCCCTGGGTGCTGTGCTGCAGATGCACTCAGGGCCAGACCCCAGCTGAGAGCGATGGAGCAGCACACATTTTCCTCCTCCTGAGACGAGGGAAGCCGGGTTTGCTGCCGGGCTTTCAGCAGCAGGGCAGTGATGCAGGGCTTGAGCTGCTCCTTGGCTCCCTGCCCACTCTGCTGAGCCTGGAGTGAGGAGCAGCTCCCTCTCACCCAGATACGCCCTCGCTCCCTTTGCCCAGGCAGATCTTCAGAGATTTCTCACCTCTTCCCTGCAAGGCTCGTGGTCAGGGCTGGCAGGCAGCAGCCGCTCAGCCAGATCTCCCAGAGTTGCTCCTTTTCCTCTGAGTCTGCATTTTCAGGTACAAGAGTTTGGGCTGCCAAGAGTTTCTAGTGCAGGCACAGGGGGAAAAAAAAAATACACAGTCGTGGTCACCAAACCTTTGCACTCTTTTCAAACAACCCAAAAATACACTGCAAACTGTGCACAAGGCTGTGTTTACCAGGGATGCTGAGAGGCTGCTGTTGCCTTTCCCCTTCCTTTATCATCAATCAGGGCAGTGTGTATGCTCCAGGCCCTTAAACAAAACAGGGATAAACCTTATATTGTGTGGCTTTTGCCTCATATTTGCCCAAAGAGTACAAAAGCACAGGGTGTGCACACTGTGCAGTTTGCAGACACACACACACAGAGCCCCCATGGTGTCTTAGAGGCAGCCAGGAAATATTTCCTCCTCACAAGAAATGTATTTTTGCTGGTTTTAATTTTCAGAGCTTCCCAGGGGGGAAATAAAAAAAGATACTTTTCAATGAGAAGCTGAAGCCTGAACAATCTGTGGTTTCACATTTTGCTGGGTGGAAAGAGGGTGGAAGGAACATCCACCTCCAAACACTTTCATAAAGCCATCACATGCAATCACCCCTTTTCACAGGGAAAGGTCTGTGAAATAAAAATGTGATCAGCCTGATGGGACACTGCAGCCCCATACAGTCAGAGAATGATGGTTTATACACTAAAGATTGAAAAGATGAGGTTTTCCCTTGAGAAAAAGCAGTGCCTGGGATGAGCAGAGCACTCAGCATAGGAGAGTCGCCCAGCTTTTAGCTGCGTGGGCTTATTGTGCTCAGAATTAAAGGTAGCTCTGGTTCTTCCTTTCTTTCCTTCTTTTCTTCCTTTGTCCCTTCCTTACTTCCACATAAACAGGCAGTTTCCCTGCTGTGATAAGTGAGTGAAGACTTGGGGGATGTGACCTGTACCAATGGAAAGGCATGGGAGAAATTAAGGGGATTTGGGGGACAGTCATTTGACTCTGAGAGCAGCTCAGGAAAGTGTGGGGAGTTGATCCACAGATATGGTTGCAGCAGGGTATCCTGCTGTGTGGGGGAAAGCTGATGTTCCCCTTCCCAACGTCAGCCTGGGAGATCCATGGTCAATCAGTGGATCCAGGAGGAGTGGATTCAGCTCAAGATTCCTCCAGATTGAGACAGCCATGGGGGTGGGCACAGAATCCACCTGGGAGCAGGGCAAGGAAGGGTTTAAACAGCAGCATTTTGGGGAAATGAGTCATGTTGTAAGTTCTAAGTTCATGTTCTAAGAAAGAGATCTCATACCCCTGGCATTAAGTTGCACCACAAGAGGCGGTGAGCATTGAGAGGAGCCCATCAAGGTGCAGCATCTGGCCATGGTGGAGATGGCTGACCTGCAGCTGCCTGGAAGGAGCACTAGAGAGGTGGGGATTGGTCTCTTCTCTCAGGTAACAGGGATAGGATGAGAGGAAATGGCCTCAAGTTGCACTAGGGGAGGTTGTGGTTGGAACATTTCCTTCACCAAAAGGATTCCCAGGCACTGAAACAGGCTGCCCTGGGAAGTGGTGGGGTCACCATCCCTGGAGGGATTGCAAAGGCGTGTAGATGTGACATTTGGGGACACATTTTAGTGACGGACTTGGCAGTTCTGGGTTGATGACTGGATCTGCTGCTCTCAAGGTCTTTTCCAACCTAAATGATTCTCTAATTCTCTTTCATTCAGAGGGGGATGCTCTGCTGTGACAAGGAGAGACATCCTCAGGTATTGCTCGAGGCCAGCTCTGCTCCTCAGGGAGGGGGAGGCTGTGTGAGAGCAACCCACACCATCAAAACCATCAAACACCAAAACCCATCAAACACCAAACACACCTGCTGCTGTCCCACAGCTGGGTGCTGTGCACCACGAGACAGTCACAATTGGGCAGCATTTTAGGGTGCTATCTACTCACAAACCCTGTCAGGACCTACAGGCTGTGCCAGTGCTGTTCTCAAAACCAGACCCTAAAACCCTAAACTAAGGGCACCAGGAGCCTTCTCTTTCAGTGTTTCATTTCTCACAGTCCAGAATGAACTTCATTTCACACACCCTGTGGTGGTGATTGGATCTATCACTGATGTCCTGAGAGCGCTCCACTGAAGTCCAAGATTTGCTGCATTTCACTTACTGAGGCCAAACAGGAGCTGGAGTTGGCCTGGGATGTCCCCATACCCCTTGGCCATCTCTGCAACCCAACCACCACCTGAACTTGAGAGCATGGAGACCAAAAATCTTCAAAATTTGTATCTTTTCATTACCCTGGGGAAGCCAGAGGCTTCTTGAAGTGGAAATTGCCACCACAAAACCCAACAACTACAAAGTTCCCCCCCCAAAAAACCCAAGCTTTCCAACCTGCATGAAAGAAAATCAGAAGAAAAACCTGGCAATCAGGGAATATTCAAAGGGAATGTGCATCCATGAAGGCTCTTGCACCAGTTTTCCCATGATTCCCACAGATAAGGCATTTGTGTTCCTACATGTTGGGATGAAGCTGGAGCCCCACAGTCCCAGGGGGCACAGGGTGAGCACACGTGGGGTCCCTCCCCAGCACGTGCCAGGGCTGTGGAAGCTCATTAAAATGGACCAAGAAATGTGCCAGCTGCAAATGCAAAGACAAGACTTTTCAAATAAGCCCCATTAGTTCCACATGTGCATTTGATAGATAATTTTTATTTTTTCAGGTTACGTAACATGAAACCAATAATTATGGAAATGAGTGTGAGGATCCAGATAGTCTCCAGAAAAAGCAGGCAGAGACAGGGAGAGTGAACAATACCAGAGACTTTGCAGGGATTTTTCCTCCCTTAATGCACCCATCCTTAGCAAACTGCTCGTGCAGAGCCCTACTCAGCAGACCAAAGGAAAGCAATTGGCTCTGGGAGCTTCATCTCCCTGGAGCTGCACAGGGCCTTCAGCTGCAGGATTAAAATCTGGCTGTGCAGTCACATATCCAGCCCTGTGGCCACACAGGCAAATGGCTCTCCTCACCCCCAAAAAATGTGGAGAATGTGCTGGAAAGAGTGCAAAATCTGCTTCTTCCCTCAACTGCTTGTAGCTAGTTTGCTGTGAATTCCTTGGTTGGGGATCAAATCTGGAGGAAACAAACATCACAATCAGTATTTTTCAGAAAACCATTTATGCATCAATCTGTTTATAACAAATAGCAAATCTCTATTCACACCCAAACTGATTTATTCTCTCATGCTTGCTCACACCCCACCATCCCCACTCACACTCCTCTGACAAGCAGAGTACAAATCTGTGTGCAGCAAAGCTGGGCACATGGGGAGGAAAGAAAGAGGAACACGCAGGTTTTTAGTGGGGATACTGATATCAAAACAACATTTTACGATTAGGGGGGAAAAAGTTTAAAAAAAAAAAAAAAAAAAGTAGAGGTGATTACGTAAACTGCTGTCCCTGTCTGGTCAGCACAAATCTCGTGTGGGCTTAGGTCAGTCTGTTTGACACAGCTAGAAACAGTTGTCTGTGTTAACCATTAGCAGCTCCCAGTTCAAAGTTCCCTGTGAGCTGCCTCTGTTCCCTGCCAGCATTCCCTGTGTCTGCCTCAGGTAAGGTGCAGGCAGCACTGCCCACCCCTGTCCGTGTCCATGTCCATGGAATGAGGCACCAAACAAACCTCCCCTTCCAGCCTGGATGCTCCCTCCAGAGTATCTGACTACAGCAAACAAAACCAAAAAGCACAGCTTATTGCTCTAAGTGCAGTGGCCAGGCCTCAGAGTGCCTGGAATAAAACTCCAGCCCCTACCCTGGAAAAGTCCTGGGATGCAATCACAGGACAAGGAAGGGTGGGTGGTTCTAACAGGTAAAGGTGTGATCCAAAGGAGAAGCATGGAAGTGGCATCATCTGCTGCCTGTGGAAGCATCTGGAGGACTTTCTACCACCCTCCTCATATTCTGCAGGGAAACCCCCATTGTTTGAGGGAAAAGGGTGTGATGTGGCTCTTTGTCACTAGAGGAGAGAAAAGGAAGCTTGGATTCTTAAAACCTCTCAGCTGCCTTTTCTGTCCAGCTGTCATCGGGATAGAGACACACAGAAGTCACGTGGTTGTTTCCACCTTTCCTCCTCAGGAAACTGAGGAGGTATTTGAGGTTGGCTGCTCTTTCAATTTCAGCCCCCAGTTTTTAATTAGAGTTGATGACATCTGGAAAGGCCCTTTCAGAGGTACAGTCAGTGCTAAACTGTTTGTTTCCCTTGGAGAACAGGAGCAGAGTAGCCAGAACACAGTCTGTGTCCCAAATATGTCAAGGGTTGCTGGAAAGAGCATTTGGGGACCACAGGGGTGCTGAATGATCCTCACAGCACCTCTTTACACCTTGTCCTCCACCTGGGGGAACTGCTGGAGCTCAAAAAATCACAACCCAGCAAAGCTTCCAGTTTCTTCAATGTATCTCTTCCAACTTCTCACAAGGCAAGACACAAACCCCAGGAGTCTTCAAGAGTGATTCTTTCCCTTCCTTGGTTGTTGGAAGAAAAGTTGTTTTGCGGACTCGTACATCCAGTCCCTCCATCCTCCTAACTACTCCCCCACTGCCTTGATTTGCTATTTGGAGGCAGATCAATGTGATTCAGGCCCCTCTTCCTAGTAACATCTCAGCATCAAGATTTCCTGCCCATCTTCCCACAGATCCTTGCCAGCAGAGCAAAGCCAGAGCACCGCTAATGGCGAAGGCTGAAATCGCCATGAGATGAGCAAGGCCCCCAGTAGAGACAGTAGCTGAGGAATCAGCCTGAGGCTCTGTAATCCTGGCAAAAACAGTTTCAAAACACACTTTATCTAGTGAGGGTGCCTCAGAGCTGTGCAGGGAATTGTTTCATGCAGCCCTTTTATGGAAAGAGGCGCTGGAGAGCAGTAGTCCCCGAAATAATTCACGAGGCTTTTAGCAGCCTCTATTACTCACTATTGGAAGGACTGAAATGCTCATTGTTTCATTCTGGCAGCCAAATCCTCCTCCACTAAAATAAATAGCTATCAAGGATGCATCCCAGCTTCAGAGGTTTGGGTTGCCCACAAAATTAAAATCCTTCTATCCTCCATCAGGTTTGTCTCTTGATAATCCAGCAGCTGCTACAGTCGCTGGAATTTTCCCATTACCATGCAGGGCATCCTGCACAGTCCTCCATGAAGAATTGTCCATCAGTTCAGGGAGACCCTGGGAGAATGTCTGGCACAAACCTGAGCATGTACAAAGCCAAGGCTCAGCTCCAGGCTGGTCTCAGGCCCTGCTGAAAGGAACACAACTGACACCATGACCAGAGTCCACCATGTGGAACCAAACTTGTATCTATCCACAAGGCAGAGAATTAAAACCATTCGTGCTTCTCAGTTGTTCTAGATGCCGAAATAAAAGCTGAGTAAGGAGGTTTGTTCCAGTAAGAGCTGAATCAGAACAGATGGAGAAGTGCAAGCTATTATTCCTACAGCAATGACACGGACACTCCATTTGTTTATCCAGATCTCTGCCTTGCCCTGACTCACTGGCTTCCCATCTCAAAGGTTTCTTGCTTAGTTTAGTCATTTCTGGGTAAATTATTTTCCAACTTTTGATGTCAAATGAAGCTTTCTTGTTCATTATAAACCAACATGGTGATCTGCTCTTGTTTGTGCACTGGCTTTGCTGCTTGGTCAACTTTCCAGCATGAGCAGAAAAAATCCCAGGGAGAACCTTGCAGTAACCTAGTTATTGTTAGGTGAAAAGCAGCTCTTTTTGTGCCATGGTGCTCTAGAGAGGTTGAGGAGGCAACTTTTGCCCGATTCTGACTTTAATCAAACTTAGATTTTGGCTAAATCAAATCTCCTCAGTTGGTCCTGCCTCTGTTTCCCCTAATGGTGAATTATTTCAATTCATTTCATCTGGACCCTGGCCTGCCTTTCATTTTTGCCAGGAGTGTGTTCCCTGGAGCTGTTAACACCCCAGAGAGAAGCCTTCTCCTGCAGCTCCTGCAGAACCTCCCCAGCAAAGCCACAAGCCCAGGGGACCACAAATTGAACTGAAAACATCCTTGGTTTGGAGTATGGGTGTATGACCTGTGCCAGAAGCATCCATTTTAAAAATCCCCTTATTACAGTGGAGCTCATTCTGAGACAAGGTGGGGACACAGATTCCAGCAGCTTCCCACCTAAATCAGACTCCAGCTTTGGGTCTAGATGGCTGTGGGTGCCCAGCCAGGGTCTGAACTTATCTGGTGATTTTATGGGGAGGAAGGAGACCTCAGTGGTTGGCAAAAACCTGACGGAAGGAGGGAGGAGGCTTCACCTCCTCCGCTCTTCAGTGTCAGCTCTCCAATTCAACACCATCCCCATTTGCACATCAGCTTTTAATATTTAATTGCAGCTCTGCCAAGGGACTTTGCCTCCTCTCCTGCACAGGAGGGGGAGAGGAAGGAGGCAGCAGCGTGGTGCTGGAGAGCCCCAAGGAGACTATCAAATGGCAGATCTCAGGCAGAGCGAAGCGCTCTAGCATGTAAGTGATTTTACACAAAAACCCCTCCCAGATCACAGGAGATGGAATGAATTAATATCAGAAAAATCCTGTAAACCCTTAGCAACTGGGGGGATGCTGTGCTGGCTGTGGGAACTGTTCAGGGTGGGCTGAGAAGGGTATTTTCATCGACTGCCTGTATTTAAGGGAAAGGAGGGATAGGGAATACTGCTCCCTAACAGGCTCATTTTGCCACAGAGTAAATCCCTGGCGGGCCCTTAACCTGGAATTGTTTAATGTTAGACCACAAAAATGGGAAACAACCCCTTAACTGTGGGAGGTGGGAGCCTGTGATCTGCAGATCTGTCTCTCCTCTAACACCATGGGAAATGGCCTGGAAAACAAACAAATAAACAAACAAAAAAAAAATTTAAGCAACTAGTGAGAGATGTATTTCCCTCCCTCCGGTCTTTATTTCAGATGTCTTAACAGGCATAAGAAGGGAAGCAGATATTCACAAGTTGCTGAATGATATTCTTATCTCCCCTAAAATCTGTCCATTTTGAGTGCATCTGAAAGTGGACACCCAAACATGGGTGGACAATGACTAGACACTGAATAATATTCAGGCCAGAGCCACAGAAAATGCTGATGAAACATTTTTTTTACAAGCAACGTGGCTTTTAGAACAAATACTTTCAAAATGTAAATACAAGTACTTCATAATCCCATAGTTCAAATGTCTGTGTCAGTAATTAAAAAGCAATTACATATAACTTGTAGGTCCCCAGAGCTCTGTCTACACTCAGAAAATGAACCCCAGATGACCTAATGTACTTCCAAGTGTCAGATCAATCACTGCAAATACAATGCCTGAGACTTCTGCTGCACATTTTTGAAGTCTGGAAAACAAAAACATTTTTGGCAGAAGAGGCCAAGCGGTTCTTAAATCTCCAGTAACTGTCTGAATCCAGAGCTGGTTCAGATCTATGTGATACTGGAAACATCAGAAAATTTTAACTGATGATGCATATGCAAATTGCATTAAATAACTTTTAAATTATTTAAAGCTAATTTTCTTCACGTCTTTTCTTCCTTCACATCTCTCACTGTCACAGAGGTGAACTTGGGGATCTAAGAGAATGAGATAAGTGGTAGACAGAGTAGAAAAGACCATTTCCCTGCATTAAGTGTGATTTAATTTAACTTGTGTCTGCTTTAGCCCCATTTTGTTTTTCAAAAGTGAATTTCAGTGATGAGGTTTGCAGATGGATCTGTAGAGACAGCATTTGTTCCACAGCCTTTTGCTGATGCCCTGGTCCCTTGAGTGGAGATGGACACACCAATTTTTGGCCTCTTTTCCCCGAGTCTTCACATCCAGCACCATAACCTTTGCTCTCTTGTTTCAATGCCAGCAGCTCTCTTGTTTCAATGCCAGCAGACAGAAAACATGGAAAAAGCTGAGAAGCTGAGGCCAGCTCAGTCCTTCCCTTCCCTGTGCCATTCTCCAAGGAGCAATCCAGAGCTCAGGGCAGTTCTCCTGAGGAAAGCTGTGTCCGTCTCAGAACTGGTTGCCAGGTGGGTGGTGTTTAATCTGTGGTTGAAGTTCACCTCAAATCTGAGGGGGTTCCAGGGAGGACTCTCCTTCTCCACCTCTGTAACAAACAAATCTCACTCAGATAAGATCTTTCCCAAGCACAGCATCCCAAATTGTCAGGTCTTAAGTGAGAGGTGGGTGTTTTCTGTCACAAGTGCTCCTATCTGTTCTATATTTCCAAATTATGTCTTGAAAGACAACTCCTGATTTAAAATCCAGACACACTCGACAATCTTCACTAAATAAAATGACACAGAGGAATTTACCCTTGACCCCAAGGACTGGAGCATTCCCAGGTGGACAATTAAAGTTTTTAATCTTGGTAGTTTGTAAGGTGCCACAAGGGAAAAGAGCAAATGCTGGAGAGATGAGCTGATGGGGAGGAAAGAGGGGTATGGGCACTGCATCCCCTCCTGGTTTCTCTCAACTGTCTCTTACCAAAAGGCTCCTGGGAGAGTCACATTTCAGCCCAAGCCTCTTAAGGGCTGATTTCTGTTCTTGTTACAACCCATAACTGAGATCAGACCAAAACGCTGCCAAGCGTGAGACAAGATTAGGAACAGAACCTAAAGTACATATCCCTCTATGTAAGAGTGACAGAGAAGCTGTCAAGTCTGTCTCTTGAACTTCCCCATGGGACAGTTTGGTTCCAAATATCCCAAAATTGGTTCATTTCCACTGCAAATAGCCATGTCTCTGACAGGGTCTTTGGAGAAAGCTGAGAGTGCACTCCCCCCAGCGCGGAAGTGAAGGAAGGTGGTTTATTCTGTGAAGGTCTCACTCACCACTGGTGTTATGTTGGGTCAGGTACCAACTTGATAAATCCCTTTACTTTAGGTTAAAGTTGAATAAATCGACCTTCTGGAAAGCCCGAGTTCAGCTCCAAGCTATAAATCAGCAAAGTGCAATAATACACCTCGTTCAGGCAATGCAAACCCCCTACACATCCCCCGCCAGTGGGGACATGGATGCTCCAGGGACACTTCTGCATGGAGCTTGAGAGGAGAGGGCTCACAATGGCTCTGGCAGTACAGCCCTGAGCCAAAACCAGTCCTCTCAGGGGGATTTCTCACCTCTCTGTCACTCTTCAAGCTTCCCTTTGTAGTTTATTGGCTTTGATATTTTCCAGAGGGTAGGGGAAGGCAGAACAAGCCTGTCCACAATATGCAAAAACATATTCAGGCTCAAAAGGGACTAAGGTGCCATCTCCTGTCTTCCCTGCAGGTACCAGCGCATCTTGAACGGTGAAAAAAACATGACCAAGCAAGAACATGGCAAGGTGAGAGCCAAAGGCTCAAAGCTGCTGGTGTGGGCTGTCCTCACAACATAAAGCTGCAGTCCTTGGCAATGAGAGACAAACAAAAACTCAGCATTTTCTGCAAAACCCAGTGCTGTTCTGAGAAAGCCCAGGACAGGTCAGACCCAATTTCCTCTTAGCATGTACAGATAGACTGGCATACATAAGATGTCCCAGGATGGAAATTTCAGGTTGCTGTGGAATGAAAAAAATTGTGGAGGTAGAGAATAACAGAAGATAATCAGGAAGTGAAGGACCTGGCAGAGGATGCATCTCAAATTAGGTACCTGTGTCATTTCTGCCATTCTACTCCACCATTCTAGCACCTTCTTGGTGTTTTTTACTGTAATGGGACTTAAACATCAAGTTCATGGGTAGATTTTGCATTTAGGGGTCTGCAACTCAGGATCTTAAATGGAATTCCCCCCAGCCAGAAGCTGTGACTACTGTTCTCACATCGTGACAAAGGGACACTTCTCACCTGCTAGTGTTCCTCATATTTTGATTGCAAACTCACTGGCATAATGTGCAGTTCTCAGCTCTGTGTTTGTTCATTTGACCCTGCTTTGTGATAAGGGGCCTCTTACAACCTGGAATAAAAAGGAGAAGATAACACAGGGGAAGCCAGATATTCTGGATTTCATCCAGCTTTTCTGCTAAAAATGGGGGTGATTCCCACTGACGACAGAAAGATGAATTCCACCTAATTAAACAAAAGGCAGAATCTGAACATTTTTATTTTCAGTTCAGGGTTCTAAGAAGAAACTGCAAATTTCTTATTAAATGATAGAGAAGGGGATTTTCTCCTGTTTGGAAACACATTTTCATAGAGTAGGAGGATGGAGATGGGAATTAAGCAATGATCCAAGAGAGGAGACAATCACTGGCCATATTTTTTCTACACCAAGGCTTTCTTACATGTTCATGGACAAGTCAGGAGTGTTCACCAGAAGCAGGCAAGACAGAAACTTCAACACTTCAAAAACAAGCTATTGTGTCCTTAACATTCATTTCAGAGAACATAGAAAGTGGAGGGGTACTCTTTCATTCCACAAAGTTAGAAAATCAACAGATGTGGTGCTTGAAGTAGAAAAGTAGGAAGGAAAAATTTCACATGGTTTATTATTTAAATTATATAAGAACCTATTTTGATGGTTTGGGGTTGTTGTTTTTGGTTTTTTAGCTCATGGAAGCAAGATATCCATCACAGAACAATGCCATTCCAGTGGGGAAAAACTGTACCTTTCCTCGAAGTCATCCCTGCGATATGTGCCCAAGCAAGCCCCTGGAGGGTGTTCCTATCCCTAAGACTGGTGCTCCAGCAAGGAATTTCAGAGGACTCCTGGCCAGCTCTGACATCCCTAAAATCACCCCACGCTGTGAGAGCTCACCCTGTGGTCCACTGGAGGCACCATCTCCCAAAGGCTCTTGGAGGAAGAGGGAGGCTGATCACACCAGCATCCTGACAACAATCCAGCCCCTGAGCTTGGAGAGCAAACCCCCCAGAGACCCAACCTTCCTTTCCCCTCTCCAGAGCATCCAGAGGAAGGCACGATGGAGTCCTGCCACCACCACAGGGAAGGAGTCTGCTGCAAAGGTCAGTAGGTGCTCTTCTCCAAAAGGCCCTGGAAATACTTTTTATCCCTATAAATTCCTGGACTTCATGGTGGTGATTCATCACCCACTGATGTCAATCCCTAGGCACAAGGGACAGGTTTCCCTGTGGATGTTTGTCTGGTGCCATCCAGCCCTGGGTGATTTAATGCCACCAGGGGCAGAGGTCAGATGTTCAATAAACTGTTCCTCATGATCATCCTCTTCCTGGAGGGAAGGAGTTGGTAGGAATGGGCAGCCTGGAGAAAGACCTACATCCAGAAAACATGGGAAAGTCTATCAACCATGTTGATATCATCTGGAATATCAGTTGTGGATGAGATCTTATCAGAAATTATCTTGTCCATCTCTTTGCTGTATGCTATCAGCTCACATGAGGGACTGGTCCTTCACTGTGAGTGCGGCAAAGGGCAACACCTTCCACTACTGGGTTTGAGACACAAAAATCATTGTGGGAGTTGGTAAAGGAAATGGATGGATAGTCCTGTCTCAGAAATCAAGGCCAGGTAGGGAAAATACCACTTAGCTCTGGAAATGAGGCAGAGCATCAAAAAACTGTGAAGCACAGCCCTTGGAGAGAATAGATCAAAGGCTGGGTCCTGCAGGGGGAAAAAAAGCCACCTTTGGCTCTGGAAAGCCTCTGGTGCTGTCACTTTCCCCACACTGGGTCTTTGTGCAGCTCTTCTCCTCCATTTATGGGAATTTACCTGTTTCCCTGCTGTTGTTCCCACACAGGAAGGGAAGCAGTCCTGGGACAGGCAGGGGATCATCTCCTCGGTGCCAGATCCAGCTGATGACTCAGGAACGGGCAGAAGCTGTGAGTTGGATTTATTTTGGTTTCCAGGCATCATTGCTACCCTGTTTCCACCTCTATAGATGCAGCTGGGAAGGCTCTGCTTGGTCCTTACACGGAGCTGTGTTTCCCACAGAACCCCACAGCAGACACTGACCAGGCAACGCTGGCTGGGGACATGTGGGTCCTGCCAGGACAGGACACTCAGGAATATGGCCAAGGATAGGGAGCACAGAGAGCAGACAAGCCCTCGACTGCAGCCCTGATCAGTCCCACTGCATGGAGCTGGCAAATCCCAGCACAGCCGGGATCTGGGCCAGTGATGAGTCCACAGAGCCATGCTGGCTCTCCCTGTGCTGTTACCCCAGCAGTTAAAAATAGCTGCTATTAAATACCAAGGAAGAAATACATCCATGTTTAGTTTGGGATGAGTAATATCTCCCTGCACCTCAGCCTTGAGGAGAGGAAGAGGGAGAGGTTCCTTTGTACCTAACTAAGGAGCCTTGGCCCGGCTCCTTTTTGAATTTGGCAGCAGCGGTGTATCAGAGAGAGTCATCCTTGGCTTAAGATAGGGCATGTAAGTGATCCCTAATGTTATGATATCATCGGGACTAAAGCAGGTCAGGGATATTTCAAGGCAAGAGGCATCTGTCAAGAGTGAAAAATCCAAGGTTTGCATGGGAAAGAGTAGAATTTTACTGAACTTTGCTGTTTGACTTGGTGCTGAAAAGACCAGATCGCCAAAAAATCCCATAATGACTGAATTAGAGACCACTGGACCATCCCAGGATTTTTGCCCTGGATCAGGAATCCAGAGTCCCCTTAAACCATGTATTTAGTATTTGTTCTTTTTTCTTTCCATTTCTTTCTTGCCTTTCACACAAGAGGGGGAAAAAGGATCACACGCTGCCTGGATTTGAGACCCTGTATTTAATTACCCAGCTGCATGGGAAAAGAAGTCTCACATGAGCACACAAGCGATGGAGTTTTCCACAGCATTGCTGGGTTTCCACAGCATTGCTGGGATTTTTTTTTTTTTTAGTATCAGAGCACATGATGTCACCAGGCTATCTAGCTCAACGCTGTCACAGATTTGTGTGCCTTTTCGAGTGCCAGGAACGTCTTTTCCCTGGCTGGCCAGGGGTGAATCATGGCCTATCTTAGAGCCTTACACCACTCCCCAGCCCCTGACTCAAAGGCCTTGTAAATAGCCATGGCTTCATGTGGTCGTGCTTCATTGGAAGGGCTTTGTGTGAGGTCCTTCTGGGGAGGCAATTCCATCCAGGGAGCTGGGAATACCACAGCTACCACTGAGGTGGGTGCTGGATTTGCTCAGAGACAGGAGTTGTAATGCTTCCTAAAAAAGTCCAGGAGCCAGCTGTCCCAAATCTCTCTGGGACCAGACACACCCAAGGCTGTACCTGTGCTGTGCTCTGTCATTCCCATGGAGCCAGAGAGGTGCTGGTGCTCCACGAGCCCCAGCAGTGACCAGGGCAGATCTTCCATGGAAGCCTCCTCACCACCCCACAAGGGTGGGGGACAGCCCCATTCCTGAGGGATGAGGAGGGGACACCCCCAACTTGGGATGGGGAAAGCAGTGTTGAGTGGTTTGGAGCCACACAATAACACAATCTACGCACAGACCACAGTTCTCATGGGCTGGGGTGTCTGATATGAAGGACAACAGCTTGGCAGTGTGTGAGTTTGTGGGCCCCACGCTGGGCAACTCCCTGAGGGCTCCCCTGGTGGGGGGAAACCCTCCTGAAGCAGTTCTTTGTCAGGAAAAGCAGCAGAACAGGATCTTTTCGGTCTTCAGGTTCTTGTTTTATTGTTATCTTATCAAGGCTTCAGCACGCTGTCTGCGCCCAGACCTTGCATGCAGGAAAACAGCACAAAAATGGCCAACAATCTCTTGTTACAAGGCCTTTTAAGTCTAATCAAAAACTAAACCACCCAATTAAGAAGTGACACCTAGATTATTTCCCTTTCTAATCCAGTAACTGACCCCTAAAGGTCCGCAATGCGGATTTTTCTGCCCAATTACAAGATACCACCCAAACCCAAGAAGAAGAAGGAAGAAGAAGAAAGAAGGAGCTCGAGAGAACACCCTGTATCCTTCATCTTGTACCCACCTACAATATGCTAAAAATCCTAAAACCTAAATTCCTCACCCATGTGACATACTAAACTACTCTATACAATCTCTACACTCTATTTCACACTTTTGTGGTCTCTAGTTTACTTTGAAGCTTAGGAGGCCTTCTCCATGAATGAGGGTCAAAGTCAGTGTTTTCCTGGGAGTCAGAGCACCCCAGGGCAGACAGGGAGATATTCCCCTTGCCCTGGGTTCCCACAGCAGTGCTCAGGACAGCTCTGCTGACTGGAGCTGGGTTTATCAGCAAACACATGTCAGTCTGGAGCTGAATAACTGTACAAAAAGTCAAAGCACCAGTGGCTGCATCTCTTTCCAGGCACAGCACCTGAGACACTGCTGCAGGGCTGAGCAGTGCTCTGGGGGATGGCTTTTACACCCCTTAGAAAAGTACATTCCCAGGCAGCCAAAACAGCTGGGCTGTGTGTCCCTGGTCACGCTGGAGATATCAGATGATCCAGAGGAAGCTGCCACCAAGGACGTCACCAAGTCACGGATTAAAGGGGTCCAAGTGGCCATAGTCTGCAGTAATGAGATGAAACTGAGCAAAAATCTTCCCAGGAAGGAAGATGGCAAATCAAGGAACCATTTTTCCCAAAGGGAAATAGTTGAAAGTTTGAGTCCTTTAATATTCAAAAGGAGAAGGCACCAACTAATTCACTGCAGGTAGAGTCTCCTGAGTGCTCTGGATTTAAAAATCAACAACTTCTAGATGAATTTTGGCAATCAGAAAGAGGGAATAGTGGCCAGGGAAGAGAGGAGAGGGACATGCACAAAGGTTTGTGTGTGTGTGTGTGTGTGTGTATTAACACTGTTCCATTATCCAGGGCTGAAGGGCACACGGGGGTGTTACCTTGGTGCAGAGCAAAGATGAAACGGGAGCCTGAGGTGACTGCAAATTGCAGAGCATCCAGGCAGCCTCAAACCCACCTGCAAAGCCCACCTTCCCCTTTCTATTCTACTCTACTCTATTCTATTCTACTCTATTCTATTCTATTCTATTATTCTATTCTATTCTATTCTATTCTATTCTATTCTATTCTATTCTACTCTATTCTATTCTATTCTATTCTATTCTATTCTATTCTATTCTACTCTATTCTATTCTATTCTATTCTACTCTATTCTATTCTACTCTATTCTATTCTATCCTATCCAATCCATTTCGACCTCTGCACGAGGGGAATTTTAAAAGCAAGGAGAGGAGGCGAAGGAGCGGACAGGAAACAGGGGCGTCCCCCATCCTGCACGCAGAGAGACTGGGGTTTGGCTTAAGGGTTTGCTGAACAGGGGAGGCTTCATCCCCTGCTGGCTGCAGCACCCGCACGTTCTGCTGCGAGGGGGTGCGGTGCCATCTAGCGACAGCAGGACTGACTCACTGCCATCCCAAAATCCAGCTCCGCAAGGATGCTCCGGACGCTGCGTCCCAGCCCCAGCGGTGGGGGAGGTTGCCACCCTCCCTCTCGCCGTGACCCGGGGCTTTGCAGCCATCGTTCCGCCGTCTGCACCATGCTGCTCAGCAGATGGGCTCGGCAGAACATCGCTAGTGAGCTGGAAAGGTCTGAAAGGCGGGGGTCGGGGGGGGATGCTGATTTAAGGTAAAAGGCTGGGCTTGTGCCAGAGACGGCTCCGAGTTCAAGGAAGCTCCAGCACTTGCCACGATAGAGGCTCGTACAATCAAAATGATCCTTAAAAGCTCATTTACCTTCCAGCAGCTGCTTTTCATGGGCACGAGAAGCAGGAGCTGAATATCAGGACTCCTGTACCTGTCCAGCCCTCGCTGCTTTGTGCCTCTGCAACCCAGGCAGGAGGGAAACTTGGGGTGTTTAAGCACGAGATCCATCTCGTGCCCCAACTCTAACACCTCACATCACAGAAAGAAGGGGCAGCAGGACCTGCCACCCATCCCCTGTCAGCTCTGCCAGCCCCTGTGACCGATTAGGGAAGCGGGGATCACAGGCATTTTTTGGGGAGGTTGTCACGGGAGCACACACTATCCAGGGCTGAAGGGCACACGGGGGTGTTACCTCGGTGCAGAGCAAAGATGAAACAGGAGCCTGAGGTGACTGCAAATTGCAGAGCATCCAGGCAGCCTCAAACCCACCTGCAAACCCCTCCTCCCACTTTCTATTCTATTCTATTCTATTCTATTCTATTCTTCTATTCTATTCTATTCTTCTATTCTATTCTATTCTATTCTATTCTATTCTATTCTATTCTATTCTATTCTATTCTATCCTATCCATTTCGACCTCTGCACAAGGGGAAGAATCCAGGGATTCTTGGAGGGCAGGGGAGGGATCAGCCTCTGCTGATCAGCCTGGCTGATATCTGCCAACAATCAAAGCAGACAAGCTTGTCCCTCCTAATTGGCTTTTCCTGCAAGCTCCAGTCTCTGCTTTCGCTCAATCTAACCTAAAGTGCCTTTCCCTTGCTAAGACCCTCCTGCCCTCTTCACTGGGCTTCCAGCAACAGCCACCCCATCTCAGCCAAGAGCTCAGGGCTGCCCTCTGCTCCAGACCTGGGGCTGCTGATCTCTCCCCTCACACACTCAGTGCCTCTCAGAAAACCCCAGTGCCTCCGTGATTTATTTTTCCTCATTTCCTGCCTTCTAATTAGTGCTGTGTGTCAGACAAGAGGAAAAAACCCTTTCCCCAGGAGCTGTGCAGAGCTGCCAGGTAGCTCGGATCTCTCAGGGCTGCAGGAGCAGTTTGCAGGGGCACTGATGGGGACACACGTGGAAGTCACAGCCCACAGCAGAGCAGGTCCCTCACCTAGGGATGGAGAGGGACAGCAGGAGAGTGAACAGGCAGCCATGTGTGCAGACAGAACACACAGATGTTGCAGATGAGAACAGAACTCCCCACAAATACACCCTGTGTGCTCCTGCCAGGCACAGGCAGCCCATGACACACAAATACCCACTGCCAGCTGCTGACTGAGCTGATTTGCTCTGCCCTTTGCCTCTGGCATTTCTGTCCCTCCATCCACACGGAATAAATAAGATATCTCAGTTCCCAGTGTGCTGCTGTGTTTGCAGACACCACTGCCACCCACTTGTGCTACCTGAGCGGGTGTGTGCTTGCTGACAGCCCCTGCCACCCCCACCCCCTGCCCCACCACCTGGCTGGCCATCAAGGACCTGCCTGTCACCCTCCCAGCAGCTCTTTTTCTGATCCTCATGTATGGAAGGAAGCAACAAAGCATCCAGAGAGCATCAAAAGGAGGGGTGATGATCTCCAGAGGCACAAGGGGTAACACGGACAGCAGGGGAAGAGCAACTCATGGCCCTGCAGGATGGATAAAGAAACTGGGCTGTGGTAGAGAGGAGCTGGGCCCTGCCCAGCCCTGTGAAAACAGATGTTCACCTGCAGCTGGACAGGCTGTGATGGGATGCGATGGCACGTGATGGTGGCAAGGAAACCACAGCTCATGCTGAACTGCAGCCTGAGTGATGTGTGGTATCCTCTCCTGGTACCTGCAGACCTACAGGGATAAGAGACGGGCAGCAGCCCCACCAAACACCCCTGAAAAAGTCCAGCAAAACTACTCAGGAGAAGTGCATGGAAAAACTTAAACATCTCAGTGCTTAAAGTGGGCATATAAAATGAGGGAAATGAACGTTTTACGTGGGGACATAGTGAGAGGACAAGGGGGCATTATTTAAAACTAAAGGAGGAGAGATTTAGATTAGATGTTAGGGAAAAAAGCCTTTACTCAGAGGGTAGTGAGGTATTGAAATGGATTGCCCAGAGAAGTTGTAGATGGTCTAGTGGAAGGCGTCTCTGTCCATGGCAGGGTCTTGGGAATGGGATGATTTTTAATGTCCCTTCCAACCCAAACCACTCTGGGATTCTGTGAAACTGGAAAATCAGCATCAGTTGCTTGGCCCTTTTACAACAAAGAGCATGGAGTGTTTTATCTCAGGTGATGGGGACTTCTGGAACTGGCACAGCCAACCCACATCTTCCATTGCCATGGGGTGGTGTTCTCAAATATGCACTCTCTAAATGTGCCAGAAAAGCAAAACAAAGAGAGAACAGCTGGGCCTGGTTCAATATTACTGGGTACATCAGTCAAATTGTATCCCAGCCTGCTGAAGCTGGACTCTGAAAGCCACCCCCAGAGCCTTTGGTTATGTTTGTATTTGTGAGTGAGCTTGGCCAGGCAGGATCACCAGCTCTGGCACACAGTTTTACCCACCATTTACATGCTAAAATAGTACCCTTTGCCCAGCTGAACTTTGAGGGCATCCAGAGTCCTCCAGGTTTGAGTGCTTCATTATTATCCCTCTCCAAACTCTTCCCAGAGCAGCTTCCTGTGACGCCACATTGCTGCAATGATAGGAGCAATTCCCAGCTCACCATAAAACAGGTAGAGTGGCTGCCCTTCTTTAGTCACTTTCCCCAAAGAAATATTTTTCATTCTTGCCTCTAAAATACTGGAACTGATGAGGAAATAAGGAACCAGAAAATGTAGGTAATACCTCTCACCTTCCCAGCGTTTCTCTTAAAACTTTGGCTGTGGCCAGAGGTGACAGGGGGGCCTGGCTGTGAGGATCACAGCCTGAGGACATGACAGTGAGTCAGGGAAATGCCTCTTCCCCATTGCACCACTGCCTGGATGCATCCCCATCCCGTACCAGGTTACACCAGGGGTATTTTGAATGAATAAATTCTGAAAATAAGCCAGGGCCCCAGCCTTTCCCAACCCCTGCGCAGGATTGCTGGCACTCGTGATTGACTCAGCCTGGTGGAAGAGCAATTTCACTGTTCCCTAAAAATAGACCAAGTGGTTCATCCTCTCAACATAGCCCAGCACCCTGAGATAAAACCACCTGCCAGAGACCACTGGGAGGCAGTGAACAGGACTGAGGGTGTGGGGTGTGGAGCAGGGCTCCTTTTGGGATACACAAAGGGCTGCCTGGCCCTGGGTTTCACACAGATTTTCCACTGGGGCTGTCTGAGACGTGACTCACCTGTTGGGACTACAGAGACCTCCCTGTAAGTAATTTTGGGGTAGACTGGAATGGGGTGAAGTGTTGCATGAATGTGAACCTCAGACTGATCCTAAAAGGCAGGGCGAAGGAGGATGGATGCTTAGTGTTTCATGCTATGAAAGCAGTGCTGCAGCTCATGGAAAGCCATGGATTTTATTCTGCAGGCCTGGCTCTTGGTAAATCCTGTTCTGTGCCAGGTGTGTTCCATGTAGGGTGGCTTTGGTTTGGTTCAAGACCATGGTTTAGGGCACCTGGGTGTGTTCTAGACAGAACTAGAGCATTGTAACTGTCTGCTTTTCTTCTGTCCTAAAATACTGAAAATCCCAGCTTTGAGCTTAAATTCATGGGGACAGATCTTAGTGTCTACTCTGTCCCCCCAAAAAAATACTGTTATTTATGATCACTCTGACCACTTTGAGCACAAGTAGGGGGAAGAATCTATATGGTATCCAGTTGAGCCAGAGGGATGCTGGGGGTGGAAGGGACACCTTCCAGACCCAAATCCTGTTCAGGACTAGTAGTGGGTAGGCAGCAAAATGTGAATTATTCAGAAGGAAATGAGCTTTGCTTCATCTTACATCCCTAGGGAACAGGAGACAGGGAGGATTAGTTAAGGAGGGAATTTCTTTCCCTCTTTCTTCAATCCCCATCTCCAGAGAGGGTTGAAAAACGTGTTTGCTACCCTAAGCCAAACAAAGGGCTGCAGGAGCCTGTGGGGTCAGCAGCACTAATATGGCCATATCCCACTCCCTGTCTGTGCTCACATGTGTGGAAGGACGCTCCAAAAACCTGTGTCGCTCTAAGATGGAGCAGAAATGTGCCCCTGTGTGTGCACGTGTGTGTCTCCCACCCGATTATCCATTTGCCTTTTGGCCCTAAGGGCTGTCTCGTGGTCACCAGGAGAGCCAGGACTTCAGGTCCACCCCTGGGGATGCCCCTCAGTCACCGTGGGAAGGGCCTGACCTCAAATGAAAGCAGCTTTTTTTTCAGCTCATGTGTTTGTCAATGGCCAATATTTCCTTCTGAGATTCGTGTCTGGCTGATGGTTGTGAGAATAACAGAAATTCTGTGGCTTTCCCCAGATCTCTCCAGGCCTCCAGTTTTCACCCAAATCTTTGTATCGAAAAAAATGAAAAGTACCTTCAGATTTTTGTTAGGAAAAAAAGGGATTCAGGGAAAGAAATATGGAGTTGTCTTCTTTTCCCTAAGCCTCAGGTTCAGATATCATTTTGTGACAAGAGCAAAATATAAAAATCCATATTCCTGTTCAGGCAAAGTGGTAAATTAATCACTAGTGGCAATTAAAGGATTCAGCACAGGTGGAAATTTGTAGGAACATCTTGCAAAGGCTGTTTTCAGCCCTTGAACAGACTCAGTATTTTACAGAATACAAAAGCTGGTTTTGGGGGGAAGCCCAGCAAGGAACCAGAATGCCCTAAACCTGTTACTAAGAGGGAGAAAATCCTTCTTTAGCACTGGTGAAAGTCCCAGGACTGGGTCTGAACAGAGTAGTAGGAATCTTTCCCTGAAGGACTGAAGCCTTACTGGTATCTTCCACTTTCCAGCCAACCATTTCTCTCCTCTTCCATATTCCTGCTGGCGATTTGCCTCACTCAGAAACAAATGGAAATTCCTGGGAATCTCAGTAGCTACAAGTGGGTTTGGGGTTTTCTCTGTAAAGGATACTGCCAAACTGGTTTGGGGTGTGACCCTTTCGTCCAAAACAGTGTTAAGTTTTCTTGGCTGCCGGCGATACAGAGCCGACAGCAGCATGGAAACACCAGGACAGGAATAGAAAGGCAAGGCAGAGCCTTGGAGCTCCTCGGGGCACATGGCATCCCTGCAATGCCCCCACGTGAACACCATGGCATGGCACAGAAATGCTGAGAGATGCACGGCCCCCATCCCAGCTGGGCCCTGCATCCCAGGCAGGATGTGAGGCTGGGGATGCTCGCGGGGCTCGCGCCTGCACACACATTCCCAAGGTATCTCTTCAGAGGGGTGAGAGAGGGCTGCCCTTAAAAGGTCTGGTATTTGTGGCATGCCAAGAAGCCCTCTCCCCAGGCTGAGGCTGTTCCAGTGGGGAGCTGGGTGTTGCTTTTCCTGGGGAAGGGGGTTTTAGGGGGAGGGAAGCTGCTGTCGTGAATGGTCATCCTGAACTCCTGGCTGTAGGAGCTGAGATGCTGTGCTGCAGGAGGGAAAAGATCCTGGGAGAGGGGTTAGGGATAAAAGCAGTGCTGAGGATGGGCTAGAGGAGACAGAGAAGCAGGGGAATGGATGTCAAGCAGGGGTGTTCATCACCATTCCAGTGAAAAACCCCTCTGTGAATAGCAGATAAAGAGTCACTGGAGGGCACGAGAATGAGCGGGGAGTGATCCACGGGGGGCAGTGACACACAGCCAGGGACAGAGTCACTAAACAGCCACTCGGCCTTGATTAACCCTTTATTAACTTAGCAGAGGGACACAGAGGAGGCAACGCCGAGGGCGCAGTCGGGGCTGCACCCACCTCCTCCAGGCCCTTGGTACCCAAACCTTGGGGTGATGCTGGAACCCTCCCTAAGGGAAGACAAGCCCGCAGCAGTTGGCCCACGCGGGAAGGCCATGTCCCCAAACAGCAATGCCACTCGCAGCTGTCTCTCAGCAGAGCTTCTTGGCATTTTTTTGCTGCCCGGAATAGAGGCCTCCACATTCCTGGATTTTTGCAAAGCCCAGAAATAGCCCTGAGCTGTCTTGGGGCAGATACTCAGCTCCGCCTGAGGCTAAATTTTCCCAACTCTTCTCAGAAGCTCTTTAAATTACCTGGCGGGTCATGATGCTGCTCCTGCAAAGGACATTCCAGCTGATACCAAAGAGCCAAAAACATTTGCAGAAGTGACCAAAGATCATGAACCTTCAGTTTGGAGGTGCTGGAAATTGCAAAGAGATCTGATTTTGTAAATCAAGGGCAGGAAACAAGACATTGCTCAATAGATGTTTTTTCCTTCACCCCCTCCCACCCTCTCAGATGTGCAAATGCATGTGCAAAACATTAATTATTTTACTATAATTATTACATTAATTATTTTACTGTAATTAGTGGACAATTCCTAAAAGCATGAAATTATAATTTAAATCTTATTTCCTCTTCAACATAGCTGGTCTTTAGTTACATTATTTTATTTTACCTCTTTGCCTAGCACCTTCTTCTGTTTCTGGTGCTTTTCTTTTCAGCCCATTTCCCACCCCAGAAATCACCTATTAACTCTGTGTATCAGAGCTCCTGTAATAATTGCAAGATATGGCTTGCAAACAAGGCAAAATCTCTCTTAAATCCTTTCAAAAGGGAATAATTTCTATTTATTTGTGTTAGTCATTACATTTATGTTCTATACCAGCAGGGCTCCCGACCTCTAAATCAGGGATTTATTGTGTGTGATGCTGGACAAATTTATTTGAAAGGACGAGGTGTGCTCATGAATGTTTGGAATCAGAAAAAAAAAGGCTTGTTGGGTTGTATGATTTTTATTAATCATCCAGCTGTAATCAGTGCTGTTCTTATATCTGGTAGGAGTTGGTAGGTGAGCATGAGAAAATCTCAGTAACTTCCTTTTAAAGGTGGATTCCTAGCCCGTATAGTTATAACAGGTGCTCTTTTACCAAAACAGCAAAAAACCACATGAATTCTATGCAAAAAGAGCATGTTGACAATTGTCACTCTGGCACATAATGGGCCGACCCACGGCAGAAAGAAAAAGCTTGAATTTCAAACAGTCGCAGTCCTTTGTAGGACTGAAAATGAGAGAAAGCACTGCCGTTTGAAAAGAGAACAAAGTGTGATCCAGGCATCAGGAGGGAGCACCCGTGAGCGTGTGCAGGGTGTTTTAGAGCACGACTGGTCCTCAGTCTTTGCTAGATTCCAAAATCCCATCCGTGCTCCCTGTTGCATCTTTGTCCCACCCTTTTTTCCCCTTCCTTCAGAAAAAACAGATGATATTTTAACATCCTTTAAAGCCTCATGAGTGGGTCATGAGGAACAGATAGAGATTCTCTCCTGCCCAAATCCTTTCTGTCCCAAAATTACCCTTCCCTGCCCACCCATCACTGAAGCATCCCAGATCCACTCACCTTTTCAGCAGCCTCCAAACTGGGGTAGCAGGGAGCCTGCCCTGCTTCCCACACCTCCCTCAGAATGTGTCCCCTCTGGCAGAGCTTCCCTGTGGACCAGGGCCGCTGGCAGAGGGGTTAGGGCAGAGATTTAAACCTTTCCCTGCTGGCTGAGCATCCCCAATGGGCTGCCTGGCTCCTGGATTAAGCAGCAGCACTGATTTCCCAGCCAGCTTTTATGGGTGCTCACCCATCTGTACAAATTCCCCCAGCCCAGCCATGGAGCTGTGCCGGTGTTTAGGAGTCACTTTTGTCAGGGAACTGATTCTCTGGGGAGAAACACTGGGAGGAGGATGGGACAGATGTGATTCTGCGCATGGAGCTGCCACCTCCAAGGGCAGAGGCACTCAGAAATGGGGTCCTCATCTGCAGGGATGTGCTTCCAGCTTTGGGACAGCTCAGTGAGGTGCTAATGTTTCACTGGGATGAACAGCAGGGACAAGCAGGGGGTACTGGCAACATGTCCAGTCACACAGGGGTGTCACACACTCCTGGGTCAGGAGGCTGAGTTGGTAGTGACCGTCTGATGGGGGTAACCCATGGCTGATCCCAGGCAGGGGGGAATACCTGCCCCAAATTCCCAGGAAAAAACCAGCCCAGAGAGCCACAAAGCAGCTCTTCCTTGTCAGTTCACCTCCATCCCCTTGGAGCAGAAAGTTGTTTTCACAATCTGATGAGATCACTTGTTTGCCTGCCCTGACTCCCCTGGTGCTAAGGAGCTCCAGGACAGGAGTCCCTTTGCTCCTGCTGGTCTCTGAGAACTGGGGTTGGGTCCCGCTCCACGGCATGCACCAAGTGTCTCGTGGTACTGGAGGCAAGGCATAGCCAAGGCATGAGGCCACAGCACATCAGTGCTCCATGGCACAGGACAGCCCAGGCCCAGCAGCCAACACAGCAAACCCAAAATTGACCTGCAGAGCAGCAAAGTCAAGCAGACACTGAGCAGGGGATGGAGGATGCCAGATTCAGGAGGAGATGCTCTCTGCAGCACTGCTCCCATCAGTGAGCAGTGGAAAGGGGCAGGACCCTGGCAGAACTTGCCCCACAGGGCCATCCCTTTCCCTCTGACTTCCACAAGCCCTGTGCAAGCCCCCATCTGATCCCAGGCCCCGTTACACAAGCCCCAGCTCCCGGAGCGCCGTGGGGCGCGCGCGGCGGCACAAAGGGCTTTGCTTAGCAGCTGTGTTTGCTCAGGGCGGCTGATTTTGGGAGCACAGCTGATGACATGTGGTTGGCCAGGCGACCCGGGAGACTGGTGCTGAGCTTGCAGCTTCCTTTTTTAAGAGGTGACTCAGGCGCTCGGTAGCTCACTGGGGTTGGTGGTGGGAGCCGGGCTGTGAAGGAGTGCCAGCAGCAGAGGTGGTGGACACCGACAGGTGGGTAGCGTTGTTTGTTCGTTGGATAAAGTGGTTTAAATAGAAAGTAGATGAGACAGAGCTGCCCTGTTACTGGTGAGATGGGGTTTTCTCAAGAGAGGGAGGGTGCAGAGGTTTTGTTGGTGATTTGTTTTCCACTTGTTAGGAGTTGGCTGCCAGGTGTAAGATGATTCTGGTTCAAGAGACCTGCAATATTATCTCCAGCAGGAGAAAAAGCAGTTGAGTGATTTATGGGCAATAATTGGAAAGGAAGTGAGTGAACTTTTAGATGAATATATATTAATCTTTTCCCCCCACTGCCTTGCCTACTCCCCCTGTGATTAGAAATATCAGTGAGTACGAACGAATACAAGGAATTATTTTCCCCTGTTGCAAGTTTCCTCCCTGCCTGCCTGGGGTGTGACTTACGGGGCAGAGAGGCTGTAAACCAAGCCCGACCTGCACATACACGGGGCATGGGAAGAACTCAAGAAGGCCAACAGCTGCTCCTTATGGACAGTCCAATCATTGCAGCCCCTCACACAAAATGTGCAGATTCATCCGGCGCCAGACAGTGACACGAAGGACATGTTGGCGACAAACGCCAGCAGGGAGGAGTGTTCCCTGTATCCTTCATTTGGACAGCAGCGCCGTCGGCCGCGGTGCCAGCCACTGTGTGGGATGGGAGGAGGGGGGCTTCAGGAGATCTTTTCCTCCTATTTTAGCTCACAGGGGATGCTTTAATGCCTGATGTATCGTGTTTAACACCCCTGGTGCCGCAGTGGTGCAGTCAATCAGCGCGGCGCGGGATGCATCACTCAGCGCTGGAGCGGATGCCGAGCGCGCCAGCGGAGCCCTTTCGCTCAGCGAAGCAGAAATGTGCAGCCTGGCACTGGTTTCAGACTCGGCTTCCACCTCATACACAACAAATATCACCCTAAGCCTGGTGTGCATAGCGACCTTTAGCTGTGCTTCAGCATCTCCGGCTGGGAAGCTCCCTGCTCCCTCCCAGGGGATGCTGTGAACCTGCACCTTGCTCCCAGCTCCCGAGGGGTCCTTGGTGCCGCTCGGATGTCGCTATCCGCGCACACGTGACAGCTCAGCCCTCTCATTAGCGGAACGAACTGTTGTTCTTTAGCTCTTATCTATAATTAGTGATTTAGAGGGAGGCAGCAGCCTGTTTCGCCAGGCAGAGACCAGATTTTTGTGCAAGCGCAGAGCCAGTACAGAGGGTTGGAGCAGCTCTTCTCCAAGGCAGGAGGCTTTGTGAGAAGTGATAAGCAAACACAGGGCTGTGCACAGCCTGTGCACAGAAAAAAAATCAAAAATGAGAAGGGAAGAATAAAAAAAAGAAAAGAAAATAAAAGGCAAGCCGTAAGGGGATGCCTTCAACAAAAGCCTTGTGTCTAATTATATCTGTCATTAAAACAAGCCCTGTGGCCTTTCATCCATCCAAGCTAAAGGGTGAAGGAACGGGCACCACTGACACTGTGCTATTTCCCACTGCCTGAACTGGAAATCTTCCTCCAGCTGCACTATTTGTTCGTGGCTGGAGGGGCATGTTGCTTTTCTTTGTGCAGTATGTGAACCTACAGGCTTATAGGTCAGTATAAATTATATCATCTCAGCAGTAATACCCACAGCCCAGGGTGGGAGGAGACCGTCAAATGCCACCAGCCCAGCTCATGGACACAGGGATGCTTTTGCTCAGCACTTCTCACCAAAATGGTCAAGCACAGAATCACTTGTCTTAGCCTAGGTGGGGTCCCTGCCTTGCCATGAGGTGTTCCCATCTCCTAGATGTGGTTTTCAAGGCAACCAAGGGCTTGTGTTCATTTTCCCAGCCAGAAAGGCTGAAAATGTGTGCTTGGTTTCCTTTCTACCTCAAAGGTTCACTGTACCCAGTTCTCCCCATTGCTCTTACTGTGGGACTTAGCCAAATCTCATTACCATGCAAAGAAGAAACTTGCTGTTTGCCAGAGTGATTGGACTCCTTTTTGCCTTTCCAGTAGGTAATTCAGCAATGTAGGATGAAAGAAAGACATTCCCAGAGAAGATTTTTCAAATTCCTCAACAAGGAATTTTCTCAGATTCCCCAAAGGTTTCTGCAGTTAGTTCAGCACACGCTGCAAGGACCCTTCTGATGTCCCTAGGACAAAGGGGAACAGTTTTAAACTAAAAGAGGAGAGATTGAGATCAGATATCAGGAAAGAATTCTTTACTATGAGGGTAGTAAGAATGGGTTGTCCAAAGAAGTTATGGATGTCCCATTCCTGGAAGTGTTCAACACCACTTGGACAGGGCTAAGAGCAACCTGATTTAGTGAGTGGCATCCCTGACCATGGCAGGGGGGTTGGAATGAGATGTTGTCCAAAATTCCTTCCAACACAAACCATTCTATGATTTCCTGGATGCTGCTCATCTCAAAAATACAGGATCTAGTCAAAGTTTGGGGTGTTTTGAGCAGACTGGGGGAAAATGATGCAACCAGAGGGTGGTTGAAACCTCACAGCCTATCTCAGGAGGCACCTTGTCTGCCCCAGCCTTGCCACTGTCTGCAGTAGCTGTAGACAGATAATTCCCTTTGACTCAGTGTTTAAGCTGTGGACAGCAGAAATCAGGGAGAGAGGTGATCTAGATGGAGATTTAGGGGGGGGGGGAAAGGCATTAAGGAAATACCTTCTGTTTCCTCCTCTTGTGCCCTAGTGACCTCCAGCAGAACTGGGCAGCTAAATCTGTATTGCATCCCACTGCTTCCCCATGTATCCAGCTTTGGTTCTGCATCAAAATGCCTGCACACCTGCAGGAGCAGCTGCAATAAAGGGCAACAGAAATCTTGAGGTTTAGCACCTTCCAGCAGCACAGCTGTCAGGGTCTGACAACTCACTGAGGTCCCTCTGCTCTTATCATCATGGCTTTTTGGTGCATGTTTGTGCCTACAGAAACCGGTATTTCATTTGAAGCACATTTTTAGTGCATGGAGTTGCTTCCCATCACATTAAAATAAAACCAGAGTAAGTTTCCTTCAGTATTTTAGAGAAAAACTTCAAAATCTGAACTTAAAATTCAGAACACAGAGAAGAAGAGTCATTAGCTTGTTGTTTTCTAATTTTTGTGATTTGGGGACTGAGGCTTTAGGGCAAAGAATGCTGGAATGGCTGCAGTGCTTCTAGTGTGCACATATTAAAAAGTACATCAGCCCTTTCCTGCCTGTGCAATAGCTGGATTTGTGGAGAGAGAGCCCATTGTTCAAACCAAAAGCATTGCAAATACCTCACTAAATCCGAATGCAGCAGCGCAAGCCCTGCAGAGAACGGGAGAACCTTCTCGTGTTTTCACAGTGGGAACAGAGAAATGACAGCCCTGACTAACCTGGAGGGCTGAGATGCACCCTGTAGGTGTAAAGCTCTACATATTATGTATGTCTGTGATGGGAGGTGGAGATAACCATCCTCACACCTGGCAGATTAATGCAAAAAGAAAGTTATTGGCTACATTTTGAAGTTGCTTCTTTCTTTGGAAACTGAAGCTCCAGTGGGGGGACCCCATGAAAGCTGGTGTAGCTCAAAATATCTAAATTCAGAGCAGGGTTTGAGGCTCTGCCGAGGGCTCCCTGGTACATAATGTGGCAGATCTCAACCTCTTCATCTCTCCTGAAATGAGCGCCCAGGGGAGAGGCAAAGATAAGTGGATGTAACTGTTTGTGAGGCACACCCACAGGAGAGTGGTGCGGCCACGGAGCAAAAAAAGTAGGAATTGGCTCAAGTTGGATATGTGCAGCTCCTCCATGTCCTCTGACTCGCTCCTGTTTGGTGATGGCCTTGCCCAGGGAAGCAGGAATGGGACTATCAGGTCACTGCCAAAGTGTCACTCTCACCCAGGCTCAACAATCCACCTCAGCCACGAAGGAGATGGGAATGTCCATGTTTTTTCCCTAAGCCAGAAGGGTGTGATGTTAAGTTTTGGGGGACCAGGGAGGGGGTTGTGGGAGGCCTCGGTGTGCAGTGCCAGAAGCCCCGCAGAGCCCGTGGTAAGCGATGCTGGCCCTGCCCTCCTGCCTGTGGCTCACACACCTCTGTCCCTGTTTCAGATGATCTGGCACGGTCACTTTTAGACCCATCAGGCAGCACCAGCCGCACACTTCAGCAAGGACGAGGGAGGTCCTCTGCGCCCTCCGTGAAGGAGCTGTCGGCTCTGTATCTCTCGCAGACAGCTGCTGCTGCCGACGCCAGCCCCACACAGCCGGTAAGGACCGGGTCCCCCCACTCCCCAGCCACCAGCGGCATCCCAGCAATGTCCCGCCAGCAAGTGGCTGTGAGAGGGTGACACAGAAAACGTGTCTGGTTTCGTAAATCTGAAGAAACACCACGTTTGGTTTCCCAAAAGTGACCATTTTCCCCTTGATGCTTGCAAGTGTAAGATAAATGTGTACAAACACATGGGTATATCGCATATTTATTAAATTCACACATGCACACACACACCAAGCACACACATCCACTAGCCTGTGCAGTTTACCCATAATAAGATTTCCTCTTTATTTGTTCATTTATATTCACATACATCCATGGAGGAGGTAATCAGTACAGAGTAACACGTGTCTCCATGCTATCCCCATTCTGACACACACACACACACACACACACACACATATATATACACATATATATATGTCCATATATGCCACATTCAAGCATAACTTTGCAGTGCAACTTCCCTGGGCTTCTCTGTTTATATCCCTTAGTGTGGGATCTAGGGATTTAATCCCCCACTCCAGGCTGATCATTGGGTCACAGGATAACACAGGTTATAAGGGTTATGAGGCATATTTTTTCCCATTTCCCCAGTTCCACTGGTGATCCAGGAGTGACATGGGATGGGATTTCATATCTGGACCCTTCCTGCAGGCACGTTCAGGTTTCCCCACACTCTGAACCTTTTATGGGACCCCTGTTCAGAGATGCAGTCTCTCGAGTGATTATCAGGGAGTGGTCCAGATGAAGCAGACTCAGTTGAAAATAAATAAGTTGACACTGCAATTGTAATTTGGAAAATTACAGCTGATTAGATAACCAATATTTTTTTTTTCAAAGCAATAAATTACACAATTCATAATGCAATTACAAATGTTGATCAGATTAATTTTTTAAAATATTTAAGTATAAGAAAAAATATAGGCTAAATCAAACTTTGGAGAAATCAGTGCTAATTTTGTTTTTCCCCTAACTTTAAAAAAAATATGTTTGGGATTTTGCTTGTTGACTGAGACATTAGGAAACATATATCTGATTAACCTGGAATAAGTCTGCTTTCTCAGCTGTTCAGAACTGCCAATGAACCAAAGGAGAAAATCACACCTGCATGGTTTTCAGTTCTCTGTAATTGATATAGACATTAGCACACATAAATATATAAAAATATATATGCAGATAATGTGTCTTGCTGTGTAGTTTAATGGCATTTCTCCTCATATCTTTTCCAGAGTACTGAGAAGGAAAACTCCATTCACTCTCCCCACAGACAGAAAAAAAGCAAGGTAGGAAATGTTTAAGATAAGCACCGTTATCTAACCAAATATTTGTGGCCTGTGAGTGTGATCTAAATACCCACACAAGGCAGCCAGGAGCACTTACATACTGAATATAGCTATCAGCTGCTCGGCTGCCCTTCCCCACATTCAGAAGCTCTTCACAGATTTAAAAAAATAAATAACAAACAAACCCCTTATTTTAAAAGTGCATTCCAACTACGTTGGCTCATGTGAAAGATTTGCGTTTTTCACTTGCTGCAAAATATGCTGGTTTTGGTGTTCTGAGTGTGGGTTTCTTTTACTAATGTTCGAGACTTATTTTTAGCCAGAACAATCTGTGTGTAACAGAGTGAAATAACACCGTGCACCATTGCTTTGAGCAACAACTAATAATATTCCAGGCATAACTCTGCAGACATAACTGCACAGGCATGCCAAGGGTCAGCAGATCTGTTGACTGAAAGGAAAGCCACCAGGATTGCAGTCTCTTTTAGACAACGATTAAAGGCTTCAGCTTCCCTGTGGATAAATGCCCAGGCAGTGCAGGTTGCAGGTATTCAGTTCAGTGTTCAGTGCCCAGGATGCACAAACTGAGAAGAAAAATTGCAGAAATGGAGGCTCAGAGGGAGACTGGACACCCACAGCCCACTCTGTTCACTTCTGTACCAACACTGCTGTGAATTTGAGATGAGCTGAGTATAAACAGGCCTAACTTTCCTGGCCCCCAGCTACACGTGTTACTCCCAATCTCTGGTCCCTCAGCCTTACTTTTCCTCCTCAGGCAGCACAGATCATCCGGCCTGCTGACTCCAGCAGTTTGCAAACCTCAGTTAGCCTCATGCCTGTACAAGTCTGCAAGTCAGAAGGGCTTTATTTAAGTCTCCAACTGTGTAAATGTGTATCTACTCTTGTGCAAATGGGGCACACTTCTGAGTGCAACAGAAAAAATCACTAATCAGATGAACATCCTTCCCCAAGCCCTCCCTCCTGAGCAGTGAGTGGGCACCCCATAGTGCTACCAAAAGCTCATCATGTTACCTCACCAGCCAACCTCATCAGTTCAGTTTGACACTTTGGTTCCTTCTCCCCATTCTCTTCTTGAGACCTCTTCACAAATAGCTCCTTGGCTTTCTCCTGCACCCAGATCTTTTGTTCCCTGCAGGTCCTCAGCCAGGGACACAACATCTCTGGACACTGGCCAGCAGGAGGGAGAAGTTAACTTTTCACTGACTTCCCTAAGTCAGCCTTATCCTTCTTGTGGTCACTCTCTCTTGGTCTCATAGCCCAAATCGGGCACCTGTGTTGTGCTCTAGCTGGACTGAATCCTGGGAATTGTAGACTAACCACCTCACCTGGATTAGAGACCTCGCTTTGCTGTGGAACCAGGGCTAACACCAAGCCTGGAGCGTGTGCAGTGATGTGATGTTTTGGAGTGCTGTGTGCTACTGAACCAAAGGTATGAAGCTTACTGGGTGCATGGATTTCCCCTGTTGGCTTTTCCCTTTGCCATTCACTCCATTAACAGCCACGGGAATGGGGGGTGAGAGGTGATGCTGACGTTTAAAACTGTTTCCCCAAAGATGTCAGAGGCTCAGAAATCATCTAAAGTTGCCATCCAGAAAATGGAAGATGACTTGCCTCCCCCTCCAGCCGTTGGCTCAGTCCAGGTCGTCGCTCCAGGGGGCCAGGATCTCAATGCACTCCCTGTGCCTCCTCCAAAGCAAGCCTTCTCCAAGTTCTACCAGCAGCGCCAGGTGAACGAGCTGAAGAGGCTCTACAGGCACATGCACCCCGAGCTCAGGAAGAACCTGGAAGAAGCTGTGACTGAGGACCTGGCAGAAATGCTTAACACCGAGGATCCCAATGCACAGGCCTCCGTGAACCTGGATAAAGTTCTCCCGGGAGAGGTTCAGTCTATGCGCTGGATTTTTGAGAACTGGGCACTTGACTCTATTGGGGACCATCAAGCCACGAAGAAGCTGACAGAAGAAGAGATCATTCCCAGTGGGGATGTGAAAAGCACTTCCCTGAGGTTTGAAAGCCAGTCCATAAATGGATACAACCTATCAACATCAGCCAAGGTGTCAGAAACAGACCTCGCCAGAGGGGATGTTCGCACTGCCCGGTGGCTCTTTGAAACCCAACCACTGGACACATTAAATAAACTGTATTCGGATGAAACCGAGGTGCAGGAGGCAGTTCTCAAGGAGCCTGTCCAGGGAGGTGACGTGAAAGGCGCCAAACAGCTCTTTGAAGCACAGTCCTTGGATGCCATAGGACGCTGCTCCTCGGTGGAGGAGAAGAGCATCCTACAACTCAAGTCAGAGATCCAGGAGCTTAAAGGTGATGTTAAGAAGACTGTCAGGCTCTTCCAAACAGAGCCACTCTGTGCCATCAGAGACAAAAGTGGGACTATCCATGAAATCAAGTCCGTCTGCCGCGAAGAAATTCAGACCAATGCAGTCAGGACAGCTCGCTGGCTCTTTGAGACCCAGCCCCTTGATACCATCAACAAGGACACTTCCAAAGTGCAGATAATCCGTGGGATTTCACTGGAAGAAATTGGAAGGCCGGATGTCAGTGGTGCAAGGTGGATATTTGAAACTCAGCCTCTGGATGCCATCAGAGAAATCACAGTTGAAGAACAGGACTTTAAGGCTTCGACAGATTTTGTCACAGGAGCAGATGTCACTAAACAACGATTGCTCTTTGAGACGCAGACTCTTGACTCTCTGAAAGGAGAAGCTTCAGAAAGTGTTGCAGCCAAAGAACAAGTCATTGGAGGTGATGTGAAGTCTACGCTCTGGCTCTTCGAAACGCAGCCAATGGAAACCCTGAAAGACAATTTTGAGGTGGGACGTTTGAAGAAAGTAGAGCTTTCAGCAGAGGAGAAGGGAGATGTGAAGCAAAGAAAACATGTCTTTGAGACCTGTCCCCTTGGCAGTATCTCCAAAGCATTTGAGGAAGAAATTCCAGCCACCAGCATGGAAGAGGTAGTGAAAGGGGATGTGAAATCTTTCAAGACCCTGTTTGAAACTCTCCCCTTAGACAGCATTAAGCAGGCTGATGCTGAGCCCGCCACCAAAGAAGAGGAGGAGAAGATTCCAGCTGGCAATGTCAAAGCCAACCAAATCCTGTTTGAGACAACACCCCTGTATGCCATCAAGGATAGCTTTGGCAATTTCCACGAAGTCACCTCTGTAAGCAGAGAGCAGATCGTCAGCGGTGACGTCAAGAACTACAAGTGGATGTTTGAAACCAGGCCCCTGGACCAATTTGATGAAAGCATCAAGAAAGTGGATATAATACGGGGGATCACAAAGCAAGAGGTGGTGGCTGGTGATGTCAGGACAGCCAAGTGGCTCTTTGAAACTCAGCCCATGGATGTCATTCATCTCCAAGCCACGGAAGGGGAGAAGCATCCCTCAGTGAAGCGGGAAATCTCCCAGAAGGGGGATGTGAAGACCTGCCGGTGGCTGTTTGAGACCCAGCCCATGCACACCCTGTACGAGAAGGCTGAGAAGAAGCAGGAGGAGGATGGCAGCGTGCCCCAAGCCGATGTGAAGTCCTACACATGGATGTTTGAGACTCAGCCCCTCGACTCCCTGAAAGGCCAGGAGGAGCAGTATTTGCAAGTCAGTAAGGCCTACAGTCAGGAGGAATTACAGGGAGTGGACGTCAAAACTGTCCGGCACCTGTTTGAGACTGAACCTTTGGGCAGCAGCGCTGTCAGTGAAGCTGACCGGAAAAAAACCATGCGGTACTCCAGTCGTGTGGAGTTCCAGTCTGGAGAAGTGTCCAGAGTGAAAGAGTTCTTTGAAGCCAAGCCCTTGGACACAGCCACCAAGCCAAAATCCCAGAAGGATGCTGAAACAATTGAAGCTGGGTCTGTGCACAAGTTCACGTGGCTCTTTGAGAACTACCCCATGGACACCCTGAAGGACAACTCTGAGGGCATCCAGGAAATACCTCCTGAAAAGGATGCCAAGGGGGGAGATGTTGGAGGAAAAAGGTTCGTATTTGAGACCTATTCCCTTGACCAAATCCATGACAAAGTGGATGAGACAGAACTCCAGAAGATCCAGAAAGACACCATGAGCAAAGCTAATGTCAAGTCCTGCACAATGCTCTTTGAAAGCCAACCTTTATACGCCATCCAGGATAAAGAGGGAGGATACCATGAGGTCACTTCAGTGCAGAAAGAAGAAATCATGAAAGGTGACATGAAAGGTGCCCGGTGGTTGTTTGAAACTAAGCCCCTGGATCAGATCAAGAAGGAAGAAGAGGTGTTTGTGATTAGGGCTGTCACCCAAGAGGACATCAAGAAAGGAGATGTCCAAACTGCACGGTGGAGGTTTGAGACAGAGCCTCTTGATTCCTTCTCAGGGGGAAAGTTGTCTGTTCCCAGAACAGTGGATGATGTGCAGAGGGGAGATGTTCAGTCCAACAAGCAGCTCTTTGAGTCCCAGCAAGTGGGCCAGAAGAAGTACGTGAGGATGGTCAGTGTCAGTGATGTGCAGCGGGGTGACGTGAGGACATCCACTTGGCTCTTTGAGAACCATCCTGTGGACTCCCTGTACGGGGATGCAGAGAGAAGCTCATCCATGAGCACAGTGCAGAGAGAGGACAGCCAGAAAGGGGATGTAAAACGCTGCACCTGGTTGTTTGAAACCCAGCCCATGGACACCCTTAAGGACACAGAGGTGACGGTCAGCGCTGGGGCCCAAGAAGAGATCCCTCGTGCAGATGTGAAAAGCACAACGTGGCTCTTTGAGAGCACGCCTCTAGATAAATTTAGTGCTTCTGAAGGTAACATAGAAATAGAACTGAAAGAAAGAACCATGAAGGAGACTTTAGAGACTCTCTGCACTTGCCAGGCTATACAGCATGATGGGATCCTCATTGAAGCTAATGATACAGAGAGTGTGAAGATGGTGAAGTACCAGCTCAGCAGCCCAGGAGCTCCAGAGATCCTGAAAGAGGAGATTGTGGGAGGCCACTTGCAAAGGATTATGCTGCAGCTCCTGCACAGGACCAATGTGGAAGCACAGAGTATGCTGGTGGAGGAGGACAGAGAGGGCAAGATCAAAGTAAGCCCATTGCAGCTGTTGGACCAGAGTGAAGCTGTTAAAGGCAAAGAGGACTTGAGTGGAGACGTAGCCAAGGCCTTACAGGGTCTCCTCAGTCAAGATGCTTCCATCAAAAAGGGGATGGTCCTACAAGAGACAAAGTCGGGATCACTGAAGATGACTCTCTATTCCCTCCTGTTCCGTTCTGTCCAGCAGAAAGTCGTCAAGGGGGATGTGAAGTCAACAATTGGGAACTTGTTGGCTTCTTCTCAGGAGCAGAAAGCAGCAGCCACCATCAAGCGTGAGGACAATGAGAAGGGAAACGTCCAACTTTTTGCGAGCTGCATTGAGAAGGGAGACCTCAGCTACCTGAAGAATCTCCAGCAGGAGTCAGAGATACAATCCCTCATCTCTTCCCAAGCAGAGGAGGAGGGGGCAGATGAGAGCAGTCCACGGGTTGTGCATGGGGCTAACATACATGTCTTGACAAATAAAAAACAAATGGAGAAAGTAATTGCAGGAGGGGAGCCAGGGGCTGTGGAGGGAGCAAAAAAGGGATTTGTATGTGAAAGCTTGGGCAGAGAGGGTGTGTTAGAGAGAGAGGCTGTGCATGCAGCAGGTGTGGCAGGCACCACTGTGCAATGTCTTGGGAAGCCCCTGCCCACAGCGATGGGAAAGGAAGAAGTTCTGTCTGGAGGGCTTAGGGTGACTACAAAGTCAATCCAAAGGGTTGCTGATGCCAGCAAGAAGGAAGAGAAAGAAGAAGCCACCGCTGCCCATTTGAAGGAACCAAAATCTATGATACAAGGCACATTTCCAACACAAGTGACAGCTCAGAGGGCAGAAGTGGATGGGAAACAACTGAGTGTGGTGCCTGGGGAAGCCAGCCAGACTCAGGCAGAAGAAAAAGCTCTGGGGACTGATCTCCAGGCTGCGATGCAAAGCCTGAGACTGGCAACAGCAGAAGCAAAAAACATTCAGCACCACGTTCAGAGCAAGTTCCAGAGGAATAGGGAGGAGGTCCACACAGCCTGCAGGCAGCAGACAGTCAGCTCACAGGGGACGATGACTCTTCAATCAACCGTACACCAAAAGGACTCCTCATCTACCAAGCAGGAGAGCAGCAGCACTGCCACCAGGACCACCACCACTAGAGTCCAGGAGGCATCCAAGACCCATACAAGCGTGTCTCAGAAGAGCATAGCATCACACAAAAAGGTCAGTGCTTCTGAGGAAGTACAGGGACGACACCTATTGAGCCAGGAAGTCCAAGTTGTGCCCAGTAGAGATTTTAGCATTAAGGATGGCCTTTATACTGCCACACCCGTGAAAACCTATATAAACCCTTGTGTTGAGTCTGATTACAAAGAGCAATCAGAGCAAGAAGAAAGAGATGTTGATGTCAGAGGGGATGTGCAGACAGCTATCAGAGCACTGCAAAGTGCCGCCACAGAACAGCGCCTGGTAGAAAAGGAGGATGTTGTCCGAGGTAATTTAAAAGCCACACTTCAGTCGCTGGAAAAGTCTAATGTTAATGTCTCCAAAGGGGATTTTAAAGCTGCTATGATATACAGAAATGCAGGGCAGTCCTATTCTGTGTGTAAAAAGAAAAATGAGACTCAACTCGCTAGTAACGAGACTGCTGTAGTGGCTTCAGGGTCACAGGCTGATAATGACTTTCCTCCTCCTCCCTCAGTTGCTGTGATGAAAGCAGAGCATTGCCCACCCTCAACTAAAGCAACAAGAGAAGGTGCCCTTCCATTACCAACCAGCAAAGATGAAGCCCCAGGATGTTCTGCACTACTCCAGACCCCTCTTCCTCCTCTCCCTTCTCTGTCCTGTAAACCCAGTGACCAGAGTCCTGCAGAGAAGACCAGGATTCCTCCAAAACCAGAAACTACTGTCCCACCCAGGAAAAAACCTGTTCCCCCTCCAAAACCTGAACACCTCTTACATGAAGCACATTCTGCCTCTGCAAATTACAGCACAAGCAGATCAACAAAACCCATCCCTCCACCCCTGCCTCCAAAACCTTCAGGCTTGAGGGAGATCAAGCCAAGGCCTTCCCCCACAGAGCTGGGATTAAGCTGCATGGAAGTTCATGAACAATCAGGCTACGAGGAGGTTCAAGCAAAATGCTGCAATTTAGAGACATCTGTGAAGAAGTCTGTCACAGTTCAGGGTATAAATCCAGAGAGAAAGCTCCCAAAATACACTGCCAAAACCCCTCTCCAAATAGCAGAAGAAAGGTACAAGGCCAGCAAAGGAGGACAAGGAAAGGTAGAACCAGACAATGCTAAGACCTCAAAGCCAATGAAAAATGGAGTGGTTGGTTTTGAAGTCAAGCAAAGAATGATGAGTGATAAAGCAGCTGCTCCAAGGAGATGCCCAGGCGAGGTGGCTCAAAGGCAGATAGAGCTGTGCCGAGAGGAGAATGGGTGCTCTTCACTGTCATCTCCAGCCTGTCCTGGCAGAGCACTGGCACAGGATGTGCCAGGACAAACTGAGCCAAGCACCTCCCCTGTGGGTCACAACAGCCCTCCAAAAAGAGGAGATGGCACTGCACAAAATGCCTCATCGAAGGTGGAAAGGGAAAGTGTATCTAATTCCTATGGATTGTGGGATAGTCAGAGAGTCGTGCAGCAGGTGCATGAGAGGAGGCAAATGTCTCATTCAATGTCCTTCCATCAGCAGTCAATGAACTCCTTTGAGGAGCACCAGCAGGGAAACAGCAGGCAACTGAAATGTCCTGATAGGGAGGCAGAGATACCTGCCCAGGAGATGCCAGCCGTTGTTATGAGAGAGAAAAAAAAGAGAGAAACAGAAGATGAGCGTCGGAAGAGGCTGTCAGTACACAAAGAGGAGATCATGAAAGGCAATGTCAAGGAGGCTATGGAGATCTTTGAGAACCTCAGGAGACAGGAGCAGCTGCAAGAGATCTTGAGCCGAGTGAGGGAGTTTGAGGAGGAGACAAGCAAAGTGGATGTGAAAGCTCTGAAGAGCTTCTTTGAGAAGGTCCCTGAGTGGGTTGTGCGCCAGAAGGCCAAGCAACAGGACAAGGCTGAGGCAAAGGAGGACGCTGACAGTGTCTCCTCAGTGGATCTGGTTTTTGAGGACCTGGAGCGAGCAAGTGCTGAGATTCTCCACCTGAAGGAGCAGACACTTGCCCGCATCCAGGACATCGAGGAGGCCATCAAGAAAGCTATTTATTCCGTTTCTAATCTCAAGTCTGAGTCAGACATTGCAGGGCTCTCAGGGCTGTTCAAGGAGTCTCTGGGGAGCGCCCAAAGCTCTGTGAGCAGTAGCAATATCCGTAAGATCAGCATTGTATCAAGCAAAGCCAGGCAAGAGGAAGTCATGCTGGAGTCAGGGGAAGCAGCATCTGTGGAAAGTGCAAAGGTGGCAGAAAAGACAGAGGCAGCCAAGACAGAGCTAGAGGTCCCCCGCCTCATTCAGTCTCGTGTCAGCTCTCCCTCCTCACCTTCCTACATCTCCATTGAGTCTGCTGCCAGGAAACCAGCAGAATCACCCAGGACAGCACATTCCCCCCAGGATGGCCCTTCACCAGACTGTCTTGACTCTCCAGGAAAGAGGGAGGCTTTTGCTCAGAACAGCTTTAGCTCCTATAACCACCCCTCAGCAGGGTCTGCTGGGCATGACACAAAACCCTTAGAAAAGAGATCAGACTCTGTCCAAACAAAACCTGGGCTCAGCTCCATGAAACAGCACATGCTTGGCAATGCCAGCCATCCAACCAGCGACAAAGAGAAGTCTTCTCTGGACACCTCCAAAGACAGCTGCCACTGTGGGATGAAAGGCAGCTTTTCAGAATACCGCTCCAGCCCACAAAATCCACGGAGGCAGAAAAGCATCTTGGAGCTGCAGACAGGGCCTGACGGGTCCAAGCTCTACGGAGCCACCCGGACTGTCATGGAGCAGTATGAGGAAATGGACCAGTTTGGAAACAAAATCATCACTTCGTCCACCACAGTCACCAAGCAATCCGAGACACAAACGTCTTCCACACGCGATGTGGTTTCTCATCCCCAGTATGAGGTATCTGCCTCACCTGTGTTTCGGAGGTACTTGAAGAGCCCAGGTGAAGACTTCCACACCAATGGGAGTTTTCAGGAGCCAGGAGTGGTCTATGTCACCTTTGGCAACTCCAAGCCAAAGAAATAGATTCTGGAGAACAAGAGAGGACTGTATAAGACAAAAGAGAAAGGCCACGATAAACATTTCTCCTGTTTTATCCACATTACACACAGGGATTTACCTACACCCTAAGGACTTCTCAGGGTCATCGTCTTGGTGTTTGCACACAGACAGGACAAGTGCAGCCTGCCTTGACACTGGAGAACAGCCCTCACCTGGACAACCCAACAGACTTGGTGCTGCACCACAACCCAGAGTCCTGGCACTGTTAGAAGCACAAGGGAAAAATCCATCCATGGGCACTTTAGGGTACTTCCCCTAGAATGTTTGGTGGGGGTGGTTGGAGGTGTTGGATCAGGCTTCTCTGAACTACTGCAGAAGGAAGGATAGGTAGGATCAATTAAAGAACTAATCAATCTGGTCATTGGCAAACAAACACCTTTATGGTACCTTCTTTTTCTAATAAGGGCATCCTACACACACACACACACATATTTTTATATATATATATATATATATATATACATACACACAAGTTCATATTGATGGGTGGGTTGGATAGGTTTTCTCTTAGCCAGTAAGAAAAGAAAAGATAAAAAAGAATCTTGAGTTTTTGTCACTCTTGGACTTGGGGGAGTTATTTATCAGTTTGTTTTTCAGTTCTTGGAAAGTGTTTGATGGTACTGGAAATAGTAAAGCTAAGACCTACAGCTACTATCAATGCCATTCCCCCAAAGACAGATGCTATAAAAGATTCTTGAGTCAGAATGGCTACTGCTTTATTTTCTTTATTTCTAGAATTATAATTTATTATTCAGTATACACAAACCCCTTAGTTTAGATTTTCCATGATTTCCTACATGTTTACTGTTTAAATTCATTTTGAGACTTTGTAAAGTAATTTTTCTTATTACAACTTTGTTTTGTACATTCTCAACTCAAGATTTTAGATCTTTTGTGGCTTTTTTTAACTTCTATTGCTGCGTTCTGACGGTAAACTTTACCTTTAAAAATACTTTGGTCTGGTTGAGTTTCTTTTGTTCAGTGCTTGTTTCCTCTGAAAATACCTAAAAATCATCTCTCGATGGACCAGCTGAATCACACATTGAGAGCACTCTGAGTCACTGGAGGGATTTGGTCTACATCTGCTTTACAATGAGGGTGGATCATCAGCCCTGCAGCAAAGTGTTCATACTCTTATCTGAAAAACGAATCCAGGGTGATACAGACCCCCCAGTCCAGGACTCTGGGTAGGATGGGTACACCTGGAAAGGTCTGGACACTTGTGTGTATCCCTTTCCCCCATGGGAGAAGGTAGCTGAGGTGTTGGACCCCCCACAAGCCTTACAAGGAGGAGCAGCTGATGACCAGTCCTTCCTCACTGCTGTGCCTCAACTTACCTCACACTGAGCTCAGAGGTGGGAGGGTGGCAAGGAGTTCACTCCAGGTGTGGGGAATGTGAGGAGCCCATGGAGGGACCAGACTGTTTCCCACAGAATCACAGCATATTCTGAGTTGGAGGGGATCCTCAAGGACCATCAAGTCCAGCTCCAGGTCCTGCACAAGAAATCCCAAAAAATCCCACCATGTAGCTGAGAGCATTGTCCAAACACTTCTTGAGCTCAGGCTGGTGCTGTGACCACTTCCCTGGGCACCTGCTCCAGTGCCCAACCACCCTCTGGGGGAAGAACATTTTCCTGACATCCAACATAAATCTCCCCTGACAACAATTTCAGGCCATTCCCTCAGTTCCTGTCACTGGTCACAGAGGGGAGATCAGTGTCTGCCTCTCCTCCTCACGAGGAAGTTGTAACGGCAATGAAGTCTCCCTTCAGTCTCCTCTTCCTCAGGCTGAACAGACCAAGTGTCCTCAGCTGCTCCTCCCACTGCTTCTCTTCAAGGCCCTTCACCTTCCTTGTTGCCCTCCCTTGTCCTTCTTGTATTGTGGTGACCAAAACTGCCCACAGGACTCGAAATGAGGCTGTGGACCTGTGTCCTACAGCCTGGCTCAGACTTAGACTGCCAACCTCTGGGTCTGATTGTAGCTCTTCTGATTGATCTACAGGCAGACATCTCTTTGCTCAGTCCATCAGTTTATCTGAGAATGAGACAGTAATTTCATTTTAAAAAAATAACTAAGTTATCACAGTTAATGTTTGCCTTTTTTCCTCTGAGGAAAAAGAGCCCACACTAATGAATTAGGAGCAGGACACTGGAGAAGAAGGGACAGTTCAGTGTCTACCACTCCATATCCCTAAGCTCATAGTTAGGTTTTAAATAGCAGCTGTCATCTTGCATTATGAGCACCTTGTTCAAGGTGTTCTAGACCACATCAGAGTTCTGCTTCCTCCCCAGAAAAGAGGTACATTACCAGAATGCATTGATTTGTACCTAGAACCCCATAGATTTGAAAGACATGCCAAAAGAAGAACAGGGACATCATTTTCAGTTCCACGCTAAAGGCTGAACCGGAACAGCAGATCATAATAAACTGAGCAGACCTATTTTCAGGCAATCAGTAAAAAAAAAAAAAAAAACTACTTAGACCTTCCCAATTCCTTTAGTAGGATGAGTCTCAAAAATAAGGGAGACTTAGTTATCTGGAGATCATCTTCAAAATTTTTTAAACACTCCTTTCTTCTCCCTGTTTGTTTCCATCACACAGGGATGTTGTTCCATTTCTCTTGTTGTTTCATTTCTCTTGAAGGACTGTGGACCAATTTTAGTAAGCTGCATACAGGTTATTTGGGCAATGAAAATTACTCCACATAAACTCAAATAAACCCAAATGTCCTGCACTGCCACTGCTTAAAAATGCCAATCTTATTGTTTGTGTTTCTGGTTTTACAGGATTTTTAAATGTCTCAAAGAGCCATTTATGAGGCTACAATCATTTAAGACTAGTTTCTTTCATGGTATTTCCATCAGCTAGAAACTGAAATATGATGAGGAGACAGATGCTGCATTATTTCAGCGCCATACATGGCTCCTTGAGACACTGAAAGAGCTGGAGAGAAAAAACAAATGCAAAGATTTGAAACTCAAACACAAGCTGAAGGATCGGTTCACATTCAGACTTTGCAATAATAAACCAGCAGAGCACATACAAACTTTCAGATCCCAAATGAGTTGTCACAGATTTTCTGTGATTTTGGGGTACAAGACATGACATTGTTCACTGTTCTTTGCCCTGGTGGGTCTCTGCATTCTCACACAGCAGATATTTTCAAAAGTAAGCAGGATGGAAGAGTTATCTGGACCAGGAGGCAGAGAACAGTTGGTATTGTCAGAACTTTACCTCCTTGAGGGGTCAAAGGACAAGTCCAGCTACAGGTTTGGTTCTTTTGCAGCAGTGGACAGGAAGCAGGCTTCATTTGAAGTGCCCACAAAAAGTACTGCCCTTCCCAGCTCTGTCAGTCACTGGCCTCCCTGAGGGCACAGTCTTCAGTCTGAAAGATTCGTGCTCGCCAGGGAATCACAGAATCGTTAAGGCTGGGAAAGCTCTCTAAGACCATCAGAGCCAACCATTAACCCAGCACCATGCACATGCCACTAAACCCTGTCCCCAGGTGCCACACCTACACATCTTTTAAATCCCTCCAGGCATGGTGACTCCACCATTGCCATGGACAGCCTGTTCCAAAGCCTGACAAACCTTTCTGTGAGGAAATATTTTCCAACACCAAATCTAAACCTCCCCTGGCACAAATTGAGGCCATTTCCTTTGGTCCTATCACTTTTCTACTTGGGAGAAGAGACAACCCCCACTGGGCTGCACCCTCCTGTCAGGGAGCTGAAGAGAATGAGAAGGTGCCCCTTGAGCCTCCTTTTTACTACAGGCTGAGCCTCCCCAGCTCCCTCAGCTGCTCCTCACAAGCCCTGTGCTCCTGACCCTTCCCCAGCTTCTCTGCTTATCAATAACACAGGCATTTTCAGGCTGACCTCCACTGCTATAAAAAGGTTTTAATTCACACAAGGAAAAAAAGGCAACAACTGATAAGCCATAATCCAGCTGCAGCTTTCAGCACTGCAGTAATCAGCAGTGTGCTGGAAGAGCCTTCCAGGAACACCCTGTAACTGCTTTCCACAGAAGCCTTAGGATAATTTCCTTGCCCACAGTGCCATTCAATTGCTTCTAATCACCTCTCTATCTTCCAGACCATTGACAAGTACACCTCTGAAGAGCAGGAGTGTTTGCCATGTGTCAGACAAGGATCATTGAAAATAAATCCCCCTGTGAAAGAGACCAGTATCCCCTATTAAAGGTTACCCCACTTTGGAAACACACTCCAGGAGTTCAGACATTCATTCCCTGCTCAGAGGAGAGATCCTGCTTGTTTGTTAAACAGCTCTGCTTCCTTCTTTGCTCATGATTGAAGGAAAGCATTTTTTTTCTTATATAACACAGACATATTAAGTTACTCTCTTCTCTGCCAGGACACAGACCCCTGTGCTGGGTGAGAGCTCATCGCCATCAGAGGAAGTTCTGCAGTCACACTGGTGAAATTCACCTTGCAAGCAGATCGATTTTGTACAGCTACATGGGCCTGTTTCAGAGTAGATGTTTTAGATTCTTTAGAACCCTTAGATTGCCTTAACAGGACCTCCACTGAGAATACTGGGAGTTTAGACACCCATTACTGCTGTAGTCACTTACAGGCCTATGGTCTGCTCTCTGCAAAGGACTGGAAGAGCAGAGGGGTGCTGGGATCATTTCAGACTGAAGGAAAGACAGGGATTTTGCTTACATGCTTCCCTCTAGAAGGAAGAAAGAAACCTCAAGATGTTAAACTCATCTTCTTGAAAGTCTTCACAGGAAACCAGAGATGATTTGGCCTTAATGGTATGTTCAGACAAATGGAAGTTAAAAGTTAAAAAGTTAAGAAGTTAAAAATTGGTTCCCCAGGTGTCTGTTGCAAGGGAAAGACGAGGTTTTGTTCCCTGTCTTGTTCTTGTTCATGTCCACTCATCTCTTGAGATACAGAAACATCTTTTCTGTTTCATTGATACACAGAGCCAGAGAATGTTTTGGTTTGGAAGGGACCTTAAAGATCATCTAATTTCAAAGCCATGGGCGGGAACACTTTCCACTAGATCAGGTTGCTCAGGGTCCATTCAATCTGGCCTTGAACATTTCCAGGGAAGGGGCATCCACAGTTACTCTGGATGCCAACTTGTTTACTCTGGTCACAGCTAAAATCTGGCCATCAGCCACTCCACATGAGAGCAGAAAGTGAACTTGCCTTTTCTTTGAGCTGAAAATGCTGCAAACCAGAGTGGGAGCATATGGGAAAAAAACAGAGGGATCAGAGAGCCCCAGCAAAACTGTGGCAAATAAGCTCCATACAAAGAGGCAGAGCTGCCCTGATGTGAGGGAGTGTCAGTACTTAGAGCACTGATCTGTCAGAGTTAGGCTGGGCCCAGCTGTCCTCCTTCTGGGGCTTTGGAAAGACCTGCATTTCAGATTAACTCACCAGCTGAGCCTCTGCTTTGCACCACAGGGAGGGATGCACAGAGACATTCTCACTGCCACCTGCATGCTCTGGGTCACTTGACCATGCAGAACACCTGGACCTACTTCTACAGCTCAGCTGATAGCCAAGATTCTTTTCCCCCCCCTCTCTCTCCACTACTGTGGCTGGTGCTGGCAATGAGTTCCAGAGAATCTCTCTGGAGATTCTCTTCATATAAAGAGATGTTTGGGGAATCAGGTTATGGCACACAACACAATCCAGAGAGTAAAGACAGTGGAGTAAACCACCAGATCCATAGAGCTGTGGAAGCTTTATGCTGATATGAGCTGCCTTTCCAGGGCTTGGACTATGTCTGTGTGAGCAGCCATAAGACACCAGTGATTCCAGGAGTTTTTGACTCAGAGCCACATTTCTCACATTTCTCACCTCACTCAAGGTTTTTAAATAATTCAGCTGAATGAATCATTTACTCTCAACCAAATGAACATATTTTTTCTCATCAGAGATCCAAGGGTGTTCTGTCTTTCTGTTCTGATTGAAAATTAACACTGACCCATCCAAGATGACAGGCAATTTGAGTCAGACAGGAATCTGAACTCTCACAATAGATCTGCAAGAGAACAACAAGAAAACGCAACGCAAGCAGAGATTCAGTAAATTACCTTGCAGATGCACTTCCAAGTGGTCATGATTCAATTATTTAACCTCAGTCTCTCCTTCTTCAGCCCATGTTGAAAGAAATGTGTGCCTCCTGCCTGAAGCCTGTCTACCCCATGGAGCGTGTGGTCACTGACAAGGTCTGTGTGCACCGCTCGTGTTTCTGCTGTCGGGTCTGCGGGAGGAAGCTGAGGTGAGTGGTCAGGCTCAGGTGCATTTATTTTTAAGGGATGCCCAAGTAGTTTCCATTGAATTTGTCCAAGGGTAATTCTGACAGAGCAGGACTCAAGAAATGAGAAAAAGGGCAGGCGGTTTCCCCGAGTCCATCTGCCTCTCCATCACTGGAGGCTGAAGTCTGCCCACCTCAAGCCTGCAGACACCTCTGGATCAGGAATCTGCATGGATGGTGGTGCAAGGGTAAGCTGAAGTTACAATAAATATTTACAGTTTGGGAATACTGATAGAAGATGTTCTTGGAGGAGTTATTTGGGTGCCTCCTATGTTCATAAAATCATTAAGGTTGGAAAAGGCCTCTAAGATCATTGAGTCCAGCCATTTATCCAGCTCTGTCCAGCACCAAATCATGTTCCCAAGAATCACATCAAGCCAGGTAGGCTGGAAAGCACCTCTGGAAGCCTTCTCAGGCCCAAGGAGGGCAGGAGTTCAGGAACATGTCCAGGAGAGGTGTGAATGGCTTCAAGGCTGGAGGTTACACAGTCTCAGTTGGGGCCCCCCTTTGAACATCTGACCACCAGTGAAAATGTCTTTTCTTGCATCTCATCACAATTCCCTGTGTCACAACTTGTTCCCATTGTCTCTCATCCTGTTTCTGCCTGTCTCCAAGAGCACGCCAGCCCTGTCTTCTCTATAACCTACCATAAAATAGACACACACAACCATGAGTTTCTCCCTCCTAACCTTCTCCTGGCTAACCCAGCTCTCAGCCTCTCCTCAGATGACACAGGTCCCTCACCACTTTAGTGGCTTTTTGCTGGATTCCTTCCAGTACAGCAATGTCTTTTGCTGTGAAGAGCCCAAAACTGGATGAAGTACTCCATATGGAATCCTGAAAAAGTCAAATATAGAGGAACATTCACTTCTCTTTGCCATGCAGCTCAGGACGTAGTTGGCTTCCCTGTCCCCAAGACACAATGCTGACTTGTTTTAGCCTGTCAGTGGCTGAGACAGCCACCCCCTGTGAGGCTGCTTGAAATCCTGTTGCCCCCAGCTCTGCAGACACTTCCTCCCATCCTGCAATTGCTGTATCATGGGAGCCCTGGGCACTTTTACCCATAAGGTTCACGCTGTGCATTCAGGGGCAGAGATGAAGTGCTGGTATGTAGCCTGGCCTTTAAATGAGAAAGGGCTTGCACATAACCTGGGCTACAGCCCCCAGAGGTATTGCAAGGAAATGTTTAATTTTTCATGTTGTTTTGGTGTTTGAAAGAAAAATCAAACACATTCTGAGAAAGCCAACACTACTTTTGAAAGGTTTCGTTCTTCAACCCCCTCCCTCCCTTCTCCACTGAGAAATGATTTTGCTGAAGGCCTGTCCATCAGTGCCACAGCTCCCCTCCCACACAGCCGCTGACAGCTGTGCCAATGTGTGTTTTCCAGCTTGCAAAACTGTGCTGCTCTCCACGGGGTGTTTTACTGCCAAGTCCACTACAAGCTGATGGCTGGGGCTGGAAGCAGAAGGGAGATGGAAAAGCCGGAGCACCACCAGGTTCAGCATGGACCACAGCCCCGGGACTGGTGTAACAGGGCCAAAAAGACTGAAACAAGAGAGAAACCCACATCCTTCAATGTACAGCGTGATCTGCAGCTGGCTGAGCACAGGAACAGCAGAGCTGTCCTCAGGGGGAGCAAGCTCAGAACAGTCTGGCCACCTTCAGAACCAGCCTTGGCTGTAGATGGGAAAGCTGGAAATGGAGTGTGTTCCTGGAAAAAGCCTGCACTGAGCCTGCAAACTTACCAGGCTGCAGGCAGCAGGGCAGGCAGGATGGTGCTCAGGAGTCAGCAGGGAGCAGTGGAGAAGGGAAGATTCTTACCTGGAATCCCCTACACCAAGGAAAGAGAGCAGGTGTGTTCCTGGCCCAAGAACAGAGAGCAGAGAGGCCGTGAAGAGACTGGGGATGGGGATGTGCCTGAAGGGAAGCGGGGTGGGAAGGTGTCCCAGAGAGTGGCTGCAATCCAGCAGGGCCAAGCCCAGCTGAAGACTGGACCTGCCTGTGCCTCCCTCCCTCCCATCCTGGCGCCTGTGAAACCCCTGCCTAGTGCCTCACTTGCTCCCCACCCCACACACCAAAGCACTAAACCCACCCCCAGGATGTACCTGGGGGGCACAGGGGGCTGCACTCTCACTGCCACGGAGGTCCCAGTGACACAAAACAAGGTCTGTGGGTCGCTGAGCACACCCAGTGAAGGAGGCACAATCACAGATGACGAGCCTGAGCTGATCGCAGCCACCCCAGATACCAAGCATCACCTTGGAGAGGGAATGAACAGCACACAGACCACTCATGTGCCAGGAGAGCCCAAAACCAGAAACACCACGAATATAGAGCTAAGATGTGTAGCTGAGGATGCTGATCCCTCTGAAGATGAAGCTGAACAAGCCCATTCCCCCTCTGGAGTGTTAAGGACCTCTTCTGTATCTTCTGGTCACCTGGAGCCAGGAGGGCCGGGTGTGTCACCTGAGATCACTGAAATGTTAAATGAGAAATCAAAGGCAAACACCAGAGAACTCCCTGGCAAACAGATGCCATTAACTTTGGGGGAAGTTATGCAGCCATCCAGCAGAAGTGATTTGCCTGGAACTGAGAGCAAAGGGGCAGAATTTGACAAGACAAAAGAAGAGAAGCCAGTAACTATGTCAGCTTCTCCGGAAGAGCCCAGTCCTGAGCATACATCTCAGGAAAATGAAGCTGAAAAGAACAGAGACTCTTCAGCTGCTTGTCCAGACAGAACAGATGATCAAAATGTGTCCTCTTTACAAGAAACAGAACCTCAGGACACATGTGGCCCACTGAAAAGTAACACTCATGAGAGTATTTGGAGACATGACACTAAATCATCTGGCAAGGATTTTCTAGTATCAACAGACACACCTCTGAAAGGAACTTGTGCCCCTTGCCCCTCACATGATGAAGTCAACAACTGCAAGTCAAAGGAATCCAGGGAAGTTCTTAGTGAAAACACCTTGCACATTTCTGAGCAACCAGCCAAGACATCAGAATATTCCAAACCAGATACATCCTTGGACAAATGCAGAGGCCATCCAGTAGGTGAAGAAAAAGTGGATCTGAAACTTCCAGGGGACAGCACTGTGCCTATGTCACAGACTGGGGCCCAGAGCAAGGAGGCCAGAAGCAGCCAAGCCTGTAGAGAGACATCAGCTAAAGGTTTCAGGCTTGGGAAAAACCCCTTCATCACCCTTTTTGGCTCTGAAGACAAAGGCAGAACTCCCAGGAAAGAATCAACAACCCAGAGAAAACCCACAAAACCCCAGTCAGCCCTTGCCATTTTGTTTGGTCACTCCTCAGAGAAGAAGCAGAGTCCACCAGAAAAACCTGCGGGATCCTCAGAACAAGTAAATATTGATGGCAGGACAGAAAAGGCCCAGGGCCTCCTCAGCTCCTGCAGCAAAGCAAAGCAAAATGCCTCTAAGAATGATCAGCTGCCAAAGCCTGGAAAGGTGGAGGTGTTCCCTAAACACATCCAGGAGAGCTCTGGAGGATTCTCAGGCTCTGCTAAGGGCAAGGAGGCTGATGTCCTGCTGTCAGCTCCCAGCACAGCCATGTCACATGGTGATAAATGTGAGAGAATTGAACTTGATATTCATGACCAAGAGTCTTTAAATAGTCAGATTTGGCAGCAACACGACAGCTGTTGGTCCCCTCTCATGCCAGCACAGAAAAGTCAGAAAGAAGCTGTAGGAAGCTCAAATCATGGAACAAACCCTCTACAGCTTCCTCCAGAGCTTGTGCCTGCAGCTGACAACAGCAAAAATCTCACCAGGGAAGGAATTCACCATGATGCTCATCTGCCAGGAACCCAGAAGCTGTTGAGCTTGGATGTCCAGGACACAGTGGCACAGGATGGAATATTTTTTTCACCAGGCAATTCAGAAGAGTTACCCAAGGATGCTGAGCTTCAGTTTGGCAACATGGATTTTCTGGGGGGCGGTAACTTGTACTTTTCTGGACAACAAGATTTCCCCAGTGTAGCAAATGAAACTCCAAATTCAGATTTGCAAAACTCAGAGGCAGAAACTCCACCTTTCTTTGATCCAAATCCTTCAGATTTATTCCAGGAAATCTCATCAGAAACAAACGTCTCACTAGAGCTCTGGGACACCTCCAGCCTCTCACTTCTTGATGGGCAGGATGAGATTAATGTGAGAGACCTGGAAGGGATTCAGAGCTGTGAACTCCTGCTGCAGGTGGATCCACAGCGCCAGGCTCCAAAGGCAGCAGAAGAAATGTTTGGAATGGGTCTCAGTGCTGAAGGCTTCACGAAAAAGCATCTCCCTACTCAGGATGACAATTGTCCCTCAACATACATGTTCAGCAGCTGTGCTTCTGAAACTTCTAATCAGGGTGTCTTTGATCATTTTCATGTTGATTCAAGCAAAATGGGCCAGGAGGCTTCTGAAAAAATGAACAGGAGCAGAAAAACATCAGGAGACAAAGAAGATTATGACAGTCTGTCTTCTGAAGACTTGGAGATGTTAAATTATGACCTTTCAGAGAAGGAGTTCTTTATATAGGTTAAAAAAAAAAAAAGGTTAAAAAACCACACAACCCTCCCTTCAGCACAAGTTTGCTGATACAGGACCAAAAGTGATTATTGAAATCAGCTGCACAATGATAAGCAAAGAAAAGTGAAATGAGTTTGCCAAGGTCAGAAGGGCAGAGGAGGGAAACGAACCCTGGTGTCTTAAAGTCTTGGGGTGTGGGGACATTGCTAAATCTGCTCTCCCTGTGCCACTGCACTCTGCTCCTCCCTGAGTGCCCTTTGCATATATATTACATAAATTGCATAACATAAATGCTATAGGAGTTAACAATTATACTCATGATAAACAAGCTCAAGAGAAACCCCAGAGGATCAAAGCATGAACACATGCACTCTGAAAAGGGTCATAGAGCATATCAATTCACATGTTTTAATCAGCTGTCTGTAAAAAAAAAAAAAAAAAGATAAAGGTGTTAAAATGATTAATTTTTAAAATGGAACAACAACAAAAAAAAAGAAATAAAATTAAAATAAATAAATAAATAAATAAAATACAAAATAAATAAAATAAATAAAATAAAATAAAATAAAATAAAATAAAATGAAATAAAATAAAATAAAATAAAATACCCCAATAATCTCCTTGCCTCACCAGTGCCAAAATAACCCTGGCTCTGTCAGATCTGCTGGAAGAATAAAGCTGCTTGATGACTGCATCTACTGCAAAGCAGTATCAGTTCTCTGTGCAGGGAAACTGCTCAATCAGCATAAATCAGGGAAAAAAGGGATATCCTTGAAATTTATATGATTCATTAAATGCTGAAGTCAGTCTCACCTTGGGGTGGGTCAAAGAGCTCAGGGTAAAGGAACGGTTGGCTCAGAGCTGTGCCTGAAACCTGGCCAGGCAGTACTTGGTGGTGGAGAGGAGAGATCACAGAGATCAGACACCTCTCACTGGAGCAGTGGGAAGTGGGTGGCCCTGTCACCTGTGCAAAGAGGCTCAGAGTGATGGTCCAGATAAGTTGTCACTACCAGATGACACCCATAAACCTGATCTCTCCCTGCCAGCTCTCAGAGGAGGAGGAGGGAAAAGGCAGGAGCACCACAGTCAGTGGGTATGAATCTATTTCCCCACAATTCAGCCCAGCACAGAGGTGTCCAAAGGGGTCTCCAGCCACTGCCACTCCTGATGTAAAGAGAAAGCCAAGTCCATGAATGAATGCATCAGTGCTCTGTTTCCTGCACCAGGCCTCATTCCCAGGCCCTGGTTTCTCTTCCTGAACTTCTCTCTAGGACGGTCCCCCTCCCTTGTCCTTGACATGGATGTACAGGCTCCCAGCTGTCCAGTCCTGGCCTTCCCTGAGGCCTGCTGGTCTCTGATGCTCCCTCATAGAGGCTTCTCCATTTTCAGGAGGCTTTGCAAGCCTTACTGATCCACCTGGGCAGAGCTGCTGGACAGAGTGGAATAAGGCCAGGATCCCTACAAGTGGGGCTGCAGCAAACAGCAGCTTGCAGGACTGCCCCAGCCTTTCTCCCTGAGAGATCTCCACCATGTAGGATTGCCTCACTCAGCCCTAGATGATGGAGACAGTTATGAAGACATCTTTCCATGAGAAATGTCATCTGAGGGTGACAAAGGACTCAAGTTCTCCCAGGGCTTCAGAAGAGCCTGTCTGGTCATGGCTGGAAGAAGAGCTTTAAGGAAGGAGTCACATCTGCATTAGCATGTGAAACTCACTCAGGTCTGGGTCGTTCTCAAGGAGGTTTTATAGTCATAAATTGGACCTCTACCAGAGAAAATTCCTCAGCTGGGGGCTGAGAAATGGCAGGGAAGACCATGAGCCACACACAACAGGGTGAGCCTGAAGACTTAAGCTTGTTGCACACTGATGGAGAAGGCAGGACAGGGACACAGTGTCTCTGCCAGAGCAGATCTCCTCGGCCAAGTCATCCCACCAAACAGCCAGAGAGCATTTAGGGTAAAAGGAATATCTGTAAATCGTGTAGCTCAGCCTCCTGTTCAGGGATTTTCTCTGAATAACAGCAAGTCCACTCATCCAAGGATAAGGATGCAGAGCTGAGTGATGTTTGGCTGTGTGGTGTGTGCAGATGATAAATGCACAGCACTGGTGTGAATTTACACAACTCTAAGTAACTTTTACTCCTTTCTTCCTTCACTCTGAACAGCACTAACCAGTATGATCTCACTCTCCCACTCCAGCTTAGAGGTGATGCTTTAAAATAAAATATTCTTCTCCTTTACTGACTTTCATAAGCACAACAGTGCTATTCCCACTCATGAAACACCACTCCAGGTTGTGTGACCCAGGAGTGACTTTGCTGGAGGCTCAGATATACTATGGGCATTGAGAGTGAAAAACAAAGCATTGGAGAGGAGATTTGAACTGAGCACATTAGTGATGTGCTCATGGCTCTGGTAAAAGCAGCCGGGAGCTCTGGTAAAACCAACTTTTGCCAAATTACACACAAAATTTCACATACTGAGGGCAATCCAGCTAGCCAGTTTAACAGGAATAAAGACACAAGCCACTCGGGGAGTCTACCCAGGAAGCAGCTCAGATGTGCAGCAGAAATCAGGTCAATCTGCTTTTCAAGTGACATCAGAACCTCAGGCAAAGCCAAGCTGGTGTCATTTCCCAAATCCTGTGTGCTCTGAAGGTCTCTGTGTGTAACCTGCTGTTTTCCCTGAGGGTACTCTCTAAGCTAGGTCTATTTTAGGATTATCATCAAGAAACTGTAGCTTAGATCCAGTTTTATGACTAACCAGGGTTTCTACAAATGAAAACAGAGAGCTTGGGACACAGCTGTCAAGAGCAAGTCTATTGGACTACCAGATATATTTCCAGGTCCAGAGGGGAAGTGTTCTTCTGCTTCTCTCACATATTCTCTTACATATCTCTGTCTCCAGGATGTGCTATATAGTCATTAAACCATTAGTGGGAGCAGCAAATTTACTCTGTTTGCATCCCCACTCCCAGCAAAATTAACCCTCATTTGTAGAATCCCAACTTCATACCTCAGACAAAAACCTTGTGCTGCAGCACGGTCACCTTCAGGAAGCCTTGTGACACTTCCCGGGCTGGAGAAGGACAAGATGTCACTATACTGTCTCCAAGAGTGGCAGTGCTCTGGCACCTTTGTTCTATTCCCAAGAGCAGGGAGGGAAAGGCAGGTGACAAAGTGCAGCCTGGAGCACTGCACTGTATCATCATAATACGGACTAGTGTGCCAGTCCAGGTGCTCATTTTATCACTCTGGATTAGGGCTTTAGTGCCCACACAGTTTAAACATTAATATTTGCCTATTTAAACCATAGGCACCAGTGCAGCCTGGCCACAGAGGTGCTTGCCATGGCTGAGTTTGGGGATCTTTTATGTGCTCTGGGGGAGTGTGGGCTCTATCAGAAACTGCTGATCCTGCTCCTCTCCCTCCCACTACTTCTCAATCCTTTCCAAATGGTTGGCCAAGTGTTCATGGTTGTGGAAGTGCCCCACCACTGTGACACCAGCTGGATCCGCGCCGTCGGCCCCAACCTGACGGAGGAAGAGCAGCTGAACCTCACCCTGCCCCGCGGCGCCGACGGGGAGTTTGAGCAGTGCTCCATGTTCTCCCCGGTGGACTGGGACCTCGATGCCATCCTGGCCTACGGACTGAACGACACGGAGAAGTGCAGCAGTGGCTGGGTGTACCCCTCAGAACAGCCACCGTCCCTGCTGACCGAGGTCTGTACTTGCTGCTTGATGAGACAGGGGCATGGAAAGGAGGGGATGGGAATATCCCAGCTTGTGGTTTGGTCAGCCAGTGCCAGCTGTGGTGGGAGGGGGTGGAATATCCTGGCCTGTGGTTTGGTCAGCCAGTGCCAGCTGTGGTGCAGTCAGGTTGAGATTTACTGTGGGATTTTGCCTCCATCACACAGATGGCAGCTGGAATCCCTGGGAGCTTGTCGCAGGAAGGCCATGATGAAGATGCCTGGGGAGGGCACAGGCAGTGACCGTGGGGGTGTGAGTCCAGTACATGTTCTGCCCACCATCTGTCCCGTTTCCACTATCCAGACCCTTGACTTTATGATGTAACTGCCTGGAGAGACCTTTTGGGCATCCCTGCCACAGTATCCCCTGTTCTTCAGCCTGGTTCTACTCACATCAAATTCTCTGTGAAAGACATTTACCTTCCAAGTGCTGGTCATTGATATTTCTTGGGCCTCCAGAAACCTTCAGGGCTGCAACAACACATGCCAGGGCCCATGCAGTTGAGCAAAAGCCTTGTTTATCAGCATCCTCATCTTCTCCATTCTGCCTTATCTCCCACCTTCTAGTTTATAGGGTAGTGGTCTGTCAAAGGTTGTACTTGATGTTCTTGGAGGTCTTTTCCAGCCTAAATGATTCCATAATTCTGTGATTCTCCCTCTGAGGACCTTTGTTCCTTTCTCACTTTCCCTCATTCCTCCTCCCTCCTTTCCTATCTGCCAGCTCCAGCACTTTCTCACACATACCTTCCATGGAGCTGGGACAGAGGAGAATGTCCAGCCTCTGGCATTTGCAAAAGCTCCTTGGTGTCCCTGAAGCACCAAGTCCATTTCAGACAAGGCTTCTCTGGAGGTGTCAGCAGCTGCATCCCCTCCCCATTCCTATGCTGGTCCTCCTTTATCAGTAAAAAACACTGCTCTCCTCCTCTTTCTGCCCTGCCTTTTGAGCCAGAGAGGAAAGCTGATACAGATCTCATTCTAAGGCCACAATTTAAATAAAACTTGACAACCAGGACACTCCCTCAGGGACCTTTGGGCTGGAGGGGAATCCTGCAGATCCCAGCACCCAGGGGATGGGTACCAGCATGCGGAGGCATGCTGAGCACCTCGTGTGCCCATCCCACCGTTGATTGGTGTCCTAAGTGCTCACCATGAAAGGCTCAAGCCCTTGTGAGGGGTTCTCTGCTCCCAGGGGCTGGAGCAAGAGCTCAGGCACCTAGATCCTGGATCTACCACCAACCAGAAAGGCTGCCCAACCCTGGAAAGCAGCTGGAGTTTGTCAAAAGCAACAGCATCTGTGTTTTCCTTCCTCCAGTTTGACCTGGTGTGTGACAGGGCAGTCCTGAATGATGTCTCCCAGTCCATCTACATGGCTGGGCTTCTCATTGGAGCCATGATCTTTGGGATGCTAAGTGACAGGTGAGGAAACACAGTTCCTTCCCAGAGACACTGCCCAGCACCAAGGGACAGCCCAGATCCGGGTGCAGACTGTACATGCACTGCTCCCTTCACAGGATGCAATCCCCTTGCCGGAGATAGGGCATCTTGACCCACCTGAGAAGTCTGGAAATGTCTGAGGGTTGAAAAGAGAGGTAGATACAGCCTTGTAGGGGGTAGGGTCTTCAGGAATCACAAGTTTAGCCCCTGCTGTGTCTCAGGCTTTGCCAGAACCATGATGGGTCAACATTAGAGACATTGATTTTTCTGCACATTATTTCTTGGGGTGTATAGAAGAGCTATGTTTACATGGATGTCAAATCTCCTCTGGTTCTCAAATCACTTTGCATCCTTCCTGGGCTCATCCCTCTCCCCTTGGGGTCTCTCCAGGTACTGACTGGGTCTTCCCTCTTCTTCCACAGGATAGGCAGGCGGCCAGTCTTTCTCATCTCCATCCTCATCCAGGGGGTATTTGGCCTGGGAATTGCCTTTGTGCCCCATTTCTATGTGTTCATGGCCTTCAGGTGTGTCGTGGGAGCTGCGTTGTCAGGAATTATGATTACAGTCGTATCCCTGGGTGAGTGGGAGGCCCTTGCCCTGAGGTAGCAGATGAGGCCTCACAAGATACAATAACAAAAGAGTGCCCAAAAAAAAAGCCTGAAACTTTGTTTTTCCTTTTAGCTACAGAATGGGTTGGTGTCTCCTACCGGACAAAGGCACTGTTGATTACTCACACGGCTTTCGCCATCGGGCAGATGATGGTGGCTGGTTTGAGTTACGGGATTCGCAACTGGAGGCTGCTGGAAATTGCAGGATCTGCTCCTATGTTTGCCCTTTTCTTCTACATCTGGTAAGGAGGAGGGCAGACCTTCAGGAGGACACAGCACTGATGTGAGGGGTGTGAGTGAGGAGGAGGCAGCAGCTCAGAACCAAGCTGGGTCTTTCCCATTGCAGTGCGGGTGCTGGAGGAGCTGCTGCAGAGCTCAGCACATCTCCCTGCACACTGGACGGCTGAGAGCAGCAGCTGCTTTGCTTCAGGTCTCCAAATGTGGCCTTTGGAGCCTAAATTTAGGGGACTTAGACCCATTGATCCCATGGGCCATTCCCTTTAGAGTAGGGCTTGATGATCCTTGTGGGTCCCTTCCATTGCAGAAGATTCTGTGGTTCTGGGATCTGATCCTGTGGTGGCCAAGGCTTGCTGGACATGGTCCCAGAGAAAGGGGCTGTGGGGGAACTCAGCAGGACACAGCAGCATGTCCTGGCCTCCTCTCCTGGCAGGGTGCTCCCAGAGTCAGCTCGCTGGCTGGTGACCAAGGGCAGAATCGAGGAAGCCAAGAAGGTCCTGCAGAAGGCGGCAGCCACCAACAAGCGCAGCCTCCCACCGGAGCTCCTGGAGCAGGTACTGGGGGGTTCCTGTCCTCAGACACTGCCCTGGGCCTTGCAGCAGCCCCCGGAGCTCAGCTCATCCCAGAAACATCTCTCCATTCCCACTGGGGATGGTCTGGGCACAGCCTGGGGGGGACTCCAGCTCCAGCTGAGCTCCACAGGGATGAGGTCGGGGAAGAGGCCCAGCTTCTGCTGAGGCTCAGCCTGGAGCCTTCTGGGGTCCCCCTGGGGATGTGGGAAGGACTGAAATGCTTGCCTGCCTTTTCTCCCGTGAGGATTCCAGGAGTGGGACTGATGAGCACAGAGTGTCTGTTTAGTCTCTGGGTTTCCATGCAGAAATGCCTGAAGGGGAGTTCCCTCCTTGCCAATCACAAAGTTCCTACGCTGGGGAGATGTTCATCCTGAGGAACCTCTCAGTCACCACCCCGTGTGCTGGGCAGCCAGAGCACAATGGGGCTGCCCTCCCTCCCAGAGCACTGCGGGTCACAGGCCTGTCCTACTGGGGCTTTCCATGGACTGCAGGTGGAAAAGGAGCTGGACATGGGCTTCCTTTTGCTACTTTGACTCTTTGACTTTCTGTATTTTGAAGTTGAAGCCTGAGAAAGAGGTCAAGTCTGGAAGTTTCCTGGATCTCTTTCGGACAAAGAACCTGCGGAATGTGACTTTAATCATGTCGTGTGCCTGGTAAGACATTCCCTGGTCCCCTCTGCCAAAACTAGTAAGTGAAAGAAAAGAAGTTGATGCTTGAAAAGAACAGTAAATTAAAGTGATTTTTCTAGTAACATACATATGTATGTCTTTATCTGCTATCATTCTACCTCCACATACTGGAGCATTTACCATGTCTGGGCATGGGAAGAAGATCATTATCCATGATACTGTGGGTTTTCTTAGAAATGCTTGAGTCATTCCAGCTTTGGCAATCCCTGGGCCCTGGAGGAGTTTTGCACCTATCTAGACGCTTTGTGTTCAGTCTAGAATTTGCTGACCATATGGAAATCCATTCTGCTTTATCTCTGGCAACTACGTCTAACACAACTGTCAAGGATGCTGACTAGAAACAAAAAAGAGATTGTTGGGAATTTAAATAAGTTGCATGTATTCTAACCTTTCTAATTTTTGGTTATAAACCCCCAGAAAACCATCTGGTGACATGTTCTATTCTGCTTTACTTGAATTTCAGGTTTGCAGATAGCATTGTCTACTATGGGCTGAGCCTCAGTGTGACAGATTTTGGTCTGGACATCTACCTGACACAGCTGGCCTTTGGGGCAGTGGAGCTTCCAGCTCGAATTTCCTGCATTTTCCTGCTGGAGTGGTTTGGGAGGAAGAAAGTGCAGGGCATTCTCCTGCTGCTGGCTGGCCTGATATGTCTCATCCTCACTGGCATTCCTGAAGGTGAACCTTCCCAGCCTGTGAGCAGAGCTGGGCAGTGCCTGCACATCCCTACCCTTGTTCAGAGCCATCCTCCCATCCTGGCAGACCCACAATCACTCCCACAGGCTCAGCTGCCCCCACTGTCACAGCCCAGGCTGCTTCATCCCAAACATTCTGGCTTCCCCTCACCTTGGATTCCTTCTCCCTCAGGGCTGTGCCTGGTTCTTCCACAGCTCCTGGTCCTTGGCTGGCCGTGTCCATTAGACATCACCCACCCACTAGACACTACCACCATCTAGCAGAAAGCTATAGCAGAAGAAGTGCTTTAAAAGCCACCATATCTCCCTTTCTTGGATGAAGAGAAAAAGCAAATGCCCACTCCCTCTCATCTGTTTGCATCTGCTTGTGCCCCATTCCATACCCCACCCCTGCTACTGTGCCAGGGCTGTGAGTGAGACTGAAGGCAACAGTGGGGCTTCCAAATGCTTTCCAGGTCAGGGACATGGCATTTGCAACCAAGCACTCCCCAAACACCTGTGCTGGCTCAGCATCTCACTTCAGTTGCAGATCTAGAAAATACCCAAGGCCTCAGGAGAAATCTGGGTTCCCTTTGCCAGAGGGTATTTTCCAGGTAAGGGTATGCTGGGGATCATTTCCAAAGGGTTAGGTGGTATGTTTGCTTAGCAAGTCTATTAGAAAGGGCCATCCCAAGAAATGCCACTGCAGTGAGTTCTGGTCCCAAATGGACCATCCCCCTGGAGGTTACAGTGGTCGTCTCTCCTCCTCCCCTCAGACCAGCCCGTGGTAATCACCGTCCTGGCCATCATCGGCAAGTTCACAGCCACGGCCGCTTTCTCCACCTCCTACGTCTACGCCGCTGAGCTCTTCCCCACCATTCTCAGGTGAGATGTCCCCACACATTAGAGCTTCCTTCTGCCATGGCTGGAGGTGGCCATGGGGCCACATTCAGTGCAGGAGTGCTGACCCCTGCCCACACCTCCCTCTGCCCCTCTCTCCCCCAGGCAGACGGGTGTGGGGCTGTGCTCAACCATGGCGAGGGTGGCCGGGATCCTGGCCCCGCTGATCATTCCCCTGGACCAGTACCACCGGGCCATCCCCAAAGCCATCTTTGGGAGCATCCCTGTGGTGGTGGCCCTCTTCTGCATCCTGCTGCCCGAGACCCGCGGCATTGACCTGGCAGATGACACTGGGAACGAACAACCTCCATATGAGGTGGGTACATGGAACTCTGAATTTCAGGGAAAAAAAATAACCAAAACCATAAATTTAAGGCAAAGAAAAAATGTCAGAATCGGGGATGAATACAGTCTCATCTCCTCCTCTTTCCTTCTTATCTTCAGGAGCAGAAAACTGAAGTGTCTCTCTGAGACACCAGAGATTATGACAGACTTGGAGAAGGACATCTGCAGATGCTCAGAGAAGAAGCAATGATTGGACAGGCATCTACCAACAGTCTAGTCTGATTCCATCATTCTTGAAGCAGACCAGGGAGGCATTGCTGCCTGGAAACTGGTCTTTCAGATGGCGAACACAATATCCATGGTCACAGGGAGAGGAGATCTATTTCACTCTGCCTTTGGAACAGATGCACTTCCAAGTGTCCCTGAAACCCAGTTTGGTCATGCCCGGCTGGCCTCTCAACATGTTCCCCAGTCCTTTGCAAGCTGGTACCACTGGAACCATCCTTGTCGTGTTTTACAGCAATAAAGAATCACTGTTGCAGTAAAGACAAGTTTCTTCATCCACCATAGCCAATCTTTATTCTTCACAGCTCATATCCATATGGTTTTCTAAAGGCATTGTGTTTAATTCTAATTGGTTAATAATTTATTGCAACTCAGTTCATTGGTTTGTAGTTGCTCGTGTCCGTGCATGCTAAAGGCTTTCTTCTTTACAGATGTTTACTTTTGTCCTTCACGGATTCTCACGAGTACAGACTTCTTATTTTCACAGGTGTTGGATGGTTCTCATGGGTAAAGGTTGCCAGGCTGATTCTCACAGATACCTGTCAGGTCAGCTGTTAGCTGTACCCAGCAAAGCAGAAAGCCTGTGCTATGATTTTACAAGGCCTTTCTTTGTAAGGTTTTACCCGTATGCAACAAATCACCAGTAGAGTGGCTGTACTGGGTAAAAGCGGGCGCTGGGTTTGTCCCTCCTGCACTCAATCCCTTGGGTCGTCGGGCTGCGCGTCAGCCCAAGCCTTGACGTTTGATCAGGATGTCACTGCACCCCTGTCACACACGGATTTAGCTTTTCTTTCCATGCGGTGTTGAAGTTGAGTTTCTACATGAATAATATAAATTATGCTCTGAGTTTGATAAGAGACACTTGTAATGCAATATGTGAATAATAAATGGTGTTGACTCTTTTTTTTTTCCTACTGTTTCACAGTTGGCCTTTGTAACTGCTCTTGGCTCTGGAGTGTTTTCTACACAGAAGTTGTAAGTCTGTAATTTAACATGCAGATGGAAATGAGACACAAACAATGCAGAAATAGAGTGTTAAAGCAGAGTGGCTGAGTTCAATAAGGACTTTTTTCTTTTTTCAAAGTCTTCCAATGAACAATCTGCATTTATTTTCTCTTCTAGCAGCTGCCGAAGTTTTCTGAGTTGCATGGGAATGCTGCAATCCAATGCCAAACTGGGTGGGCATTTGGACAGTTTTCCCAATCACGGTGAGCCTTTTACAGTGCCCTTTAGTTGGCTGCTGCCAGCTCAGTCATGACATTTTAGTGTCATCTAGTGTCATGCAGAAGGAAGAGAAGTGTGGGCTCCTCTCCTCTGCTAATTTGTTTGCCAGCAGAGGATGTATTTCAGTGCCCTGTGATGAATCTATCTCCTCAAGCACATCAAAGAAGGAGAAGGCTGCTCACTCAGATTTGCTGCACCCTTTGGTTCCCAATCTCTTTGTGCTCTAGTAAATGGTGTTTTGAGGGCTGGGGTGTCCCAAGTCCAGGCCAGATGTTCCTGGAGCTGATACTCATTTTGTGCTTTGGCTTTGGGGCACAAAATCACCCCAGTCATGTGAAACTTGGCCATGTCTGGAGATGGGATAGGGAGTTTGCAAGATCTGGGCTTTGGCACTGGAGGGAATGGAACTGGGGAAGGGGCTGGAGCACCTGGAACAGCTGAGGGAACTGGGAGAGCTCAGCCTGGAGAAAAGGAGGTTCAGGGGGGACCTTCTCACTCTCTACAAATCCCCAACAGGAGGATGCAGCCAGGCGGGGGTCAGTCTCTTCTCCCAAATAACAAATGACAGGACAAGTGGAAATGCTCCCAAGTTGCACCACTGGAGGTTTAAATTGGATAATTGGGAAAATTTCTTCTCCACAGACCTGTCCAAGAATGGAACAGGCTTCCCAGGCCACTGGTGGGGTCACCATACTTGGGGGTATCTAAAAGACGCATAGCTGTGTCATTTAGGGATGTGGATTCATGGTGGATCTGGCAGTGCTGGGATGATGGCTGGAGCTGGAGGTCTTAGAGGTCTTTTCCACCCTAAATGAACTAATGATTCTATGGCTTCTTGCAGAGTCAGGAGAGCAGCTTTAATGCTCATCTCCTCACCTCCTCAGCCATTCCCTGCTGGGTCCCTTTTTGCAAGCTTTGCCCTTCTCATGGGCCTGGGGCTTTCCAGCATGGGGTCAGGTGAAAGGAGAGGGTGATGTCCTCTAGGTAAAGCGGAAGGTCCAGGATTCTGACACCTCTGCCCCACAGCACAGTTTGTTGGTGTCACTGACACTGAAAATATGCTGATTATCTCAGTGGTCCCTGTGGGGCTCCTCTGACAACAGGAGCTGTTTTGGCCCTGCTTCTGTGTCTTGGGGTGATTCTATGATGATACTCTATTCCTGATCATTTCCTTTATGTTCACAAATGGCTGCTGTACTTCTTGGTTGGTCTGGGGGATGGTTGTGAGCCCTGGGGGCTCCTGCACGGACTTTGTTCAAAGACTCACTCCAGGGTGTGCTGGGTGCAGTGCAGACTGGAGGTTACTTTGCTGCTGTCTCGGTTTAGAGACAAATTTAGGAGAAAACAGTCTGGAATTAATGTTTCCTCCAAGAGAAGGGCTTCAGTAATGCCTTTTGCCAATGAGAGAAATGAATACCAGTGGGTGAAAGTGAAAAAAAACCACCCTGATTATTAACAAAGCAAGGTGCCTGCAAGGCACAGAAAAAGACTAAATAAATGCTAGATATTTATTTTCAGAACCTTACCCCCTACCCAACAAAAAAACTTTAAAATGCTCAGAGAATAAATAAACAGGCTGGCTGGCCATATGGCTGGGAAGGCAAAAATGGCAGTGGCCCTTTGTCTCAGGGAAGGAGAAAAAGAAAACGAGTTCATGTAGCAGCTAGATGGGAACCTGCTGAACCTCTGGCATTGGTCTCCTCCTCACAGCAGATGAAGTTGATGGATTTTGATGACTTTTGTCTTGTTGGTTCAGATTTTTTTTTTTCCTGAGGCCTCAGGCTTGGAGCAGCTCCCACCAGTCCCCTGCAGGTCCTGGTCCATCTTGGTGATTGTCTGATTTTTGACCAAAAACCAAGCCAAAAGAGTTCAAGAAAAACAAAAGGAGGATCGCTGCTGCAGATCAGGGAAAAGGGTGGGGAAAGAGAAAAAGAAACTTCTTGCTTAAGCTACCAAAAAGAAAAGTTAGTTAAGCAATAAAGTAGCTGCCAATGTCCAGCACAGGGCACCGAGTGGGCACACCTGGGAGTGAGTCTTAAATTGCAATGCAAGATGTGGCTGGGGGTGTGTGTGCTATTGCCATCTGTTAAAACCAGGTGGGGCAGTTTTCTTTATCTCTCCCACAGCCAATCCTCCCTCCAGGAGATCTCTTCTGTTCATGGCCAGTGAGTGTCCCTGCATGGCTGAGAAAATTCCTTCATCCCCTGGGGAGATGCTCCGCCCAGGGGGAGGAGCCAAGCATTCCTACCTGGATACAATCTGATTCCTGCAGCACCACAGCAGCCTTTGCCCACTGCATTCCCAGAGGAGCAGCTTTCTTCCCCACTGCATTCCCAGAGGAAGCCCAGGCCCACCTCCAGCAGCCCTGGAGCTTCAGAGGAAAACTCCACCTTTGTCCAGGATCCCTGCTCCAGCAGAAGCACAGCTGGCACTGCAGGAGGGCTGAGCCACCATGGGATGGGACTGCTGCCACCACCCTGACCCACAGGGTGCCAGTTCTGTATTACTGCATTTTTATTTTCCCAATGAAGAACTGTTATTCCTACTCCCATATCTTTGCCTGAGAGCCCCTTCATTTCACAATTATAATAATTGAGACAGAAGGGTTTATTTACATTTTCCATTTCAAGAGAGGCTTCTGCCTTCCTTAGCAGATACCTGTCTTTTTAAAACAAGACAGTCTTTGAACAAAGCCCCCACTGGGGCTCCCAGGCTCCCAACGCTTTCCCCAGATCCATCTTAAAAGCTACACCAACCATTTCTGGGCATAAAACAGACAGGGAATAGAGCATCATCAAAAAATCCCCCCAAGATAGTTGCTTAGCTAGCTTCGTTTTTTGTTGGCTTAAGCAAGAAGAGTTTTTTTTTTTCCCCTTTTCCTGGCCTGAAGAGACTGCAGCAGCAATCCTTTGGTGGCTTTTGGTTTTTTTCTTTAATTGTTTGGCTTGGTTTTGGTTCAAGATCAGACAATTGCCAGAAGCCAATCAGGCAGGAGTGCTCCACTAAAATCCACCAGCTTCATTTGCTGTGAAGAGGAGACCAACGCTGGAGGCTCCACAGGCTCCCATATGTTTTGCCCGAGCTGCTGCATGAACTTTTTTTCCATACCCTGAGACAAAAAACTGGGTGCCATTTTGTTCCTCCTGCCACACAGCTGGTCTCTTTGTTTCTTTCCCTGGCATTTTGGGGTTTTTGTTGTGCTGTGGGGTGTGTGTTGGGTTTGAGGTTCTGACGGTTCAATATTTAGCATTTGTTCAATTTTTTTCCTTTGCCATGTGGGCACTTTGTCAATAAACAGTTGGTTTTTTCACTTTCAACCACTGGTATCCATTTTCTGATTGACAGGAAAAGGGATTACTGAAGCCTTTTTTCTTTAGCAGAAGCACTCATTCCACAGCATTTTCTCCTAAATTTGTGTCTAAAATGAGAAAACCTGCTCTTCCCAGCTAAACCTCTCTACCCTATTTTGTCCTTATCACTTTGGCAACTTTTTGGCTCCCTCCCTTCAATATGGAATCATCCTCTTTGCTTTAGTTACTCCTTAGGTCACATTTTACCCTTTGCCCATGGCCTCACAATCATGATAGCCCAGAACACCCCACTTTGTGCATGCAAAAGTGTATTTGCATTCCCACAGGTTTATGTTTGCATTCCCACATGCTGTTCCAGCACTCCTGCCTCCACTTTGTGCTGTCACCTCTACTCATTACAGTGCAAGGCCGTGTGTGGGCTGGCTAGGAGTGACATTAAGGCACTGCAAAAACATTGGACATCCTCCCACTTGTGCTGAGCTGGGCAAAACATGAGTCAAGCTATTCAGGTGCTCTTCAAGTGCACAGTACAGAGGTATTCAAACTCACAAGATTCAGTGATCCAGAGAAAAGCAGATAAAATATAATAGAGAACTGTTGGAGTGAGACCAGAGGAGGCCACAGACATGATTAGAGGATTGAAGAACCTTTCCTCTGAGGAAAGGCTGAGAGAGTTTGGATTGTTCTGCCTGAGGAAGAGAAGGCCCCAGGGAGACCTTAGAACCTCTTCTGTTGCCTAGAGGGGCTCCAGGAGAGCTGGAGAAGGACTTGGGACAAGAGCATGGAGTGACAGGACAAGGTGGAGTGGCTTAAAATGGACAGAGGGGAGATACAGATTAGATGTTAGGAAGAAATTCTTCCCCCTGAGGGTGGTGATGTCCTGGCACAGGTTGCCCAGAGAAGCTGGAGCTGCCTGTCCTAGGGTGGCTTTATGATGCTTGTATCCCCAGCCATCTGTTCTGTTTATGCTGGATATTAAGTTCTCCACCTTTAGACTGGTTCTGAGAGCAAAGGAGGGGAGAAGAAGCACGGAGTTTGTTATCAGAGACTGCACTTGCTCCCCCACATCCTTCTCCTGGACTGTGTTGTCTGCAGCACGGACAGTGGGAGAGAGCTCTCCTTTGCTTTTAGTTAGTTTTTAGCTAGCTGAGGCAGGAATGTTTCCTGGGCTGTGGTTTTTATTTTCCTTGGAACTGTTCAGCCCTTTTCTGGACTGAAAACCCACAAAAACACTGGGAGATCACGCCTTTGGCCCACTGGGTCCCAGGATGTGGCATTTTCCAGAGCAGGAAGGACTGATAAGAGACTGAGTGATACAAGCTACACCCCACAAAAAGTTCTTTCTAAATTTGCTGTCTCTTCAGAACAGCGAGAGGTTTTATTGTTTAAAATTTTTCATTTTTTATGTTTGTGAATACTTTGTTTGTTTAAAAAAAACCAACAGGTTTTTCCACTTTTCACCATGAAAATCTTTTCCCAAACCAGCTGGGGGAGAGGCCACTTGAATCTGCTTTCTAGAAGGACCCTTTTGGAAGTTTCCTCCCAGATTTGCCCCAAACCACGACACTGCCCCATCCCTGGAAGTGCTCAAGGCCAAGCTGGATGTGGCTTGGAGCAACCTGGGATAGTGGAGGGTGTCCCTGCATGTGGCAGGGAGGGACTGGAACAAGATGATCTTTAAGGCCCCTTCCCACCAAAACCACTCCAAGATTCCATGAAATGGATCTTCAGCCCACAGAGGCCCACGGAGGCACAAATGAGCTGGAAGCAGAAGTACATCAGCTGTGCTTGGATGCCTTTATTTATGAAATGAGCTAAAACCGAGTCTCAGAGTACAATTTCCGAAGTGGTTCCTTCAATAACTATACATTTGGCTCCAAGCTCTTCCCTCAGCCTTTACCTTCAATGCCTTGTTTTCCATAAAAGCCTGAAGGAGGCACTCCCCAGCTTTTCCAATGAAAGGGCAAAGGACTGAACACCCTTGTTCTCAGGGTACTGAAGGTGAGCACCACAGTAAATCCTCTGAAAAGCAGTGCCAGAGAGAAAATGGCACCACAGTCCCCTCCTGGCAGGACAATGTCACATGGCACTGATTTTATCCAAAACTCTGTCTTGATCAAACTGAATATCCTTGAGGTACTTTGGTCCATGGAAAACATTTAGGCATGACAATGGAGAGAAGAAATACTCTGGTTTAACATTTCTTGACACTACCAGAAAAAAAAACCTTTGAGCTATACAGTCAAAGACGAAGAACCACCATGCGCAACTCCCAGGCTTCTTCTGTACCCATCCAGTGGGAAAAGAAAGTTGGACTGAGGGGCATGAGATAATATGAAGGGAAGCACAGGAAAAACACATTTTTTTCTTCACAGTATAAGACAAAAGCAGTCCTAAATCTTTTAAAGACAAAATGGATCCGGCAAAAAAGGAATAGATTAGAACAGAGTAGAAAAGACTTAACATTTCCCAGAAAGATTTTAATTTTTTTTTTTCTAAGAGACTAACTGCCACAACATCCCTCAGTTTCCTGGAATGGACAAATCAATTTGGTCCACACTGTAGCCCAAGAGCACCATTTTCCATGCCCAAACCATCATGACAGGCATCAAATCAAAGCCACTAGCACTGAAGGGAAAATTCTACTGCCTGTTAAACGTCCTTGCTCTCTGCATGCTGTTATGCTGTTTCTTCCATCACTTTTTTTTTTCTCAGCTGAGTATCACAAAATAAAAAAAAAAAAAGGAGTGTTTTTATGAGAGAAGGGGATGATCTTGCTAGACAGTCACGATAAATCACTCCTTGCAAGTGTGAGATTATTTTCAGTGCTGCATCTGCTTCAGCTCTCCTGTTAGTGAGCCCAGTTCTCTCCTGCAAGTTTATTCAATGCTCTAGTGAGTGTCTCACTGGACAAAGTATAGTCTCACCTTCTTGGAGACATAACAGGAAAAATGAAAAGGAAGTTCCTCCATTCTAATTCTTGATTTCTTTCTTTTTTCCCTCAAGTAAAAAGCACCTAATTTTCTCTGGTGAGAGTACTGTTGGACACCAGTGACAGCCTGCAGTGCCTGAGGACAAGCTACAGAGGGAGATACAGGAAGGCAAAAAAGACAAGGAAACCCAAGAACTGGCAGTGATGGCCTAAGCAAAGGTAGTGTCCTGTGGTGGAGAGACCCTGCCTGTCCTCAGTGTCCACACAGCACTGGGCTGCCCTTATCCACAGCCACCTGCAGACCCAGCTAGAAGTATGTGGTCTTCGTGCTCTCATTGTCCTGGCCACCACCTTTTCCTTTTACTTGCCCATTCTGAGAGCCGCTGGTGGCATTTTCGCAGACCTGATGAAAGGGAAAAGGGTATAAAAGCAAGGAAAGGTGTGTGAAGAACTGATGGTAGCTGTCCCTGAGACAAGCAGCCTTCAGCAACTTCCTGACTGTTCCTGTGGATACCCTTCTCCCAGCAAGACAACAAAAGTATTGGGGTGCAATTCCACCCGGTCCCATGGGGAATGCGGGCTGGGAGCTATGAGAGGGTGACAGCCAGAGGATGTGGCTACAAGGCACCAGCGCTTCCCTGAGGAGGGCAGAGGGAGGAAGCACTGGCCGTTCTATCCCATGGACAGGAATGAAGGGATGACCTCTACGTGCAGGATTATGGAATCTCCTCCTCCCCTCCCTCCGCAGTGGGACAGCCCCACTCCATGCCCTCCCACCTCTGTAACTCCTAAAGAAACCCCCAGCGCATGCAATGCCGAGGGGCTCCCCCAGCGCTGGCTGCCCACATCCCCACCCCAGAGGCAGCACCAGGGACCCACCTCAGTCGGGGGGTGGCCGTCCCCTGTGTCATCTGCCAGGTCGGTGCCGCAGGTCTCGGGTAGCAGGACACAGAGCAGCCCCCCCAGCACGGGGGCGCTCCCGAAGATGGCCATGGGGATGGCCCGGTGGTACTGCCCCAGGAGACGAACCAGCGGGGCCAGGATCCCGGCCACCCGCGCTGACATGGAGCACAGCCCCACGCCCGTCTGCCTGTGGGAGCGAGGGGCAGCAGGAGGCGTGGGCAGGGGTCAGCACCCCCAGGCCACCACGGGGATGAGCGTGGCCATGGGGACAAGTGGGATCCTGCTCCATCACCACTGCCAGCCCCGGCAGAGGGAAGCTCTGATGTGTGGGGAGAGCTCACCTGACGACCGTGGGGAAGAGCTCGGCAGCATAGACGTAGGAGGTGGAGAAGGAGGCTGAGGCAGCAAACTTGCCAATGGTGGCCAGGACGGTGGTTGCCACGGGCTGGTCTGAGGGGAGGAGGAGACACAGCTGCTGTGGGATGGGGGAGAGCTCAGCACCACTCACGGATGGAGACTGGAGATTGCAGGGACAACTGTGTCACCTGCAGGGAGCCATTGCCTCTGACAGGGTCTGAGCATGGACCAGACTGCTCTGGCCCGGTGGCCACTTTCAGTGCACTCTGCATCCATCACCTCACTTCTCCAGGGATTAATTTTCCCAGAGCACAGCTCTGTTGACAGAGTGCCTACTGGGCTCAGCTCTGCCCTCCACTATCACCATCAGCGAGAAAAGTTTTGGTTTTTTGGAATGGGCCCTTGTGGGTTCAACCAGGCCCCTGCGGCCATAGGCAGCTCAGGGATCCTAGAGGGATGTGAGCCACCCTGGCTGGGAGGACGGAACCAGCAAGGGAAGGGTTGGGGCTCTGTGCCTCCCTGTCCCAGAGGATGTCCTCTCTGTGTGGGACGAGGTCATTCACCTTCAGGGATGCCGGTGATGATCAGACACACCAGGCCACTCAGCACCAGGAGAACGGCCTGCGTTTTCCTCCTCCCGAACCACTGCAGAATGAAGATACAACCAACACGGGCTGGGATTTCCACTGCTCCAAAGGCCAGCTGAGTCAGGTAGATGTCCAGGCCAAAATTTGTCACGTTTAGACTCAGCCCGTAGTAGACAAAGCTGTTCACAAACCTGAAAGCCAGGCAGGGTGGCACTGAGCAGGTATCAGCTATGAGGAAATGCAGCATTGATCTCCAGTGACAACATTTTGACCAAGCCACAGCATTTCAAAGGAGTTGTAAAACCAGAAGAATAGCACAGGCCTGCCAAAACTGGAAAGGCTATAACCTTTCCTAAAAAGCATCTTAAACAGTCAGAAGCAGAAACACCCATCAAATAACACTCAAAACCCACAAGGTGAATTTCTTGATGACTAATTGTCAATCCCTTCTTTTCTTTCATCTAGAATTTTGGGAAGAATGCACCAGGGAATGTCTTACCAGGCACACGACATGATTGAAGTCACGTTCTGCAGGTGCTTCTTCCTAAAGAGATCCAGGAAACTTCCAGACTTGACCTCTTTTTCAGGCTTCAACTTCAAAACACAGAAAGTCAAAGAGTCAAAGTAGCAAAAGGAAGCCCATGTCCAGCTCCTTTTCCACCTGCAGTCCATGGAAAGCCCCAGTAGGACAGGCCTGGTACCCGCAGTGCTCTGGGAGGGAGGGCAGCCCCATTGTGCTCTGGCTGCCCAGCACACGGGGTGGTGACTGAGAGGTTCCTCAGGATGATCATCTCCCCAGCATAGGAACTTTGTGATTGGCAAGGAGGGAACTCTCCTTCAGGCATTTCTGCATGGAAACCCACAGACTAAACAGACACTCTGTGCTCATCAGTCCCACTCCTGGAATCCTCACGGGAGAAAAGGCAGGCAAGCATTTCAGTCCTTCCCACATCCCCAGGGGGACCCCAGAAGGCTCCAGGCTGAGCCTCAGCAGAAGCTGGGCCTCTTCCCCGACCTCATCCCTGTGGAGCTCAGCTGGAGCTGGAGTCCCCCCCAGGCCGTGCCCAGACCATCCCCAGTGGCAATGGAGAGATGTTTCTGGGATGAGCTGAGCTCCGGGGGCTGCTGCAAGGCCCAGGGCAGTGTCTGAGGACAGGAACCCCCCAGTACCTGCTCCAGGAGCTCCGGTGGGAGGCTGCGCTTGTTGGTGGCTGCCGCCTTCTGCAGGACCTTCTTGGCTTCCTCGATTCTGCCCTTGGTCACCAGCCAGCGAGCTGACTCTGGGAGCACCCTGCCAGGAGAGGAGGCCAGGACATGCTGCTGTGTCCTGCTGAGTTCCCCCACAGCCCCTTTCTCTGGGACCATGTCCAGCAAGCCTTGGCCACCACAGGATCAGATCCCAGAACCACAGAATCTTCTGCAATGGAAGGGACCCACAAGGATCATCAAGCCCTACTCTAAAGTGAATGGCCCATGGGATCAATGGGTCTAAGTCCCCTAAATTTAGGCTCCAAAGGCCACATTTGGAGACCTGAAGCAAAGCAGCTGCTGCTCTCAGCCATCCAGTGTGCAGGGAGATGTGCTGAGCTCTGCAGCAGCTCCTCCAGCACCCGCACTGCAATGGGAAAGACCCAGCTTGGTTCTGAGCTGCTGCCTCCTCCTCACTCACACCCCTCACACTGCTGTCATGTCTGCAGGAGCTCTGTCCACATCCTACTTACCCGACACAGAAGAAAAAGGCAAATATAGGAACGGATCCTGCAATTTCCAGCAGCCTCCAGTTGCGAATCCCGTAACTCAAACCAGCCAAAATCATCTGCCCGATGGCGAAACAGCAGTGAGAAGTGAGCACTGCCTTTGGCCGGGAGGAAACACCGATCCATTCTGTAGCTGCAAGGAAGAAGGAAGGCTCAGAGTCATCTAAATTATTTCCCCTGAGGCAAACAGGTGTTTCCCTGGAGAAGAATTATTCTGGAGGTGAGGATTAGACTGACCTCCTGTGCTGGAACACTTGCCCTCCTCTGAGCACTGGCTGGGGAGAGATGCTCCCCAAAGCTCTGACTGAGGGCTGAGAAGTTGCCAAAGTACCAAAGGACAGTGCAGATCAAGACCTGTCCTCACCGTGGTGTTTTTCTAGCCAAACATGAATTTTTTTTTTTTTTTGAAGACTTTTCTATTGCATCTTGAGATGCCCCAGGGCAAGGGCATCCTACTCACCTAAGGCCAGTATTGTCATGGTGATTCCTGACACGGAGGCCCCCACAACACACCTGAAGGCTATGTACACATAGAAATGGGGCACAAAGGCAATTCCCAGCCCAAACAAGCCCTGGAGGAAGATGGAGATCAGAATGACTGGGCGGCGGCCGATCCTGGGGAGAAACAGGGAAGACAGGATCAGTGTCTGGAGAGACCCCATGGAGATGGCAAGGAGCCCAGCAGGTTATAGGGTGATTTTTATCACCCTGATAAGGCTCAGAGTAGACTGTGGGGTGACAAGCAAAGCACTGTGCACACATGCTGTGTCTCTCTCCCTTCCCCTCCCTGTGTGGCCATGTCCTCATGGTACCTGAGGACTTTGGTCAGGGTCCCAGTAGTGAGAAGTGGTAACAAAATGCACAGGGTGCACAGTCCAGACAGGCTCGCACCACCTGGTCAGTGCTGTGCTGGCTTTGCACAGACTCTGGGCAGAGGGCTGTGGCTCCTCACCTGTCACTCAGAGGCCCAAAGATCATGGATCCCAGGAGCAGCCCTGCCATGTAGATGGCCTGGGCAATGTCATTGAGGTCCTTCCTGTCACACACCAGGTCAAACTGGAGAAAGGAGAAACAGATGCTTTGCTATTCCCTCTTCCAAGGATGTGAATCCCCACAGTATGCACAGGGCATGCAAGTCAGAGGTGGGACAAGCCCTTGGGGCGCTCAGTGGGCTCCCTCTCCCATGCACTGGGACCTGCAGGAGCCCCCCTCGTCCTGCCCAGCCAAGCCAGGGGAGCCTCCTGGTCAGCAAATTTTGCTTTAGGTGGGCCTGGGAACAGAAGCAGCAGCTTGCTTCCTGCCAGACCACCTGAGCTCCCAGAGGAGAAAGGATGCAGTGCTGATTCCTGGGACAAGCAGTTTCTGTTAAAGAGATGTCCTGCAATTGCCAGCTTCCAGAGGACATCAGTGGAAACAGTGACATAGGAAGGATCATAGAACCATAAAATGCTTTGGGTTGGAAGGGACATTAAAGATCATCTAATTTGAACTCTCTTGCCATGGGCAGGGCACCTTACACTAGACCTGGCCTTGAACACTTCTAGGGATGGGACAGTCACAGCTTCTCTGGGCAACCTGTGCCAGAGCTTCACCACCCTCACAGTGAAGAATTTCTTCCTAATATTTAATCTAAACCTGCTCTCCTTTATCTTAATTTAGCATTTTTCTCAGCTGATAATTGTGATGTTGTGGGCTGGACTAGACAACTTTTAAAGGATCCTCCTGAACCAAACCATTCCATGATATTAAAGTGGAAAGGTTAACCCTTGTATGCAGAGGGATGGGGAAACCCAGGGGCAGGAGATCCCTCCAGGAGTGATTCATCTCCCCACTGGCACCTCTGTCACAGCCTGCACCCTCTCCAGGAGCACACCTGGGGCCTGCATGGTGGGGCCAAGGTCCCCAACCCACACCTGCTGTAAATCCCAACCGCACCACGGTCAGGCACCAGCTCTGAGGGAACTGTGGCCATTTGGGTGCCTCGTCCCTTCCACATCCCAGCACATCGAGCAGCAAGTACAGACCTCAGTCAGCAGGGACGGTGGCTGTTCTGAGGGGTACACCCAGCCACTGCTGCACTTCTCCGTGTCGTTCAGTCCGTAGGCCAGGATGGCATCGAGGTCCCAGTCCACCGGGGAGAACATGGAGCACTGCTCAAACTCCCCGTCGGCGCCGCGGGGCAGGGTGAGATTCAGCTGCTCTTCCTCCGTCAGGTTGGGGCCAACGGCGCGGATCCAGCTGGTGTCACAGTGGTGGGGCACATATGGGACCATGAAAAGCTGGCAGAACTGGTGGAAAGCCACACTGAGGCAAGGAATCACAGACAGCAGCACCAGGCATTTCTGGAATCGTCCAAAATCACCAACTGCTTTCAGAATTTCCCCGACACCTGACATTGGTGGCTGTGTCTGGGACAGGACAGTGCCGGGACAGACTTCCCAGAGGGCTGGAATTAATGTTTAAACCTCAGATAAGCTCTGCAGTCATAGGCAGTCATTAGAAGTACTCCACGTAATATATTAATCATTCCTGTGCCACCCACGATCATCCAGTGCTGGCTGGAGCAGAAGGACCCCTGCTTCAGAGAACCTGGGCCACCTCCTCTGCCAGGGCCAGGTGGCATGGACAGGGAACGGACTCTTCTCCACAGGGACTACAACAGCTGCAATTGCTGAACCACTCAGGAAAGCCAGGTTCAGAGGGGCCAAAACGAGCCCAGCAGTGATGCAGAGCTGGGAGAAGCCCAGAGGAATAAAGGGAATTATGTTAATGGATGGGCAGAACCAGAGATGAGGAAGGGCAGCCAGTTCATTGTGATTCCAGGAGACGGGAGCTGCCATTTCCTTCATCTTTTGCAGCATCCCTGTGCAACACAAGCAAGCCAGGCACAGGATGTCCCTTCCCATCAGCTCTGGGCCACCCTGCAGGCTGCTGGGAGCTAAATACGAGGAGGGCTTGGGGAAAGGGTAAAGGGATGGAGAAATTTGACACGGGGCAATAGTGCTTGAGGCCAAAACACCTAAAATGATCACCAAGAAAGAGAGTCCAGCATCGCTCAGCTCATCCCTCATGTAGGTAAAGCATTTGCCTGGGGTCCCTTTGAGATGTCCAGGAGGTGCCCAAAAGCCACTTGGATACTCCTGCTGCCCACAGATCCATGAGAAGGGCATTGCAAAGCATGCTGGAAAACAGACCATGGGTGCCCCACTGGGGTTGACCAGGGCACCCACAAAGAACAATAACTGTGGAGGAGAGGAGGGAGTGCACTTCATGCTCTCACCACTTGTCAGGGTATAAATCCTCCCAGTTTCACACCAGCCTGTGTCATCCTGAGGCATTCCTGGACAGGGGAAGCTCATTCCCAGTTGCATAGGCCATGCAGAGCTTGGAGCAAACCTCTCAGCTGCAGACAAGCTCTCAGGGCACCATCCTGAGTGCCTTCCTGGCTCCATTTCCGCACATAACTCCTGCAGAGATGCACTCATGGAATGGTTTGGGTCAGAAGGCACCTTAAAACTCATCCAGTTCCATCCCTGCCATGGGAAGTGACACCTCCCACCAGACCACATTACTCAGAGCCCCATCCAGCCTGGACTTGATCTCCCTTTCCCCACTGAGTCTTCCTCAGGGCTGTCAAACCTCCCACCACCCCAAACAGAAACATCCCAGGGGCTGCAGACACCACTCAGACAAACCCGTTCCTCAAGACACACCAACCGACCCAGTGACAAGGAAGCCACACATCAAACACCTGGCAATGGACAATTTGTTCTTTATTGATTAAAAATTAGACACATGCAGTAAAATACAAAGTCCAAAAAAGGAAAAAAAGCCTGACTATTTTACATCTTTCATTATAATCTACAATACACCAAAGTTGTGAAGAGGATCCATTTTCATTAACAGAGCATTGTCCTTAAAAGTAGGAACTAACTTAAAATTTCCACCTGCGTCCAGGTTCAAATCAGAAATTTGCACAAAAACCAAATTCTTAATGACACTGGAAAACAATTATGAACAGCATTGGCACTTACTGGAACAAAATCAGAAAAGACAGTTGTCTAGCACTGTAATAGCCCAAGTAAATATTTTGGATCCCTACCCAAAAGATCTGGAGATCCATAGAGCAAAACCCATCGGCTTCTTCCTCACTTATTTTCTCCATTAAAGAACTACGGAACCTTGGGTTAGTGTGAGCTCAAGCTCTCTAAGTCCTGGCTTTGGGAAAATGGGGAATAACAATAAATAGATGCTGCATTGTTCCATTTGAGCAGTTTGAGTCCTAACCTTCCTCAGCACCAGTACACAAATGAATGAGGAGGTCCCCAGGGCATGCAGGCAGAGGGAAAATAATACTGTACTACAACTACCTTGTCTCTGTATTCTAAAGGCTCCCAACACATCCACACTGAGCACAGGGTGATGGGAAAATCAAGGTGCCAGCCTGCTCCTCCCAAGCCAACAAGCTCAATGGGGGACACTGTAGGGAGTGCTTTGTGTCAGGCAACAGGGAATGGTGCCAACACACACTTGCCAACCCAGCCACCACCAACTCCCTGCTATCGGGCACTTGCTTCCTGGGCTCTAGAGAGCATCGACTCAGCACCCCAGGATGATCTCACTCCCCAGTTCTCATCTTCCTCTCCCTCCCCTTCACACTCACCAGCCATAGGGCTACAAACAGCCCATGGGGACACACCCAATATCCACCCAGAGGCTACAAGCAACAGGGGGGGTAAAAAAAGAACATGCACAATTCAGGAAGCTTCCACAGCTGCTCATAGAGAACAAGATATAAATACAGATTGTTCATCTGAAAACTTGGAAATTAAAAAAAAAAGAAAAAAAAAAAAAGGAAACAGAACAAAAGTCCTAATTGAACCTAGTCATTCCGCTCTGTTTCTGCATTGTTTGTGTCTGATGGAAACAAAGCTCGTTTCCATCTGCATGTTAAATTACAGACTTACAACTTCTGTGTAGAAAACACTCCAGAGCCAAGAGCAGTTACAAAGGCCAACTGTGAAACAGTAGGAAAAAAAAAAAAAGAGTCAACACCATTTATTATTCACATATTGCATTACAAGTGTCTCTTATCAAACTCAGAGCATAATTTATATTATTCATGTAGAAACTCAACTTCAACACCGCATGGAAAGAAAAGCTAAATCCGTGTGTGACAGGGGTGCAGTGACATCCTGATCAAACGTCGAGGCTTGGGCTGACGCGCAGCCCGACGACCCAAGGGATTGAGTGCAGGAGGGACAAACCCAGCGCCCGCTTTTGCCCAGTACAGCCACTCTACTGGTGATTCTTTATTGCTGTAAAACACGACAGGGGTGGTTCCACGGGTACCAGCTTGCAAAGGACTGGGGAACACATTGGGAAGCCAGCCAGGCATGACCAAACTGGGTTTCAGGGACACTTGGAAGTGCATCTGTTCCAAAGGCAGAGTGACATAGATCTCCTCTCCCTGTGACCATGGATATTGTGTTCGCCATCTGAAAGACCAGTTTCCAGGCAGCAATGCCTCCCTGGTCTGCTTCAAGAACAGACTATGTCTAAAATGCAGAATGAAAGCAGCAGGAAGGACTGCTGAATGTAAATTAAAAGGTTCAGCCCTCATGCCATGCCTGGCACTCATGTGGAGAGAACCAAAATGATAAAGAAAAAAGAAAAAAATTAAGGCAGTTTACATAGGGAAGCTGACTTCTAACACCTCAAAGTCAAGGAACTTCTCCAAAACACAAACACAAGGGAAGGAAGTTCTCCCTCCTGTGGGTTAAGACTCTGCTTGCTTTCTCGGGTGCAAGCATTCAAACCAGCAGTTTTAAAACACACAGCCAAAGAGAAGCAGATTTCTCAGCACTCCAGGTGACCCAAACAACATGTACACTGGTGTTTCAGATAGAAGGAAAAGCGGGTAAAGAACGAAAAAAAAAATCCGTTCAGTATTAAAACTTGTGCAAAAACAGCAAGTGAAAAAGAATGAAACCACATGTAAGCAAACACTTAGGCAAGATCATCAGAGCAGTGGAACCCCCTGCTTCGTACTCAGTAGTATTTTTCTTTAAAGTAAGGCAATAATAAAATGAACATGCAGGCAATGACGTGTTGGGTCTGCATGTTTGAGATGACAGATACAAAAACATGAGAGTTGTTTACAAAAGGTGTAAACGTCATCAGTAATTTCAGGAAGGTTTGTGATCCTATTAAGGAAAATGTTAAAGCTTCTAGGAAGGGGGCTGTAGTTCAATTCTTTGGCAGTAGTGGTTTTTTTTTAGGCTAACAGAAGCATTACGAATATGCACATGTGGGTTCTCTGTTGGGAAACATCTCCTGGGACCAATGTTTAGCTGATGCTGAGCTGTGCAAATCCTATAAGTTTGCCATCATCCGGAATTTCTGAGCCGTCGACACCAGATGCCTGAAACAGGGAACAGAGATCCAAATAGCAACACACGTGCTCTACCTTCCAGCAGAAATCACAAGCAGGTGTATCAGGGTGGGGGGAGGAAGCAGACACAGGACAGCTTTGCACTGTATTCAGCAACTTGCAGTACCCAAAGTTAAAACTGTGTGCTTTCGCTTTTTTTTTTTTTTTTTTAAGATATGAAGGGCTGGGACTGAAGTTTTGCCAATGCCTGCTCCAACTAGATATTATACGTGCAGTAACTGGGGTAAAACAAGTGAAAACTCCTTACAGGAAGAGTAAAAAATAAAATAAGAGCACTTACAGCTTCACTCCCAATAACCTGATTATGCCCTTGCTTTGCCACTGTAACTCCCCCTGAATTTCACCACCTCAAAGATTCACCTGCTCTACTCCTAGTTTTGGCTCTTTTCTTTGGCCCACCACTCTTTTATTTTCCTTTTTTCTTCTTCATTTCCCCCTTTCCTCCACAGGGACAATGTATTTGGACCCTCCCTCATTCTCTTCCTCCAAGAAAGGAGTCTGTGGCAATTCTTAGCCCATCCACCTGCCTTGAAATATTTCTGCAAGTGCACATCCCAAGCCCCAAAAATACCCCTCTACAACATTTACATATATTAATTAGCACATCATCTCATGCTTATTTATCCCAGGTACTGCTCAGAGGATACAAGCAGGGAGGTCTGCAGTGCCTACAGTTATAGAACCAGTAAGAAGCTTTGAGAAAGAAGGGAGGATTTAGAGTCCATACATCAGATGCCTGCAGTAAACATCTACATGCAATGCCTTCTCCTTGCAAGGGACAACTTGATCAATTAGGGAACAGGAATAAATACCAGTCTGAAAGTGATGGATCTGTTTGCCTGGGGCTCTTCCACAATTTTCTGCAAATTAGCTGCAACTGAAATCACACAGATACAAAGAAAATGGGCAAATATTAGGACAGGCTGGAGAAAAACATCCCAAACTCATTAGTCCTCTTTCTACTACTTCACAAACTTTGAATTTTTACACTGATAATGAAAGGTTTAGGTCTCAGTCTACTTAAATCTAAAGTGTTGAACTGTGAAAATGCTGTTATTGTTCCTACATTACTCTTTCAGGGGTTGTTATTTTTCCCAGGATGTGATGGGACAACAGTAATAACTGCCCAACTGCACCTGGAAATCCAGGTAATTTTGCACTAGCAGCTTTCCTGTGTACAAGGAACAGCTTTGCTTGCTGCAGTTGGAATACACAGGCAGTGCAGGCAGTTTAAAAGTCTCACCTGCTGCACAGGAGGATTCATTTATTTAGCAAACTGCTGTTTGAGGCAGCTGTTCCCCTCATACAACTCTGCTGCTGCCCCAGGGCACTTGCAACTCACACTTCCTTCCCCAGCCCTAATCAAACCCAAAAAGCCTGGCTGATTCCAGTCCCACAGCTCTCTTGCACAGGACCTGTGAGCAGGACAGCCTTGTGCAGCAGTTTGGTGGTGCATCTGTCAGATGATAATGATTTGGCTAATGCATCAATTAGACTTCATTCTGCATTACAAGGAACATTTGCTTCACAATGTTACCAACTAAATCATCTTCCTGTGAACTGGGGGTTGCCTATATGTTGGCACAGAACTGTCACCAGAATTGACAGCAGTTGTGCAGGGCCACTGGGGTAGAGACAAGGCCAGAGGAAATTTTCCTATCACCCACTAACCAGGTCATTTTTAACATGTAAAAAATTACTGAAATGGTTAGAGCAGAAAAAATAATTTGTAATTACCTATTACCAGATCTCTGCCATCAACAAGACCTGCTGAAATGAGCTCCTGAGACACACCATCTGCAGTATCTGTTGGAGAAAAACCCAAGAGCCATCACCACAGAGCAGAAATTGTCCAGCTGGTGAAGGCACCACACAGAAACCTGAAGAAGCTTGTACAAACTAAATAGCAGAAGTGCCCTTTACAAAAGACAGAGATCAGGGTGCACACCAGGTGCTGTGAATTCACTGAAGGACTGCACTTCAGCCATATCCATGAGTTTTACAGCAGTGCTCCAAGCCCAACCACAACAAGCCCTTTAGGAAGGCACTGTGGACAGACACTCACACAACAGCACAACACCAAACACAGAACTTCCCCTTCACACTGGAATTTCCCACCAGCTCACCTTTCCCTGGGGTGAATTCAAACCGAATATCATGGAGCTCTTTATTTGAATTCCTGTGGAAAGAAGAGAATTTTATATAAAAGAGACCATTTCATGGCATGACAGGTGGCCAAAAGAGAGTGCTGCCATTGAATAATCAGCCTGTGAATTCATTGCATTCTACCCCCTCAAAGGCAGAAATTCATCCCCTGGATGTGCATGTGGAAGCAGCACAGTCTGCCTCCCAGCCTGCCAGAGCCTGGGCCAGTCCAGGACAGTGAGTGTCACCTCTCTGCTACTAGGCCATGCTGTTCCACTGTCTCAACAACTCATATCCCTCAGCACAGATATCCTGGCAGCACATGTTTCAGAGGAGGGAAGTGCTCACTGGCTGCAGATGCACACACATTATGGATGTGATGCTCAGAATCCCCACTCCAATGCCTACCAACAACCAGGATGCCTCCAAAGATGAGAGGCAGGCTCTTTGAATAACAAAAAGCAGTGTGTGGCATGAGTGTAGAAAGATTCTTTTTTCTGCCTGTTTCCAGTGACACAGAGCAGAATCCACTCTCTGAACTGGGTAAAAGCTCTTCACCCTCAGAACTGGCTGAAGTCTGAAGTTGTACATGAAGATTAAGATGGTCCAGCACAAGGCCAGAACCCCTGGATCCCTGAATCCTTTTAGAAAACCCAGCTAGCTCCTCTTTCCCACTCCATGAGAGTTTAGCAATGTTTACACAAATACCAAAACCTCTTTCAATACAGGTTTTGCCAAACTGACGTGGATGTGATAAACTGCTTTTCCAAGTCACAGTTTCAGAAGAGCAGGTGAAATCCAAGCTGACACACACTTAACCACCACCCTATTAATTAACAGGCACAGAAGAGTGTCAGTGGGCCTCTCTACAAAGGCTCATGTTAACAGAACAGGTCACTTTTGTGTCCTTACCTTAACCTTAATACAAGGTTGATGGGGACTCTCTCATCTTCCGGTACCAGAGCTGCAGCAGGGGCTGCAGGTGGGGCCTGCAACAGGATTACATCATTTTAAGGCAGGTTAACAATACCTTGCTCCAGTTTAAAAACTAGAGCTAACCTTGATCAACTACAGATACAAATAAAAGTTAACTCATCATTGGAATCATGGCACTACACTGAGAAAGATAACAGGCCAATGAACCAGGAAAAGTTCATACTTAAACAGGAGGGTTTCTGCAATTGCCTTGGAAAGAGTAAAAGCTGCACAACTCTGAGAAATGCCAAAATGGCAGGAGACTTCAGAAGTGCTAAATGGAAAAAGATTACTTGCTTTGCATTAAAACTTAAGGTTTTTGGATATTCCTGACAGCTTCAAGACCTCCTGTTTTAATCTCTGCCTCAAACATCTGATTTAAAAACCTGATACAACTGTATCAGGAAAAAACTGAATTGGCAGATTAGCATGTACTCTCAGTTACCCTTTTTTTTTCTCCATGAAATCAAAGTCTTTAAGAGCTTCTAGCAGCAATTTTATAGCTGCCTATTTTCAATTCTAAATTACCTCTGAGTAACTATTGGAACATGTAATCAAATAATTTCATATTGGTTAGCAGCAGATTTCCAATAGGGATGATCCAGGAGTTGCCCTGCATTTGTTACAGCACTTGTGATATTTCCAGTACAGAGCTAAGTGTTATTCAATCTCCACCAAACAAACCCAAATAAAATGGAGAGGGGTCAGTCACCTGTACTGCCCATGCTGAGATAAGTGTTTTATACCTGCAGGAACTAGACAGACACAACACCAGGCTGATAATTTAGGCACAGAAGTCTTGACCAAGTGTTTTTTATCTAGATTACTTGTTTTTTCACAAGAGAAAAGGAAAATAACACTTTGTTTAAAACTAGCATTTTACTTCAAGGTGCTAGCAATGCAGCTCAGGGTTTGTGATCACAACCTGGTTTCTGTTGAAGCTGAAAACCACCAGGTCAGTGAAAACAAACAAGGTTTCATGGAGAAACCCAGAGCTCTCAAAACAGTAACCACTAAGCAACAAGAACCAGAGGAGAGCCATAAAGAATAACACACTGACACAGAGAGCTGTGAGGAATAACATATGTAGAGCTATAAAAAAGAGCATATTGACACTAAGAGCTACAGAGAAGAACACACTGACACAAGTTCATGAAGTTCAGCTTAGGACAAACTACCAAAAAATAAGATATTGGGCACTAGTGGCAGATATGCTGCTAGTGCATATCCCAAGTGTCACTGACACCAACACTGCTCTAGCCTTCACTGCTGCTGGTGTTTCAACTGCTGCATAAAATTCAGGGATTAAATACTGACCTTTTTAAGGAGATTTGAAGGGGGTTGATTTAAGTATCAAAGCTATTTTAACATTGCCAATAATATATCAAACTTCCACTGTTTCAGGTTGCTCTGGCACATCTGGAATGGAACAGCTAAGGGCAAACCTGAAAGCTGGCAGGAAGGGTGTCTGCTCTTACCTGGGCTGCTGCTGGGGCTGCTGCTGCTGCTGGGGCTGCTGGAGGAGCCTGGCTGGGTGGAGGTACAGCAGTTGGAGGTTGTGCAGGTGCTTGTCCTGCAGCCTGAGGTAGTTCAGTAGGTGCCTGTGCTGGAGCATTGAGTGAAGGACCTGGAGGCTCAGCTGATGGAAACAGCTGCAAGCAAAAAGGAGTTTTAGTGAGAAAGGGAACTCAAGAGCTCTGATTCAAGCACCAGCTTTCCCAGAAGTGCTTGTCTGCCACATAAATCACTTAGAGAAGTTCAGTGCCCAGGGCATTCCCAGGCCTCCAGGACATTAATGCTGATCCCAAGTTGGTGTTCAGGGGTTTAAGGTGTCCTTATGTCCAGGGAACCATTCTGTCCTGACATTTGCAAGTTTTACTCACCAGTAAACCAAGATACCAGCATGGCTGTGGATCTTGGACTAAAATTACACTCTGTGGCAAGGCTGCATGTACATAGACATATCCAGCTGGGATGAGAGCACCCTCTCAGTCTCCCTCTTCCCTGGAATCTGAGTCCTACTTGTATTTTCAAGCAGCCATGCCCTCAGAGCAGAGCAGCCCTGCTTTGACTTGTGGTTCCTTTCAGAGAACAAACCCCAGCAAAGCAGTGAGATAACTATTGACAACTGAGCCTTTCATCAAGCAAATCTCAGAGTAATTTGGGTATCAATGGAAAGTGAATTCAGAGTTCTTCAAATTACGCTAGAGAAGATTTAGGATTGGACTTTACTTTAGTCTCTTGCAAAAAACAAATCCAACCAATCAAACAAAAAAAATCCATATGAAATTAATTGGAGGGTGAGGAAAAGAGCTAAATGGAAATTTAATCTCTTTTTTACCTCTTGTTATTCAGTACAGAGAAACCAATTTTGGCGAGGGAGCCAAAGAACTGTCAGCTTGATGGCACTTCAGTGTGCCCTCCAGCTTACTCTGGCAGGTTGTAGGAAATATAAATCACCTTCTATAAATGCTGGAAACCTGGACAGGAGACTTCCAATGGGAAAATTCATCCCAAAGGGATTCTGGCTTTCAGCGCTTTTTTTTTTTTTTTTTTTTAATTTAGAATTTATGTCAAATTACAGTGCCAGAACTGTAGTCTTTCTCAAAATCACCCTTTAGAAACACTTCTTGGAAACAAATGAAGGAAGAACAGGACAGCCCAACCCAAGACTAATTTCTAGGAGACAGCTCTGTTTATCTTTCAACACAGGTAGGGAAAGACAGACATAGCACAGTCTCTGGCAGATAAGCTGTCCCTATCACTGAAAGATGAGACATACTAATATTCCTAATGTAGCAAACAGTTCAAAACTGAAGAAAGACGATAAATTGCAATTGAAGTTGTGTTTGCTATCAAATACTACTACAGAATTCCTTCACAGTTCTGAGCACAGGTTCCAAACCAGAGAATTAGACAATGTAAACCAGACATCCTAAAGTTGTGTTCTGTTGGGTTTGTGTAGTTTGGGTTTTGTTTTTTTTTAAGGAGGAAATGAGAAGACAGTTGTTTTGCTCAGATTATTCTTGTGACCTATTCATTACCTCGCAACAAACAGACTTTTGCCACAGCAAGCTGACAAGACATACAACAAACTTACCTCAAGAAGAGCTCTTGGCATTACACAGCCAAGGATTCCTTTTATAGGGAGCTCTTCAAACAGAGCTCAGCTAGATACTGGCTTCTACTTCACACAATATTGCTTTCAAAGGCTAATAAAGCATGTTCCTTGAAACATTTGCAATTATAACTTACCTCGGAATTCTGTACAGGTTCTTTCACTCTGGGAGACTAAAAAAAGAGAAAAATATGTCATTGCCTAGACCACAGTGAAGCTTACTGACTAGGAGGACTTGTCAGAACCATACTGAACATGAGAAACCTACATAATTGTTTGAAGTTACACGTGTATTAGGATGCATGATAAAAGGGACACCACACAATTTGTTGTCACATTGTGCCACCCAGAAGCACAGCCACGTTTCAGACCCTGCAGTCAGTATTTCCACAGTGGAACACAACACCCTAAGTTGCTATCACTGTTACTTGTTAGCAAAATCCAGGACTCTTGAAGATCACTCACATTGGATCAAATTACTTAAGCATCAAGATGGGAAAATCCATTTTAAGCTACTCAAGTCTGGCAGAAAAAAATAAATGTAGATCTGCCTGGCAGAATCCTGCTAAAAAACAAGTTCCCTTCACTTAGGGTGGTAGTTTCCAAACCAACTTGCTTAAAACATACAGAACCTCTGTAGGGTGGGAGGGAGGAATCAGCTTTGCTTGTGCTGCTTTTTAGAAGGAAATCCCTGGCCTGCTCCCCCTGCCTTGGACCCTGCATTCTGCTGTGCTCTTTGTGAGAAAAAGCAGGGAACTGACAGGTAGGTGAACACTCAGCAGAGAAACAAAGAGACCAGTGGAACAATGGGGAAAGTGCAGGCAAAGCAACGTGACCAGCTTGTGCTTATCAGTAAAACAAAGATAACACTGCCCTAGCTGTTTCACATGAGCAGGGGGGAATTGCAAAGTACTCCTGGAAAGCCCTGCAATTAAGAGAGCCTGCAACTTTGACTTCCAGCAAGTCCATTTAGTGGAGACAGGTGGAATGGTTTGGTCCATGCTGGGAATAAAAAAGCCCTGCTCCTTGTCCACATAATGGTCTAACAGGTTGCTGTCTGGACAATACAAGCTGGACAACAGAACATTAAGGCTCATCATGCCCCTACCCTGAGAGTGTTTCTCCACTAATAGAGGCCACTACCTTAATGAGTGCAGATCAGAGCAATTTGTAACATTTGACTCAGAGGCTTCTTGTGAGAAAAGGTTAAAAAGTCTCACTCTCAGAACAGCAAGTTTCAAAAAGGCCTCTGGACAGGGGGAAAAGGAACAGTTTTCTCAGTATGACTATATGTATGGTGACCCACTGTCAGGGTAAAAGTCACACAGCCAGAAAGGTAAAGCCTGAAATCCATTTTAGTGTGCTTAGCCTTCACTTGACAGTTACCAAGTGGGATGGAAAATGGCATTGCTCGCCGAGAAATAGCCCTGCTCCACATCTGCAGGCCACAGCTGCTGCAGAGTTCTTCCAGGAACAAAGCTCATACCCAAGAGTACACAGATGCCTCAAAGAATTACCTAAAAGGAAAGATCAGTGTGCTAAGCACTGTACAGATGAGTATGGAAACACTGGCCCTGCCCCTCAGCTGACAACTGATCCAGATAAATGACCAACAGAAGTGGTGAGAGCCACTTGAGTATGAGCCAGCAAGTGCCCAGGTGGCCAAGAAGGCCAATGGCACCTGGACTGTATCAGGAATAGTGTGGCCAGCAGGACCAGGGCAGTGACTGTCCCTTGTACTCAGCACTGCTGAAGCACCTTGAGTGCTGTGCTCAGTTTTGGGCCCCTCACTACCAGAAGGACGTTGAGGGGTTGGAACAAGTCCAGAGAAGGGAAACAGAGCTGGGAATGGCTCTGGAGCCCCAGAAGCAGCTGAGAGAGGTGGTGGGGGGGCTCAGCCTGGAGAAAAGGAGGCTCAGGGGAGACCACTTCATCTCCAGAACTCCCTGACAAGTGGGTGCAGCTAGGTGAGGATCAGGCTCTTTTCCCAGGTAACAAGTGAAAAGAAAAAATGGCTTCAAGTTGCACCAGGAGAGATTTCACTTGGATATTAGGAAAGATTTCTTTACTGAAAGGGTGCCCAGTGAAGTGGTAGAGTCACCACCTCTGGAGGTGTTCAGAAAATAGGAAGAGGTGGCACTTGGGAACAGGCTTAGTGGTGAACACAGTGGCTCTGGGCTATCAGTTGGACTCAACAATCCTGGAGGTCCAGCCTTAACAATTCTATGATTTTATTAAACACATGGACAGAAAGAAAACAGGACAAACATTAAAAAACATTTACCTAAGGCACAAATAGGATGACTTTGGAGATTAGTTCTAACTAATTTTTGCTTGTGTAACCAAAGATGATGTGAGTAAGCAGTGAAATGTGACCAACATAAATCACCACTGCACAGATTTATCAGGTAACAGAAAGTGCACAATTTAAAAGCACACAGAGCACAACTGCTTTAATTTTAATTCAAGGTTTTAAATGCAGAGAGGAAGTTCAGAAGGTCTTTATATCCAAAAAGTAATGTTGACCCAGCAAGTCACCACATTCAGTGAATTGAGGAGATATTTTTGGCTTTGGGTATAATAAATATTTGCCTGCTTTCAGGTGCAGTACTAGGAGGAGACTTGTAAAATATGTTTGTATATATTAAATTCACCCTATTTTTTCTGTGAAGTGGAAACAAGTAAAAAATACCAACCCTTTCCAATTTTGTTGACGATTTTATGCAGGTTAATACTTCAGTATTTTGGCACATTAAGTCAATCAACAGGGCCTCCTTTTACTGCAGAAAAACGCAGGTACAGACAGCATCACAGAATCACAAATTGTTTTGGGTTGGAAAGGATCTTTAAGAATCCTCTACTCCACCCCCACTGCAAGGGACAGGAAAAAAAAGTGCCACCTAGTTATTCTACCCAACAACCTGGTTAAAATTGCAGAGGGATTTACAGACAGGTAGAATTTATACCAAGTGTTTGAAATACGTCCAAAACCACAGGATAAACACTAATTCTCAATAACACCACTGTATTCATGGCAACAATTTGGCAGTTTGGATACAAGTCTTAGGCCTGCTTGAAAAGGAATCAAATTCAAGTACCCAGGCAGACATGTAGAGAGGTCTGAGGTTCCACAGTGCCCTTCCTGACATCCTGGAACATGCAGGTGCCCCAGAGTGCTGTGTTACAACATGGGGTGCCTCCAAAATGATAATATACATCTACAGGGAGGTAACTGAATTGAGACCTACTACTCCAACATCCTTCCTAAAGGTTTGCTGAATGGGAGACCTGCAAGTAAGGGCCAAGCACAGCCCAAATGAGAGTGATCAGGACAGGCAGCAGCACAAGAAAAATATATCAAAGCATCAAGAAAAAACTGTCTTGAAAAGGAGCTTGTAAACATGTGTGTCAATCTGCTTTTTCCTGTCTAAGAGGAATGAAACAAGTAAGTACTGTTCAAAACACAGTAAACAGTGTTAAGTCATGGTAGCCTGAGCTTTGAGACAAGACACAAGAAGTTCTAAATAATCTCTGGAACAGAATTAGGGTCTTTTACAATACTGCCTCCTAACATTTGATGGTATTCTAGCCTACAAAATGAATTTAGAAGAATTCAGCTTACATCTTATAGCTTATTAATCAAAGAATTTCACTAGTAGCTACCTGGTACCAAGAGATTTTTCCTTGATCGTGTATAATACAAATCTGGACACAATAAGCTCTTTAAGAAGTCACAAGAGTTGCTGTCACAAATAATGCATTTACTGTATCAAATGGTTTTTTAAAACTAAAGCATTTCAGAAGATCCTGAAAAGACGCAAAATCTTGCATTTAATACTGAAGTGTCTATTCACAACAGCAACAGATGCCAGAGTAAGGAAAGAGAAATGAGAGAAGTTGTAAAGGGACAAATGCTTCAAACCAATACTGCTTTTTTCCCTTTCATACTGAAAAGCTTCCTCTAAACATCCTTCACAGTCTCACTAATTCAATTACAGGATGATTAAAACACAGTCCATTTCCAGCCACCCGCTGTAGTGAAAAGAGACCAGGCAAACCCACAGTCAAAACCACACAGTCAAAACCACACAGGTGACTGCTGGGGGAAGACAACCTGAAAATTCATTGTAATCTTTCAGCTGATCATTATACATTACTCCTCTGAGTTGCTGGGGGGTTTGTATATGTGTTGGGAGAGGGGAAAGTGGTGTTTTCTTGAGGATTTTCAAGCACAAGACTAATCACTCCTGTGACTTCAGGGATGCTGTGAGGTTTTCTACCAGGATTAATCAATTTCAGTGTCACTGAGGGGCAGAACCAGTCATGTTTCAGGAATCAGCCATAAGAACAGGCCCTATTGATTTCAGCTCCATCCTGGAGAGGGCAGTAGGATAAAACCTCTCCTGACACTCCCACAAGAAAGCATCTCAAGCAGTAAGCACCCTTAAAGGGAATATCCTAGCTTGCAGTGTATTAGTATGCTGAGCTGGGAGCAGGCTGTCTGAATTAACATTTCCAATTATACTGAACACTCCTGAATGAGACCAGCTGTGCCCCACCACAATGACAAAAAAGATCAATACAATTTCTTCAACCTTCAGTCTGCTTTCTTTGCTTCAGCTTCCAACTCGAGGGAAGGGATTACAGATTGCTGTGTATAATGCTGAAGGCCATGTGCTCCCCAAATATTTTCAGACCTACCACAAATGGACAACAAAACAGAGACAGTGGAGTTTGAGGACCCACCCTGAGCTGTGAAATTGCTGCTCTGCCTTCCTCACTTTCTTCATCAAGCTCATCATCACTCCATTCCCAGCCACCATCTTCAGTTTTATGAAGACGCCCACTGGAGCCTGGGACTCTCCGGACCTGCCCAGCACAAGAACACAGAATTTACATCTCAAGCAAATAGTTTCCTCAGTTGATTTTAGAAGAAATAGCACCAGAACATCTTCATATTCTATCACCTGCCATGGTGTCTGACTATTTTGTTGAAACTAATAGCTCTACCTAGAAAAAGCTGTACTCGAGTCGTTATTATTAAAAACATGAATACAAGCACAAAAAATAGTACAACTGTAACAGCAAGAGCCCAGGAGGCTTTCAGTACCTTTTTGGATCTTTCAGTGATTGTTGGTGCTCTCTGCAACATCTTCTCTTGTAAAAACTCTTTATTCTGCAAAGAAAAAAATACCAAACATTTGCATTGCTGAAAATGTCCTTTGATGCCTTCACTGTCTCTGATAAAGTAACAGTTGTTTCTAGCAGAAAGTGGTTTACATGTCTCAACCGTATTCCCCCAAGGATATTAACCACTCCCCTACTTTGGCCTGCAGTATGTGATATTTCATCCTAAATACCTTTTCAGTGAACAGTGGCACTCTCCTTATGCAAAGTGACATGGAATTAACAACAGAGGAGCTTGATATTATTCTGATTTATTTGGAAATATACATATTATACTGCAGTATCTGGTACCCTGCTGAGGCATTTGGCATTCTTCCACTTGCAGCTACTACACCATCTGGATTCAAACCCTGTGCTTTATCTTACTCCTAAATTTATGCCTGTCCAACTGTCAAAGACAAACCTCAGACAGGCTGGGATGTAGGAATCCCTCTGTGCTGGAGCAAACAGAAATTGGGACAGCAAGATTTAAAGTGGCTGAAAAAATGTACAGCATTTATGTTTAGAGAGGAAGTAAATGCAGTGATCACAACTGAATATTGGGGAACTGCTGTGATGCTTTATTGTATTAAATTTCCTCTTCAGCAAGCTGCTCCAGACTGGCCAGTTAGGGCTTCTGAGAATACAACTTTCTCACTGCTGAACTGTGGGGCCAAACTTGTGGCAGCAGGGGAAGCAGGGCAGTCCAGGCCAGCACCCTGGCATTTGGCTGGGTATTCCACACCACACCAGTGCAATTGGAAAGCTCTGCTGTCCCTGCCCACGCAGAGCTCCCAGAATTCCCCCAGGATGGTTGCTTGCAGGCAGGATGGAGAGTCTCAAGACACACTCTGTCATTCCTGATAAGTGGCTCCCAGCATTATCAAACACACTTTTACATAACCTCGATGGTATTTACATATATGACTCAATATAGATGTACAGAAGCTGCACTCTTCAGCCCTCAAGTTCCAGCTGTCAGATTGGCAGTGGCTGATGTGTGACAGTAATTTAACCCCAAGTGTGAACTGGCACACGTTTGCACTCCAGATGCCGGGTTAAGCAGTGCCTCATTTACAATAATGTTAATTTTCTATCACCACCCTGCTAATATGTCTCCAGCAGCTTAATGAAAGCACGAAGGAGATTTAACACACAATGAAGTGTAACATGAACTAGAACTTGCAGAACCAAATGGAGAAAGGTCAGCAATGTGTAAACCATCTTGTCACTTTGGACACCAAGTGTGCATCCAGCATACAGATGCAGACTAATCAGCTGCCTAAAAATCCCACTATGGACAGTGAAACCCCAGTTAATACTGTCAAGAGCCCAGACATCAATTAAACTTGCCCTCAAGCAAACTTCTGCATTTCATCAACTGGATCACCCTCCAGACTTCTCTGGTTCACAGAATTATCAAATCACACAATACCTGAGTCAGAAGGGACCCACAAGGATCGAGTACAACTCCTGGCCCTGCACAAGACACCCCAGCAGTCCCACCTGAGAGTGTTGTCCAAACGCTCCTGAAGCTCTGGCAGTCTTGAGGTTGTGACCATTTCCAGAGCCTGTTTAGTGCCCCACCACCCTCTGGGGGAAAAACCTTTCCCTAATATCCAAACTAAACATCCCCTGACACAGCTTCAGGCCATTCCCTTGGGTCCTGTCACTGGTCACCAAAGAGATCAGCATTTGCCCCTGTGCTTCTCCTCAGGAAGAGGAAGTGCAACTTTCCCTGGGTTGCACCTGTAAAGATTCCTGTCAGCTTTAATAGGGCATCCAGCTCCTGTACAGATATCTGGCATGGCCAATTCCATTTAAGCATCTTAATCTGGGCGTTGAAAACTACTCTGATTAATTTGTGATGCTGCTGTGCTATGCCAAGTATGCAGTCTCTTTTTGACACATTAATCTGTATTCTGCTATAAATCCTGTGCACTTTGATCACAAAAAAAAATAAGCAAACAGAAAACATTCCCCATGCTCATGGAAATGCAAATCCTGCCCTGTGCTACTGCTGTCTGTCTCCCGCAGTAAGACCTTGCACGTTGCAAATGCACTAATCTCCAGGCAGTAATTACATAATGCTCGCTGGCAGCTCACTCCAAGGCTAGAAACGGGAGTTTCCCACTGTTTTGTATCACAGGATCTTCACTTTCCATAAGGCAACACAGGGTGGAATATCTTTGGTAGCTCTTGCACAGTGGGTCTCATTCAGCCCCTCGCACACAGACTGATTAGAGAGTTCACTAAAATCTAAGTTACACTCACTGCAGCAGAGACCTTTATGGTTGGACAGGCAGCCAGAATGGCACCATTGCAAAGCAAGAACAAACCCAAAAGGCACTGAAAGACAGTTAAATGCTCAAGAATTCCTAGATAATTTCTGTTAACAACAGCATACACAGGAGATACAGAAGGGGGGTTTTATTCTGCTCCTTCACAATGACCCATTCAACTCACTCAGCTCTGCTGGCTCCAAGTGAAAGAGCCCACACTCCTGACAGTAAAGCTGTCACCCACACCTATCATGCTTCTGAAAAGTCCTTTCCATAGCCTCTGCACAAATCAGTTTAGGAAGTGTTTTCTTACCTTTGCTTTTGTGAAAAATTTGTGTCTTAGGAGTTCTGCTGCTGTTGGTCTGTCAATAAAAACAGATGTAGAAAAGACAATTATAAATGCTCCCTTTCAACCCAACGGTCTTCCAGGCTGCTGCAGCTTGTTGGCATCTTGTGAAGGCATCAGCTTCTCCTGTATAATTCCCCTAAAATCAATGTATTCCAAGTAAATTTTACACCAGCAATCTTTTAAATTACCCAGTGTATTCTGAACAAGGCCTATTCTGTTCAAAAGCAATGAATGACTTGGGACTGGTGGGAAGAATTTGCTCCCATTTTGATGCTGAACTTGAAACTCTTAGATAACAACAGAATCACAGAAAAAAATTGCTCAAAATGGAAATCACAGAATCATCACTGGAGTGCAGTATTCACCCTGTGCAAAAGTTATTTCAGAGATACTTGATTAAATGTGTGCAATTCATTCTATTAAACATAAGCAGAATGATCAATCTTGGTCTAAAAGAACATGAACAAGTATAAACTATTTTCCCCTTTAATTCAGACTTCAGAATAAATACTGGAAAGTGACAGACATCCCTTGGTCAGTTTAGGAGGAATTTGCTAAAGACTCAAGCCTACATGAGAAAGTAGCAGCTTACAGCATTTTCCACACTGCAAACAGTGCTTAAATAGTAGCAGAGTTTAATCAGTGACTTGCAAAGGCCATTCATCACAGGGTTTATTTCATCACAGAGTACTCCAACAAAAGGCATCCACCTCAGAGCAAGGGAGTCCCTAAAATAATGAAAAAGGAATTGCACTAAGTTCTGCAACATGCCAACATCCTGCTTCCACAGTCAGGACAATGCCAGTGGCTGTCAGAAGTGCTTGAGGAGAGAAGGGGTGTGCCACGATTCAGTGATTATGTATAACCTGATCAGCACACATCCTAACCTGCACAGATAGGATATGCTTCAGAAAGGGGAAAAAATGTCATGCTGGGGAAAAAACCCAGCTTTCAACTTTTATCAAGCACTCCACTGGATTCATTATGCATTTCAAGTGTAATGCTTGTTAGAAGAGAGACTCATTGCACAGTGCGTGAGAAGCCTGTGTTCCTGGATCTGACACAAGAGGGAACTGAAAAGTGTCTTCATTATTATTATTTTATGAAAGCACTTTTTCCTTTCCAAAATTAAGTCTGCTTACTGAGGAGGAAAAAAAAAAAAAAAAACAACCTAAGAGGTATTAAAAATGGCACAGCACACACACCACCCCCTTGGTAATATTTCCTACATCACTGAGTGGTCAAGGTACTGTTCAAGGAAGGCTGAAAGTGTCATCAGGTCACTTGAGCAATCAGTATTGAGGAAAACATGTTGGTAAAATTTGTCAGTGTTTTTCCTGATTTCCCATCCAAACCAAATACGACATATAATTAAACACGTCAAAGCTACACTGAAAGCCTTCTCTGCACTGCTAAATTTTAAAAAGTTTATTTATGTAGTTTTGCAAGTAAACACACATTCCCCAACCTGCAATTTCTGATTTGTAAACACAAAGCAGTTTTGACTGGGAACAAAACATGAACTGAAGTCACCTGCTGGAGGTGGCCAAGGGAGAATGGCCCTACCCAGGCAGTGGACTGGGATGCACTCTCATTAACCCAAATGGAAAATGTGTGCCCTGGCCAGGCACAGTGCCAGACATTTATCCATAAAAATAAGGACAGCCAAGAGAATTTGTTGCCACACAGCAAGATTGCTGTTTTCCTTGTGACTGAACGTTTGGAGGGGCAGAGAGTATACCAACTTCAAAAACTAGGGAACATAATGGTGTTTGTGAGTTAGAGGGGTTTTTTTGTTTGTTTGTTTTAATTTATTTTGGTGTGATCCATTCTTACCTTTTTTCAGGGTCTTTCTGTAGGCACGATGAAATCATCTTCCTAAATGATTTCCCATATTTCTTCAGCATCTCCTTATCTTGCACACCAGTTTCCAAAGATGGAGGATCATTTTGTAGTGTCAGCATTAAAACCTGAAATAATTATTGCTATTGGCAATGAGATTTTCCTTGGGTTTTGTCAGAGACAAATCTTGGGAAAAATATATTTTAGACAAGCACTTTCATCAAGCATCTGAGTCAACAAGGATGTGTTTACAACAAAGACCCCCAGTTAAGTTACTGCTTTCCATCCCATCTCTTGGCCCACACTGCAGTCTGTGGGCCAAGCACAAGGCTGGAATGTGTTTTCAGGTCTGTTTTTTGGGATTAAAACTGCAAGCAGAGAAGAACTTCTACCAGTTGTCCTCATTCAAGATGAGCAGTTGTGCAAAGCTTTTGATTCAGTGTACCTCCCTGAGGTATTTCTTAGCTAGATATCAAATTAAAAACAGAGAGGCAACATAAAAAAATACACGAGTCCACTTCCATGTACCAATGTGACAGCAGGTGAAGGCATTCCTCACATAAGCAGCTATCAAGCCAAACTGGTTCTTTCCCTCACATCACTTAAATATTCTGAAGGAAAGGAAGAAAATTACTCATTTCCATTTCCACTTGTCACCTACATACAGATGAATATCTATTTTTAGAAAAGGAAACAGCACATTTAAATAGCTTTCAACAGCTATATTGCTTAGGGCAGCAAAAGCCCATCAATCTAGCTGAAATTACACAGCCCATGACAGAATTCCCTGCTTTCTTCCCCACGCCTTGAAGGGTCAACTTAATGCATGAGTAACTTTCCTGCATAACAAAATTAATCTGCAGTGTAATAAAATGACATTCAATAGATAAAACAGAGAAGTCTTCTTGCAGGCTGCATGTCTGGAACCCAAACCTCATAGAACTGGGGACTCAATTCTATCTAGCATATGACAGCACTAAGTAGGTGCTGTTGATACTAAATAGGTGATGTTGGTATTCAAAGCTTCATCCCATGCATTAAAACCAAAATAAACTGAAGTAAAATTTGCAGAAGCTGCTGTAAAATGCTACCAATAATCACAGCCCAGAAGGAAATATCAATGAAACCAGCAGCATCTAAATCAGCAGCACTTTCCCCTTAACTGCTCTTTGCTCTGGCACAGCCACTGATATTGTAGGAAATTTAATGGCATTTCTGAACTACTGAGCCTCTCAACAGTCCCTGCATGTAGATGGCAATTCTTAAAAGTACTTCTCTTCCACAGGAGTTAAACCTGTGCAAAGTCCATCCATTTTGCATGGATGTGCCTGCTCTGAGTTAGGAGTAGCTGGATTTCCAAATGCCATTGTGACTGTGGTGTGGAAGGGGATGCACCCAGGCCCTGAAGAAGTGACACCCAACTCCCACAGCTAGACTGAAAAAATGGGAGTTTGCCCACTGTGTCACTAAATGGTTTGGGTTAGAAGGGACCTTAAAGCTCATTTAATTCCAATTCCCCTGCCATGCACAGGGACACCTTCCACTAGCCGAGGTTGCTCCAATTCCCACATAGCCTAGCCTTGAACACCTCCTGTGATGGTGCATCCACAGCTTCTCTGGGTAACATGTTCCAGTGCCTAACCACCTTCATTCTAAAGAATTCCTTACTCATATCTAATCTAAATCTCTCTTCTTTCAGTTTACAGCCACTCCCCTTTGTCCTATCACTATCTGTCTATGTAAAACATCACACTCCCAATGCCAACAATGGAGGGACTTGAAACCCACAGGCCTCATATCCCAGGTCACTGCTCTAACCATCAGCCTTGGGGGTAGAACAGGCTCTCCACATGCTCATGTTTGATCCAAAGGACCACGCATCCCAGGAGGGGAACCGAAGTGCCCTTCAAGAGGATGGGCCAAAGGGGCTTAAAGTTTTGTGATCCAGACAAGGCCTCATAAGATATCACAAAGGAGATAAGGGAAAAGATCTCAAAGCTCAGTAGAAGGACAGGATGCTTCAGACCCCAGCTGATGGGTGTCAACTCTTAAATTTGAGATGCATCCTCCCCCTGAAAGATCAGCATGTTAGAAGCAGCTCCTGGTTCAAGAGTCAGGAAACAGAAAGTTAGCCAAACTTATAAGGTGATCTAATATTCAAGGTATTTGAAAAAGAATTTTGGTGTGTCACAGTTTAAATAAGAACATTTCTTTCATTTCAACTCTAAAAAAATACTATTGTTGACAATACCACAGTTTCATACTGATGTGGTACTTTGAAGTGGATCAGTGATTGACAGGATTGTCAGTGTTAAACAAAATTAAACATTCTTTCAGATAACTGGTAACAGGAGAGGTATCAAGAGAATGTCTGACAGGCATTAGCAGTGCAAGAGAAAGAATGGCTGGCCAAGTGTCACTGGGTGCCCATAAGGTATTCTGGATCATTATTTATAACCCTAAAAACATCTGCTGACTTCAGAGGTTTAAAACACACAGCACTTTCCTTAAGAACGGTGAGACTCAGGATCTAAATAAAAGCTGCAGTTTCGGATAATGCTGATGAAGTGGCGTATTTTTAAAAGGTGACTCGATACATCCAAGAACATCATGATCCACAAGTGCAGGTTGAAAGGACAAACTCTTCTATGCAATGTACTAAGTTGAGAGGACGAACTCTTCTGTGCAACATGCTAGCCAAATTCTTGAAAACATCCACAGAACACAGTGATCCCTTATCTTCCACAAATATCTGGAGATCTGCTCACCTTCATCGGTGGGTATTTATGGTAAGGAGCCGCTCCCGTGGCCAGTTCAATAGCAGTGATCCCAAAGCTCCAGATGTCTGCCTTGAAATCGTATCCTCTGACCTGAAAAATGTTGGAGGATGTTATCATGTGCCTCTTGCTGCCCTACACTACCATCCCTTCCCCACGAATTTGGAAAGACCACCACTACAGAGATGTAAACAATACTTTCTCCCTTCTCTCCCCTCAGCTCCTCATACCTTCCAGGAGGTGTTGCAGAAGTCACGGTCTGGTGAAAATCATGGCTGTGCACTGTACAACCAGGACTGCTCTGCCATAAACTCCACTGCAGAACATAAAGGGGCACTGGGCTAACCCAGGCTCTGACTTCTACACACAGCCACAGCGAGTCATTACACAGTGCAATAAAGCTCTCAGAGTTAATAGATGGACTGCTACCCCTTGGGACACCCGCCTCACTACACTTTTAATCAACCTGACTGCAAATATGCTCCATCCTGGAACTTCATGACGCACCAGCCCAGTAAAAGCCCCTCATTCCTGCCTGCAGACAAATGTTTCCCTCCACTAATTAACAGTAGCTTCTGCACTTGACATTAAACACAGGCTTGTTCAGGAAAATTTATAGCATTTACTTCCCCTCCTGCACAGGAAAAAATATTTCATATGCCAAAGCAGTTACTTCCTCATTATCATTAGGTAATATTTTGGCACTTACTTTCTCCACTGCAGGGGAGAGACATTATGTACTAACTTCAAGAGCAGCTCCGAAAATTAAAGCATTTTGGTTGCTTAGGATGGTTTGTGTTTCTTCTCACTATACTATGGAAAAATGAAAATTGCAACAGAGCAGAGCTAACAGAGGTACTGTGCTCAGCTAACCTAACAAGCTTCAGAAAGACACTCCTTGTGATGCAGCCAAAAAGCATTCCCCAAGCTACCTTAGAGATGATCTTGAATCTTGGCAAACTAACAAAAACCCCTCCTGCACTATTTGTCATATAATACTAGAGCTGGACTGAAACTTGTTACAGAGACAGGAATTTATATCCTGCACTGATTTCTTCCACTCTGTAAGCACAATTTTCATGAGCCCTAAAAGTCTGAAATGGTTCTTGAAGTGCCTCAGTTTATGGATGCCATGACTCTGAACAGATTTCAAGTCAGTTAAATAAACAAGCAGATATCTAGTAACATTTAAAAGAGCACAGGACGAGAAGAAATACATTGTAAGGGTGGGTTTTTGTCTTCTCACACTATTTTTAGGATTTGAGAATAACTTTTGGGCATTTCTTAGCTCCATCTTTCAGCTACTCTTGCAGCACACCAATACACACTGCACATCTCTACATTTCCTGAGAAGAGTTTAACAGTTTAGTACAAGGGGTTTTTTTTCATTATTTCACATAATCCTGCCTGCAAGTGAAAGCTATAAAGCTCAAAACTGTCTGCAGTAGTTCATCTTGACATTTGTCCAATACATTAGTCACCACCCTGCAGTCAGTTTATATCAACAACATTTATTTTTCTCATCAGCTTCTTTTTTTTGCCATAAATTCGTCGAGTGACCATACATTAAAATACAATGTTGAGCAATCAAATATTAACATTCTGAAGGAATTTAATGGTGCTGAAGTAAACCAGATGGAATTGGGTCAATAATATCTACTTGTGAAAGGCTAACTTAGAGCAAGCCCTCTGTCCCTCTTCCCGGCTGGATCCAGTGGCTCAGAGTGACACCTGCTGGAAGGCAGCAAGATCATCTAATGGACATTGAAGGATTTCACATCAGCATCCCAAATACTGCTTTAACTTGATATTTGCAACTGGTCAGATGTGCACAACCTTGGTGGAGGTACTGCACTCCGTAAAAACCTTACCTCCTTTGGAAACACATTTGTGGGGAACCACCTCTCACTTTGTCACTGAAACCTTTCTTTCCCATTTTTAGCTCCCTCCTTAAGGTATTTTTCCCTTTTGTCCTGAGGACTGCAGCTGCAAAGAGCCTGGAGCAGCACTGCCCAGGCTGCTGAGGCCTGGGCACGACACACAGGACAGGAAAGCAAGAGACAGCTCTGATCTAGCTTCAGAAACACCAAATACTCTATTTTTATTTACTTTTAACTCAACCTTAAATATAAAAATCCAGAAGAATATGACAGTGAGGTAGTTCAGAATCAAGTTTGCAAAGACCACCCTGACTTGGGAAGTGTGGCTTTATCCTGCCCTGTTAGACCTGCACTCTGAGGAGGCTGCAGCAGTGCTGGAATGCACTGGCCCCTCAGGCCCACCATGGGGAGCCACTGAAAAGGCCAAATATTGAACAAGCCTTTCATCAATAATATATTTAACCTACTCCAAAATTATCTCCATTCCTCAGGGAGTTTTAGATATTGGAAAAAATGCACTTTAATGCACTTGTGTTTAGCTGCATTTGATTTTAGATACAGATATACATGGGGGTCTTATTCAAGATCCTCCCAAGCTTCAAAAATATTTTACTGAAAACAACAGCGAGGAAAAATGTATCAAGGTGGATTTACTTTAATAAAACAAATCCTTAAATATTTTTGTTTAAAAATTTTGGAAAGAAAAATGGAAACCCATTTATAGCCAGTTATAGTTCTGCTTAGCACACCTCTCAGAAACCCAGGCCTCTGTCAAACTGATGTTAAGGGGATGAGGGATAATTTTCAGAATGCTCATGGCAGTGTACATCAATGCCATTGACAGCTACTGCAAATGCCTTGGTAAGACTGTGGTGTAATTTTCTCTGTGAATCTTTCTCAAAAATGGGCAGCAGTTTTACATTAAACAAAGTTTCCAGGTGTCCTTCACCAGAAGTCACACAGACAAAGCTTCTGTAGTTTAGTCTAGAAGCAGTGGAGGAGAGTAAGTGGCATTTCTCCATGCAAGGGGAAGTATGACATCCTTTAGTGAGCCGAAAGAGCAGAGGAAGAAGGGGGAGATGCAAGCATTCCTCAGCATTTAGATACTCACAAGCCAAAAGAAGTTAAAAACCTGAAGTCAAATGCATGTTATTATACTGAATTAACGCCCCACTCTGACATATCACAACTAACTACCCCAAATCTTATGTTTGCAGATGCAGAAGATCACATTACTGAGCTGTGTATGGCATATTTTCCACATGTGAAGCTATTTATATTCTACCTCACCTTCATGCAAAGGGAGGGGCAGGTTTATCTTCTTTATGCAACAACTGAGCTGTCTCATCCTCACCTTAGGCAGGAGCCTGAAAAGAAGCAATGGGGCAAAAATCTACTGAACACTTAACATTCCCCAGTACGAGTCTGGCTGCAATAGGCAAGTCAAAGAAAATCCTGTGTTTAAGAAAACCCTTCAGGATGTCAAAATTTTATATTGGTTAGAAATAAATATAGTAATTGTGGTAACAGGGAATTCCAGGTGCAGATCAGCTCAGAGGAGACCGGGAAAAACAATTCACCTGTTCCATAACTTCTGGTGCCATCCAGCAAGGTGTGCCCACAAAGGTTTTCCTGACTTTATTCCTGGTAATGTCACCACCAGTGGCCAGGAACGCACTAACACCAAAGTCTGAAAAGAAAACAAAAGCAAAATTTATTAAGAACACATCCTGAGCAAACTGAAGGGCTGTCCCTTTTTCCCCCTCATATTCCCAGCCACCTATTAAGTACCAGACCATGCAGTCACACATGAGGGGTTTCCTAATAAAGGAAGAATGAGCAACAGTTAGCTAAGAGAGCTGGTACATGAACTGCCATTCAGCAGTTCATTCAATTGCTGGGGACAGCAGAGCTTTCAGCCCTGGCTGGCAGAGAGGAAAATTCCACTTTCCATTACAGCCCACTGGTCACATTAGAGCCTGCCCACACTCCTCCAGCAGCCCTGCTGCTGTACAAACCTGCCCTGCCAGCCAGAGCTGTATTTACATTTGCATACACACATAACTGCACTGACCCTCAAGCAGCATCCTGTAACATCCACAGCAATCAAACTGGGTGTACAAAAAGTCCCTTGAAAACATTTAACTGTCCTGAGTTATCAGCCCTTTATTCTGGATTTTTTATTACCAGAACATGCTTAATTTGATAATCCTCCACGGCTGAACTGCTCAGTACTTTAACAGGACCTAGAACTGGTTCCTGATGATACTGAACGTGTCACAAACCAGCCTGAGCATCCCAGGGAAGCCCCACAGACACTGATTCACACCTTGCACAGCATCACCCACCTGAAACACCTTTCAGAAACCTGGATGCTCATGGATGCCCTTTGTGCTCACTGCTAATTGCATTTCTTGGAACAAATCACTCTTTTATGTGAAAACTATGCCGTAACCTCATGTTTTATGCAATTAAGAATGGCATGGAAAACAGAATCTGTTACCAGCAGCAGCATACAGGGATAGCAATGAAGTATGTTGTTCAGAGAAGAGCATTACCAAAGATCTGGCAAACAAGTAATTCAAGAGAGGATGGCACTTTGTTTGGAGAAAAAAAAAAAATCAAGTGACAGGGAAACTGTTAACACAGAGCTGCTCCAAACCACACTATTTATGTATTGCTGAATTACAGGCCTGCAATGGGCCTAAAACTCAATATACAACTCAATTCTCCGTAACTTTATCCACGCACACACTTGTTTTTTTAGACACAGTACAAGCAATCAAAATCTCAAATGCCATTTTTGAGACTGATGACAGACATGGTGGGCAAATTTCTGAAATTCCAGGGCTATTTAACATAAAACCAGAACACTATTGATCACAACTGATTTGAAAATTCTTGAAACTCTGTTGACAATGCACAATGTAAAAGCCTTTGCCTCTGTGGCCAGAGGAGCCAGAGTTACTCCATGGCTTAAGGATGTTAAATCAGAGAATTAACTGCAACAAAGATCCTTCCTTACAATGTGTAAGTCATGGTATCCATACGAGGACTGTCCCAAGTTCCCTCTGCATCACACCAGCAGTGCAATGACTCACTTCTCATTAGAATTTCAATATTTGAGAAACACCTCTGAAGTTATCACTCAGAAGATGCTGAAAGCTTCCAGCTCACTTCAGTTAGAGACTTCCAGAGAGAAACTTAGAGACTTCCAGAGAGGAACTTAGTGCTCACTGAAGTACTAAACGTGGGTAACTGCAAGGTGACATTAAATAAAGTTGCATAGAAATCACAGGGCTAAAATAAGCACTAACAAAAGCCTATCATTAGGATTCAGCTCTTCCAGATGTGCTGACCTGTTCTTTTCCTGTTCCCAAAAGCATTTTGGCTTCCTGCTATGCTTGAAGTTTTAGCATTCCTAGATGGATCACTGTCCTCATCAGAACTGCAATCTGAATCTTCTGGAAACACACTTTTTGCAAAAGTGACTTTTGCTTTGAGATCTTCCATGTGAGTATCCATCATTATTGCTTTTCTCAGAAACTGCAGGAGCTCCCTAAAAGATTCAGAGTAAAGCTGCCTTTCACTGCTCATTACAGGAAGTCTCCCAAGATCTATTGTTCTAAACACAAGAGCAATCAGAAGTTATTTTAAATAAGATAATACTAACAGAAACTTGTCCAAATGCCATCAGCATTTTATTGTGATGTGCTGTATTTGAACTTGCACATATTATCTTACCTCAAGTTTCCATGCAGTCATTTTGAGGGGAAAGGAAATGCCATTCAAAGCAAAAGCATTCCAGCAGTAAAAACACAAGTCCTTCACACAGTATTCACCACATCTCACATCAAACCCGCGTTTATAAATTCCAGATGGAAATCAGGCCCTTACATCTGCCATCTGAAGAAAGCTTAAATGGAATTAAAGTTTATTTCATTACATGGTTGATTTATTTAATGTTTTCCCAATTAATTCCCCTCATTTCCAGTGGGCTAAAATAGGCTCAAACAGCCTGTGCTACTCCCCTGTAAGGAATGACTTTGGGACCATCTTCTCAAATGTCATCTTACTAACTTTATCCAAGCCCCAGCCATTCAGATAAGAATGTGCCTGCTCTCAGGAAATATCTGCAAAGCAATAAAACACAACTCCAACCACAAGTTCAGGTTCAATTCCTACTTCTGAGCAGCTGGGGCCATCTGTGCCTCAGTCTCTCTGCCCCCAGAAAAGTTAAAGCAGAACTAGTTTATTGCAAATGAACTGAACTCTAGAAAATGGGGAAATCCATGAAATTCAGGATAGCTCTGAAGTGTTTACACATTTGTACTCTTCCTTGGCAGCCCGTAGTTTATATTGGCTCACTACGGTGATAACTGGCAAGGACTGAATCACCACAGACAGGGAGGAATTGGAAACGCTTGGACCTGGCTTGCAATACCAGTAACCACCACTGCTGGGGATCCACCGACTGTCAGATATCCTAAAGGAGCCCAAAACCTGCAGACTCCCAGCAATCTGATAGCAAATAACAGTCTCCAGGGTGTCTGGATGGAAGCAGTGAGATTTTTTTTTTCCCATTTTTCTGATGCAATGTAGAAAATATTAATCTGTTGAAGCTGTTTCAGTCATTTAAACCAAAGATTGAAAACAAAACAAAACAAAAAAACCCATAAATATGTATATCTCCAGACTTGCATACCACAGCAAAACCAATCCAGGATGGAAATTCAATTCTGCTGATGCAGGCTTTACACAAAATATGGCCAATTTTGTCTGCTCCAGCAGAAACATGTTGCAAACCACATATCCTACAGGACACTCTACAGTGGCATTGAAGTTCCAGAGTAGTGTTTGAAAAAGCATGCCATGAGGCAACAATTCTTGGTACTATGGTACCCAAATTGTCAAACTTAAAAACTACCCTGGCCACTCAGGAAATGCAGAAGTTGAAAAGGAAGACCCAGCACAAACAACTCAGAAACACAAGAATGCTGTGGCAGGACCACATCACAGCAGGCACCACTGCAGGTGTGTCTCTCAGGAAGATACATTTCTACCATATTCTATATTGTTTTATCCAAATCTAGAAGTCAGCTGTTAAAAACAATCTCACCTTGGCCCTCTCATATTGTAACATTACCTTAATCCTAAAAAGCCCCAGTACCTGCTACTACATGTAGCTACCTACAAGGTACATAGAAGGGAAAGAAAGGAAGAATGTGCACTAAAAACCAGGACTAAACCTGCTGATATCACAGGGGTTCCTACAGAGTTTGGTGTGCTTGAATCAGACCCTAAAGCAGTTTGCAACTTCAACAGGGGCAGAAAAACAGAATAATTCAAGCTTGACTTCAAAATCTCTTCGAGTTGTCTTTAAACAAAAAGCATTTCAGAAGACAGAACTAGATGTTATTTTCACTGGTCACCTTCCTTGTTCAGTTGTTCACATCAGAAAATATCTGCAGTTGTAGTTAGTGCTTTCCTGCAAACCTTAAAGCTTTTAGAGCACTGAAGATGAATGAACCTGGCAGCAAGAGGAAGGCAGTGATAAACGGCAATTTTGTGCTGAGAACACAGCAGGTGGTAGGATACCAGATAAAAGCAAGATTAGTGAAGAACAAGAATCAAAGGCTTCTTTCCTTTTAAAGTCTAGATTGATGTGCAGTGGTATTGGATCTGTAAATGCACTTGTCCTCCTATTTCACAAAGTAACTTCAGGATGACAAAGCCCAGGCTGGGTGACGACACCCACTGCCCTCGGAGACGTTCACAAGTGGTTTCAACAATCAAACTGTGCAACATCTCTTCAGGAAACACAGATCGTACCAGTGACACAAAGAAAAACTTATTTCACAACTCGCCACTGCAGGAAAGGCCCTAGAAGTCTCCACCAATCATAGAGAAAAATACTTTTGGCCCTTTTTTTGAAAGGCAGAAGAGGCTCCAAGGTGTTCATGATACAACACAGGCTCCTTGAGCGAGCCCTGCAATCAATACTCCCCTCCCAAGTTAGATTTGTGCCTTGCCCCTTGTTCAGGCAATTTAATCCCCAAAGTTAGAGTTTCCTAAGGGAAAGTGGGGAATGACACTGCCTGCATCATAGCTCTATGTTTATGTAGAGCGCTATTTTAGTGCCGTGAATTAAGAGCAGTCAGGAACACAGCGAACCGGTGACAAGCTGGCATGGATTTGTGGAAAGTTACACAAATTCAGTTACACAAGTTTTGCCTGGCCTTAACTATCCCCGTTTTATAAATAGATAAAGAGAGAGGGGTTAGGCAATTTGCCCAGGATCAATTAGCAAGTCCTGAACAACTTAGTGAAATCTCAATCTACTTCAACTGCTTGGCAACACGGCCTGCCCAGGCCAGGCTGACGCTGCAGGCACCTCTCAGGAGTGCATGTTCAGAATTCTCTGGTTTTAAATCCTGAAGAGATCATATTATTGTCTCCAGAACCAAAAAATCCACACATGGAGGGATGAGTGCCTCTCAGCCTTCAGCAGACACTTGTATCATCACATTCAATCTCAGAGGGTGGGTGAGGTGACAGCATTATTGAATATCCCAGTGGATAAAATCAGGGGAAAACAAAGATATAGTCTGAATTCAGTCTCAGGAAGATGCTCACATCATGCCATGGCTGAAGCGTGGCTCATACTGAGCAAGTCTCATGCACCCTGGGAGAGTTTCTCCTCAACCTCTCCCATCCCTTCCCAGTCTATCAAGATGTTCATTTCACAGTAATTTATAGGTCCTGCATAATTAAATAAACTGACAAATGCAAAGCCTTGCTTACTGTGAGAAGCCATCTCCTGGTTTATGCATCAATACCGATGCCAATGCAGTTTTATGTTGACAGAGTGTTTTTATCCGTGCACTTTTAAGACTCCAGGGAGCTGATAAATGCCAGAGCAAAGAGGTTTTATGCTCTGATTAAAAGAAATGAAGTAATTGCCATGGAGAGGCTGGAACACAAAAGAACGTGGCTATCTCCATTTACATTGCAACCACTGTCAGCACAGCTCAGAACAATGGTATCTGGGAAAGAGTCCTGCTCTCTCCACAAGACAGATTAATCCAGTGTGAAGGAGAACACTTCAAACTGAGAAAGTGATACTGTGGATTGTAACAGGCTTCAAAAACTTGGTGCCAAGCCACAAGCCCAAGTGCCCTGGGGGAAAAAAAGAGAAATGTTAAGATAGAAGCAAACTGCCCCACTTTAGGTCTCGCTGGTCAGCTGGATCTGTTAAAGGCAATTTTCTCCTTGGTTCAGTGGATGCACTTTTTGAAAGACAAAAGAGCTACACAGTTAGAAATAGAGTCATGAGTAAAAATAAGACTTGGGGAGGAGTTTCAAGCTGGGAATCTGTGCAAGTCATTAGAGGAATTTTTAGAATTCCCACTTCCAGCAGATGCCCCCAAGCTCACAGATCTCTCCATCTCTTTACCTGCAGCGACCTCAACTCACAGTGCTCCCAACAGTGGCTTTCCCCATATGCACAAACACCAACTCAGGGTTACAAACAGAACCTGAGAAATGTCTGACACACCTTCATCAAGTTGCTTTTTCTGTTCAGCCTTAACAGAATTGCACAGCCCAAAATTCACAAAAGAGGCTTTAATTTTCACTGGTTAGAACTGTGTAATACTGCAGCAAAATTACTGCCATGAATTCCACACAGTGAAAGTTTCAAGCAATTAAATTCACTGACACGTTGTGGAGGTGCAGTCCTACAGTGAGATTTCCACCACTCAGTCTCAAATGTACCTTTGCTTTTTCCCCTCAAAGGATTTCCAGATTGAGATGTACATTCCTCATTTACATTTGAGAATTACATTTCATCTGGGACAAGGAACAGGAATTGTGTCAAGCAGGAGGAAACGCACAGGAACACAAGGTCACAAAGGCCAAAGATTGAATAAGACCTTCATAACAACTGTTCACAGGCAGTTTGGACAGAGGAGTGGCAGAAGGGAAGGAGTCCTTATAAAAGAATGGAAGTCTTTCTTCCCTGTTACACGATTTAAATTTTTCATGTATACCAAACCAACTCCTTGTGGGGAGGTGCCCCATTCACTCCAACCCTCAAGGCTACATTCCACAGCTGATCAATCTTTTGTTTTTTATCTCGTGGTGTAACTTGCCAGAGAAACTTAAGAGGGTTTGTTTCATGGGAATAAAGTGATGTCATCCAGCCCATAATTGAAGCACTCAACAATCAACAGAATTATTCATAATATGCATTAATATTATTGTCAAAGGCAAGTGCTTTGATCTCGCTGAAACAAATCTCATTTTATTTGGATTGGTTTGTTTCCAGCATTTTTTCCTCCTCAAAAAATTCCCCAGAAATTCTGCTACTTTATCCTGGGTCAGGAGGCAAGGAAGTTTAAGTGTCAGAAATTCCCACAGAAACAAAATCTCATGTTATGACCAGGTCAGGCTCTTCTCTATTATTCATTCATTTATTTTCATTTCTTTCAAGTCATCAGCTGCCTCCACAGAAATTAAAGTGCTTCCTGCCACTGCAGTGAACCCTCTGACCTTGGTTTAGTGGCCCTGCTGTGGCTGATGAAAGGTGGCAGGGCTGGTCCTTCTGCATGTTCAAAGAAAGAATTTATAAAGAGGGAACCTTGTACATCTCTAAGTGCTGCTTTCACAGGATATGCAGAGAGGTGAATTTCATCATTTAGGTGTTGCACATATAAAATATAAACTACGAGTAGTTCAGTCTAGGGAAGGTGTACAATCACAGACAAAAGTAAATTCTCTGAAATGCACAAAGCTAAGACCAGTCAACCTTAAATGTTTTTATCAACTGAAAATTGCACAGCAGAACAAATCCACTAATGCCTATTGCTAGTGAGCCTTAATACAAAAAAGCCTAGCCCTCACAGCCTTGTGGAAGAGAAACACAAGCAGCTCTCTCTAGGCTGGCAGAAACACTCAGAGTTACACCTTTTTGCAGCCTCTCCCAGAACACCATCAAAAGCTCCGTGCAATTACAAATCCAACATGTTATATCTTGGTCCTATTATGGAAAAAACTGTAGGATTTCACTGTATAAAGTTTGCTCCTTTGAGCATTTTAGAAGCCACTCCCTACTTTCCATCAGCTGCCACATAACTGAATTATTTTCACCTCATTAGAAACATAACAGCAGGCATTAAAGGCACCAGGAGACTTAAAAAAGAAAACAAAGGTACTTCAGGTTTTTAAACAGAAATAGGTGTTATGTCCTGTAAAAGGGCTTATTGTCCTCTGCAGAGAGGAGAGCTACCCTGAAAAAAACTGCATTGCAACATGTTCTACTTCGTGGTGGAAAATCTATGCCTTTCATTCCAAGATGCAAAGCCAAGCATAGATATTCCAAAGGAATAAACAATGCTACAGGCACTTCTCCCTCACACAACTGTCACTGCCTCGTCCCTAAACTCCCACCACACTGGCCTGACCACTGCTGGGACTCTACCTGCAGGACAGGGCACTAAAGAAGAGACCTTGTCAGACACAGAAATGGCTCTTCCCAATTAAATACGGGATTGAAAATGTTACACATGTACATATGTTTGCCAAGCTGGCAGGAGGGGACAGAGCTCTGCTCCCCAGCTAGAGCTGGCACTAGGACTGGAAAGGCACTACGAGATCCACGGGAAGAACACAGTACTGAGGAAAGGAGAACTGGAGAAAAATTGTACTCAGGATAGGAAAACAGCATGCTGGGAAGAGAAGGAAAAACAAATATCACAGGTTCTAAATGTACTCTCTGAAAATCTTGGCTTACTTAATAGTCTGTAATAATAATAATCAAAAAACCAGTTTGGGTTGGAAGGGACTTTAATGGTCATCTTGTCCAACCCCCTGCCATGGGCAGGGACACCTTCAACCAGAACAGGTTGCTCAGCTCTTCAATCTTGAATTCAGTTGAATTGAATTCAATCTTGAATGTTTTCAGGGATGGGGCATAATTCATGATTTCTGAAAAGAAGACTGAAGTCTGTAGGAACATGTATGAAATAAAATTTCAGAAGAGGATCAGGAGGGCAAAACACTCCACACAGTGCCCTTTTCCACATGGTCTATCCCCACCCAGGACTGTTTCCAGCACAACTCTGTTGCTGCAGCTCCTGTCAGCAGTGACTGCAGGAGACATCTCCAGACACATCTGTATTAGCTAAAGCAACTGTCTTCACAGTTTTCCTTTGCATGACTGCTTCCAAGACTTCCAGCTCACCCCAGTTTGGGCTGGGCCAGGGCAGCCACTTAAACACTCTCTCTGCCATCCAACTCAACTGAAGCGGAGCAGGGAGCATCCACGGGAGCAGTTTGACCAGCTGATCTTTCCTTAAATGACTTTTACCATCAGATATGCCCATTTCCTCCTGATGGATCTGTCCACCCTTCACCAGAGACCTGTGGAAAACCACCTCACAGGTCAATGATAAATCAGGGAGGTCTCTGCATTCCTCTTCCAAGCCCATAAACTTGCTGATGTAAAAACCTGACTAGCTTATGCCAAGAACTTTATCTGATCTATTGATTCTGAGGACTTCACAATCAAATGATTTTTATCTGCTGATTGTCATTATTGCAAGTAATAGTATTTTAAGATAACAAGACATAATAAACACTGGGTTGGCTTTTTGTTTTGGTTTGTGGTTTGTTTATTGTTGGGGTTTTTGGTTTGTTTTACGAACTGTGGGGCTTTTGGATGCTAACATTTTTATTCAGGTTTCTCCTTGATCATTAAACTACTTCCTTGGATATGCAGTTATGCCTAAAGTTTACTCAAAGCTACCAGGGAAGTTACCTGCAATTTGCACTGAGCCATCTTCTCCAAGAAGAATATTTCCTGCTTTCACATCCCTGCAGAAAGATAAAGCAACAGTAAGTGGAAGTCATTAAATCTTTACTTCAACCAACAAAAATACATTAAAAGGTTATTATTTCTTATACTTTGTTTCTTATATTAATATTTCTTGCCTCAAATCATGCAGAAATAGGGACTTAATTGTAACTTCAGTAGATAGGCACTAAGTAGTATTCGTATGATTTATATTCTAGGTACTATACACAGAGAAAAAAAATTTAAACTTTGCAGAAGGTATCCTTAAAAATGCAAGGAAAGTGGTTTGTCCCAGGTTCTTAGAGCTAGCTAAAAAGGTGAAAAGTGAACCTAGCACTGGTCAGATGTTCATGTACCCCCTTAGGGGGAGCAACTTCAAGAGACAGTGAGTTGATCTGGTTCTCACCCAGCCCCACATCTCACTGCTCTCCAGCCCTGCAGAAGTTCTTGTGCTTCCTCAGGAAATCAGTTTAGCCTCATGCACTGGTGAAAATCCAGAGAGCAGAAAAATGTTGTTTGCTTATGGCTTAATGAGCCTGGTCACTGAAAAAAGTCTCCCTGTTAACTTTTTTTTTTTTTTTAAATGAACAAACACACAAGAACATCCAGCATGTGCTATGAATGTTTTGTACTTTCCTCTTTCTAGCCAAAAGCTCTGGTTTTCAGGTTAACAGCAACACTTCTCCATTCTTGAGGGGAACACTGCTTTCACTGCAAACACTTCAAAGATTTCCAGTTTATTTTCACAGGCTGCTCCACATGCCAAGCCAAGAGAAGCACTTCATAGTTGACACCCCTGTTCATCAGCACAGGTTGCTAAACTTGCACTGCCCAGGGAACCCACATGGAACGGGAGCAAAAAGAGGAAAACAACCCCAAAACAAGCAGATTTTCCCTCCACTGCCTTTGGCAAATATTCCAAACCCTTTTACATACAGAAAGAAGTCCAAAGCTATTTTTTTTTCTCTTCTCCCTAGTGCATCATGAGAACAGAACTGGTGTGGTAGCCTGGCCAAAGAGCCCCAGTCAGGCCCTGGAAATCTCCTCCTTCCTGGCTTTGCTATTCTGAAGAGGAGGCTGGGCCGCTGCCAGTTACAGGCCAGGATAATTTTAAATACATCCTCTCCAGCACTAGCATTTGTCAGATTAATCCCAATACCCAGTCTAGGACAGTGCCATGGCAAGGCTTTTCCCCAGCACACAGCAGAAAAAAAACTGTCCATAAAACAGTCCCACTAAAGATGAAAAGCAAACTGCAGCTGACAGCACCTTTAGCCTTCAAACTGGTATTTCAAGTCATGCCAAATATACACCTCTTGCTAGCAGTGCCCATCCTGGAGCCTAACCCCAGTTTGATGCACAGGTATGAGAGCAAGTACAGGAAAAATTCTAATTTGTTTTAATAATGAAGATGTGTCACATAACTTCAGAGTTTCATACAGATCTGATAGCCTCAAGAAGCTGACTTTCCCTTCCAGAAGCATGATTTTTGTTTTCTTCCTGCAACCAGCACCTGGTAGCCACTGCAGACAACACAGCATCAGTGGATGTTCTTAAATACATGAAGGACCTGAAGGGATTAAATGCAGAATAAAGCAGGTGGCTACACTACTCCCCTAGCATCCATTGGCCAAATCCAGTATAATCGGCGCTGTTGAGCTAATTGCCATGAGAGACACAAACCTGACTGAGCCCTGCACTCCCACAAACTGCTCGTGGTCCATAAAAAGGAGGAATGGAAAAGCTCTCTGCCAGTATTTAGGTAGAAGATGCCTTTGGGATCCAGCCCCAGGAGCGCAGGGAGCCACGAGAGCACAGCACCAAAGTCTGCTGTGTCCTAGGTGAGGAGCTGGCTCACACAGTGTGAAATGTGCTTGGCACAGGCACAGCCACCTCCAGGAATCCCCCTGCACACCAGCACTAATTCAGAGGGAACACAGGGCGTTCCGGAAATTCTCCAATCCTACTGGAAATGTTTACCTACAGCTGATTCTCCTGTGACAGCCAGGATGCACCAGGCCCTGCCAGTTCCAGCTCATGGGGAAAGGAATAGCATGCATGAGGTTACCTGTTGAAGTTATTAATTCTCTTACTGGAGTAAGAGTCATTTCCTTTTCCAACTGTACTCCAAGGTAGCCCAGGATGCTGCAGCATTTCCCCAGTAAGCTGGGCCATGCACTATTGTGCAGCCTTTCCAAACTTCCCCTCTGGCAGAGCTGCACATGTGGCTCACCAAGCCCCCATAACAGACTACACTCAGCCATGCAGGAAGTGCCAGGGAACATTTTAAGCAAAACTAAGGATGACATCTCAACTATCACACACTTCACAATCCAAAACAACTTAGGCAGGTTTCACTGGAGTAGCATCAGCAGTCAGAAACCAGCAGGCATTCCCTATCACCAAACTATCCCACCACAGCAGAAAAGCTGGACAGGTTTGGAATGCAAGAAAGTAGCAAAACAAGCACTCAGATTGAATCCCATAGAAAATTGAACCAAAGGACTCCAGGCCCTTAACCCCCTCAAATCAAGAGGCTCGCTTGCTTTTTAACTTCAGCTTGGATTAATTAAAATTTACATATTTTCTCATTGGAAACAAAAGTCAGTGAACATTCTTAAAGCTGGTTTAAGAAATTAAAACAAGTCGTGGCCACAATGTGAAATCCAGGAGGCCAAAACAGCCACTGCCAAATATCCAAGCCAAACTACGGAATTACATCACTACTTCATGTGGCACTCCCTCACAGAGACCAGCCCTCTGCAAAGGCTGTCACTCACCCCAGCCTGGCACACTCACCCAGAGCAGCAAAACTGATGGGGCAGCAAGATGTTTGGGGAGTCACTGTTTCCACTGAGGAGTCACTGCTCCATAGAAGCATTTTCCAGCTTTCCCATTCCCTATCCCAGTGTAACAGCACTGCAGCAGCATCAGGTGAACACAGAGCAGCCTAAACACTGTGTGAGCGCTCACCCCTTCCTTTTAGCATACACTGGTGCAGTAGCAACATCTTTGAAGCAGGTTCTCCTCTAAAGTCGTATTTTAAATTAAGTGCATTTGAAGCAATGGGGCGGAGGAAAGACGATCAGTGCTTTCCTGTTTATTTGCATCAGGAGATGCTTATAAACTCATGAGCTGAATGGCGAGAAGTTTGTTACTCCAGGATATAGTTATTGCCAAGTGTAACAATTTGAAGGCACTTCCCATTAATGTGGTAATGACCATATCCTGGGCTGATACACTGGGAATAAATTGTGTGCCTCTGGCATAATTGCTATAGTGGAAACAGGAAGCAGCTTGAGCGTAAACAATAATTATATCACATTTTAAATGAAGTTACAGAAGGATAGAGTAAACTTTCTTGTCAATAGCTTAACAAATGCTACAGTACTTCTGGACACTCCTGCTCCACAGCTGTAATCTTCCTCTCTCCTAAAGACTTCAAGAGCCTTTCCACAAAATAAAGCCTATGTTTTTATTTACCTTGTACTTCACAACCAGAGTGGGAAGAGAGGCTTGGACTCGCTCCAGTGCAAAGCTGGATTCTCCACATCAGCCTTGAAAGGTTTCACAGCAGGGCAGAAACCCTTCTTCATCTGCATTCCAAACTGGTTTAACTTCCCGGTTTGACCAGACAAGAGTTACATCACATTAATGCCTCCAGGATGGGGCTGGGCCCCAGGCATGAGGTGCTCTACGAACAAATCTCATCCCAACAAAACTATGGCCGAGCTCCAGCTACAGGAGATCTGGGAGCACCGGAAGGCAACGAGATGATGCTCCCCAGTTTTAAGTGCCGTGTTCCCACACTCCCCTCAATTAATTTTTCAGTGGGGCACAGGAAAAGTACATGAACTGTACCCTGGTGGCTTGTTCCCACGATAAGGAGTCCTTAAAATCCTGCTAAATGACCAGATCCACCCTCATCTGTAGCCCTCAATCCTTGGCCTAACCCCATATTAGTTGTTACAGCCACTGCAACCACAAAAGAAGGGACCTGAGCAAAGAGTGTCACCCCAGGAGCTCTGCGGCCCAGCAGTGAGAAGAAAACTGTCACAGGAGAGGGGAAACAGATAAGCCCTGTCTACTCTGCCTCTGTTTCCAACCTGCTAGCATGTGCCCTTCGAACACAAAGCTGGCTGTAAGCACAGCCGTGAGTCATTTGCCCATTAGATGCAATTTACATCAACTGCAACAATAAATTTTCATGGACTGAACTCTATAGTGCATAATTTGGCACGAGGAAGGAGTGGTTGGTCCTGCCAAGTTTCATTTAAAAAAAGAGAAGGTGCAAGATGCAACAATTACTATTTTCTTTTAATGGTAATGAATAACTCAAAATATTTATGCTGAATGCAACCAATTGCCGGAGTTGACATTGTTCTGAGTAATTTGTAAAATACTTCCAGGACAATATCTCTATATAGAGTTAAATATGAGGCAATCTGTGATATTTTACACCAAATGAGTGCTATTGTCCCTCTAGCATCAAACATTTCTCTCTCTTCAATAGCATGCTGTTACCTGTGTCACCTCTTCCCTTTGCCTTATAAGCCAAGATATAAAAAGCTGGTGACAGGCAAGAGCTTTACCATTTAGAGCTGCAAAATGTAAACTAGGCTTGCAGTGTGCAGGCAGATCAGTATTTTTACCCCCTGAAATGTCAGCACGTTCAGTACAGCATAGGAGAAGGCATTCAATGCAGTTGTACTGGAAGTGCTATACATGAGCATGTCCCTGTTCCTGCTCAGAAAAGCTGTGTGCCCTAATATTTTCATGCCACAGGGTTGAACCTGAAGTCCCAAACTCTTGGGTGAGGTGCAATTACTGCCTGTTTCAGTGCTGTACTGAACTGCAGAGCCAGACTCTGAAACATCTCCCAGAGCTTGAAGGTTTTCCAATGGCAGAGATCTGGCAGAGCAGCTTCCATACTCCCTGCTGAGCCCAGCATAAGAGGAGAGAAGAGAGGGCCAAGTCCACAGCTTGCTTCATCCCTGCTCATCCACAGCCCTCTCAGCAGGTCCTCGTGGCCACTGGCAGCCAGGCCCAGCAGCAGCAGCCAGGCTGCCATAAATTCCAGCAGGGGACCAGCCCAGTGACATGCTTTATTGCCCAGGATCAGGCAAGCACAGCAACTGCAGCTTCCCTCTTCTCCAAGCTGCTCTGTCAGCTGCTGGGCTGTGGTAAAAGACCACGGCCTCCACACAGGAACTGAGCCAGAGGCACAAGGCAACTCATCATTAACTCCAAGACTCAAAACAGTGGAAGCATTTTTGAAGCTACACCTTTATGGGGGCTACATAGGTGGGAATAATTAAAGGCTTCTGAATTATCAATTTAATGGCTGGAGGAAGTTAGATGAATAATCCAATGTTACCATGAACTTTAAAAGCTTTTTTTTTTTAAAGCAGTCTGAAGCAAAGCTTTGAAAGGCAGAAGTGACTGACAGACTGTGGTTTTGCACACAGAGCCATGTGAAGACAAAGCCCACTGGAAAGGACTGTCAGCTTCCATCACAGAGAGCTTTAAGAGTACAGCAAGTACTTGTTTTCTCCCTACCCTACCCATAAGATCCAGGCAGATCACTCTGAGTGCAGTGAAGGCCTCTTGGGAGAGATAACTCCATCCTGTCGCCTGGCACAGGCAAACAGAAACCCCAGTCAGGGCTGCTTGAGAAATTAATCTCCCATTGCACTTCATTATAAAAAAACAAAATATCTTTCAGAGGTTCCACAATGCAGTTACTAGGTACACCCCCTCTCAATTTTCTGCCCTCCAGTGCTGCAGAAGTGGACTGCTGCTTTAAGTAGAGGGTTTGGGGCCCAAGAAACCATGACTCAAATTTGATTTCTTTTAGGTCAAGTCGCTCTGGCAGCTCAGACAAGGGACGACTCACTAAAGAAAGCTGCAGGAGATTTGCCTGAAATTCACTGTCATCTTGGCTGTGTGAATAGCTCCAGGGTCTGGGAAGATGCTGAGGCAGTACAGAAAGAGTTGCAGACCTTAGGCTAACTCTGTGCAAGCCTCTATTATGAAGTGAGCCAGGCAGCAGTGTGTCACATCCCTCACCGTGTCCCTGTCTGTCACACAGCCACTGTTATCGCAGCGCCTGCAATATTCCTTTATCTCAGCAAATAATGTCCAGCTCACACTTCTCATTCCTGTGCCAACTTCATCTCTGATGGTTTGGTGCTCTCATTAATTCCTTCTCTTGCCATGTGGTTCAAGCCTAACAGAGGATTAAAGGGAGGTTCAAGGACGGATCCTGCCTGCCTTGGACTCCACCTCCCATCCATGACCAAGCCTCCAGCCCAGCAGCAGTGCTCAAGTAACCTCAACTGCACATCAATGTGGGGCAAGTTGCTCCAGCTAAATCCAAACCTTTAAAAAGCAATTTTCAGACACATCATGTCCTTCAGCCAGAAAACAGTGCTACAAGCACTGGACCTAGGCTGCCTCCCAACATGGAGATCGTCGAACCATACCAATACTTACAGCCCCACTTTTCTTCCTCCTGCAAATGAGGCCTTTGCTTCACACGTTCACCCCAAAGCACATCACTGCTGCGACATCAGCTCTTGGCAAAGAGGATTTGCCAAACAGCCCACGCTTCTAACAATCCTCAGCAGTTACTGCAAGAGAGAAGCTCCATCTCCAACTTCATACACCACTTTTAAAGTTTCCCCTATTCTGTCAGAACTTCAGTTTTTTCCTCTTGCATAAGGAAAGGACTCTGCCCAGCAGGCTTTAAAATCAAGCTTTCATATGTTGAACAGCAGCTAAAAATGTAGCAGGATTTCTTCCACAAATGCATTTATTCAGCCTGTCCATTTCCTGATCCTACTTCCTAAGGACTGCAGTGGGGACAAGGCACAAAGACCCTTTAACACCTGCTGCATGAAAAGCAATACACAGAATGAGCTGTGGAGTCACAAGGTCTCTTCCTACCCCTGGAGGCCCAGACATTTTTGGGACACCCTGCCTTAGTCATTGGCAACAGAGGGAAATTGCCAAGTTATAACGTGGTCTTATTTCAGTATTTCATGTCAAATACTTTCATGTAGAAGGAGGTGAGTTTGCTTCATGTGGCAACACCAGTGACACCACCATGCTGCAGTATCTCCTGCATGTCAGAATTTGTTCCTAATGTGCCCAGAAATAGGAATTTCAAAAAAATTACCACATGTACATCACCCCAGTTTGAGTACAAGCTGCATCAGGTAGCAGAAGGAACAGGAATGTCAGTGATTTACACAGCTCTCTGCCATGATGGAAAGATGAAAGGCATTCTGACAAAATCAGAACCAATTTGGATCAAATTAGGCCACAAAAAATTGACATAGGTGAGCTCAAAAAGGTCTCCATTTCCTAAAGGCAATAAGCATCCTGTTCTGGAGAAGCAGTGAGTCTATCTCTATACACACAAGGTCCGAGGCATTCCCCATGCAGCCAAGAGCTGTCCCTATCTACAAAGCCACTCACAGCTCCTGCTCAGCCATGTCTGCAACACGACACAACAGGAGAAAGTCAAGACAGCCAGGGCTCACATGAAACCTGTCAAAAAGACTTCCTTCTCCAAAATCTGTAAGGTGACAGCTTTAAGCATGACCAGCATAGGAAGAAAGGCCTCTATTTCATCCAGTTATTCCCATAGAATGGAGAAAGCAGTTATAAAATCAGGTTATCTGTACAATGGAAACTGTAGTTTCCACTGTACAAATAGTCCTGAAAATTGTTCTGAAGTCCTCACTGCACTCTCAATTCACTTGGTGATGCTTTCCAGGCTACCATGAAGGGATAGATTTCTCTGTGGCAGTTCTTTCTTTGTTGTCCTAAATGTGTGTGGATTTTGTCTCATTTTTCTTTTTGAAAGTATTCACTTTTCTTTTTAATATCAAAGTTTTATTAGAACTCCGCTAGGCAAGATATAATTCAATTTAGTAAACATAAAAAATAATTTCTGATGCAACCTTGCAAAAATTTTCAAGTGTGTTTAATATATTACCATACAAATTTAATAAGTGGCCCTTTTCTCCTGCTTTAGCATAAGACACGAATGAAAAGACTGCAGTGGTCTGAATAAATGTTTAAAGAATCTCTACATATGCAGATTTTAGGATCTATGAAGGCCAGAAATTCTGGTGCACCAAAACAGGGAACAATATCCAAAGCCATCTTTTTGAAGTGAGTTATATTCATGTCATGCATCATCCCAGTAGAACAGATGAACAAGACAGTTTAAACAATTACTTGGCTGCTGGAGCGATGCTGCAAGAGCCTATATTGGGTGACCTGGTCTCAGCAATCGACACCAGACAAAGGCAGTGACATCAGAAAGGTGTCACAAACAGTGTTGTACACGTGTGCCTAGCACTGGGTTTCATCAGAGTAAAAGCTAAGAGTTACATTTTCACTTGGCACATTTAATGCTGCAGACAGTGAATGATTATTCCCCCTGGAAACACATCAAATTCAAACACTCCTGACAAATTGAGAATTGCTAGAAACCACCATTATTTGAGTGTACAACTCAGTCATGGATCACTGACCAAAACCTGTCACTGCTGTAGAACCTTTAGGAGATCACCCAACCTCTATTTTCCCACTCTGAATCATACTTTTTCTGCTTCTCATCTCCATGTAGCAAAGCAGAGAGAAAAACCTAAAAACTCCTCTCCCTTCTATAAAAGGCCAGAGTCGTTCTACCAAACATTTGGGTTTTCCTTTGGACTAAACCAAAGTTACTTTGAGCAACTGCAGGACACCCAGTGACAAAGTTCAGAGGTAGCTCCTGGGTGTGAGGGAAATGACAGGGGGACAAACACCTGACTGCAGCAGCCACAACTTCAGGCACCACCCTGGAGCCCACCCGCACCATAGTACTGCAGGGAGTTCCCAAGAGTTGGGGCATCACCTGGAGCTGCTGCAGGGCCCCCAGCACCCCCGTGATTTCAGCAGCAATGATATGATATTTTATCATCAGAGGTTGGAATTGCCAGTTTTTAGACTTCAGAGCAAAGACTGTCTTTATCCACTTTGAGGAAAACTGTCTCCACAGGAGTCATTGTTTCTGGCTGTCTGCAGATTTGGAAGTACATCTGGTTTATATTATCTCTCCCCAACCACAGGGAAGTTGGTGTTTTGTTTTTTTTTTTTTTTTTTTTTTAAGACAATGAATTTCTGGATGATGCAGTGGAAGAAACAGCCACCAGGAAAGCGTGCTGGTGTGCCAAACCACCACAATACACCCCAGTCTGACTGTACAGAGACTGGGGGTTCAGTGGTCCTTGGGCCCTTGACACTGCACAGCAAGGTGTTTATTTGGGGAACAAGTCACCCAGTACAATCTAGAGCAGCCTCTTCTCCTCCTTCCTACTGAGACACACAAAATAACATTTCTATTCTTCTGGCTTCTGAATTGTTTAGAAATTAAAGCTCTAGAATGTCTATTAACTACCAGCTCTAAAGGTTATTTCTACCCATACTGTAAGAGAGAAGAGACCAAAGTACACCTCTCTGAATAAAAAATTGCACTTCCCACAGCTAAGCAATAGCCAACTTTCAAATTACTGCTCTCCTGACTGAAAATCAAACTGGCAAGTTAGAAGTGGAAAGGCTCTGCATCCTGTTATCCATTCCTCAATCCTCCCCTACCAAAGTTCACTTCCAAAACACACTCCCCAAAGCAACATCTCAGCACTGCAGAGAGGAGGGCCTGAAATTCTTCCACAGTATTCCTACAGAAACACCAAAGTACACTATTTCAGAGGCATATTGGAATCCAGTTTAACCACAATACCCGCCAGCATGGCTATCAATGCATTAGTCAGCTACATGAAAATTAAACTTGAATCCTGTAGGACAGCCAAGTTCTGCCAAAATACATCCATCAGCTCCTTCATCTTAAATCAAAAACTTGCTACTGGACGTGAGCTCCTGCAAAATCCCACATGCAAGTATTGGTGATGTGTATGTGCAGATAGATAGATGCCCATTTTTCAGAAGTTATTTATTCTTAGTATGGGTAAAGAGGCAAAGAATTAAACTTTGATTCCCTGTCAAAACCATCCTAAGGTCCCCAAAAAAAATTAAAAAGTGAAACTATCTGGCATAAAAGCACAGCAAGAATATTGTTTCCAGGGTCTCTTCAAAGCCACAGTCAAACAGCTGTCCCAGCACCCTGCTGCCCACATTCTGATTTTGAAAAGACACCAAAAATGCTCCAAATGTTTTGTATGACAGCACAGGCTGATCTAGTTCAGCATATAAAATATGTTGCTGCTCCTCTCACCCTGTAAGAAGTAGAGCTGCAAACAAACTAATAGCTGTATTGCTGTCATGCCAATAGTTCAAGTGCATGCAACTCTAAACCACTTCCCAGGCTTTTTTTGTTTTTACAAAAAAACAGTACAGTATCACATTTATTGTGCTGCAACAGGAGAATCTGGTTATATTTAAGCAGTGTATTATTTCACCTGGACTAACTAAAATATTCTGTTACACAACAGCTAATCATGAACAGAAGATAAGCTCAGAGATAAAAATAGGGAGAAAGACAGAGAGACCTTGTAGCAGTTAATCAGCATGATTCATTTGTCACCCTGCCATACGCAGCACCACCTGAAAAATAAAGCCTTGAAGTTCCCTCCAATAAATCTTTTTAAACAATAAAACCTCTTGGGTTGGTTTTGCTTTAGTTTTATTTCCAAGTCATTCATCAAACTCCTGCTAATCCCCAAATACACAGAAGAATCAGAGTCTAAATGGGGAAGAGGTACAACATACCCTGAGTGTCACCCAGCCCAGATTAGCCTGGCAACGACCCCTCACAGCACGTCAGTCTTGTTTGACTTCCATAAAGAAATGTGGCCGAGCAGATTCCTGCAGGACAGCTTCATCCGAGGGCTTCCGAGTCTAGCCCTCCGTCCTCAGCGCTCTGGCTGGTGCCCAGCTACTTAACTCACTTAACATGAGCCGGATCACTGGGATTTCAAATCCTCACTGGGATCACCGTGCTACGCAGGAAACCACAACAGGGACAGTAGCAGCTGGCACGGGAGAGGGGGACAGGGACAGGGCAGTGAAGGCAGGGAGCTGCCAACTCCCAGATAAGGCTGGCACTGGTGATTTTGGAGGAAGGTGGGGACCATTTGTAATCAATTGTTACTGTGGTATAGAGTGTTGATGAAAATAAAACTGATTTTGTCTTCTCTTTTGTCTTTGCCATAAGGCCTCAGACACTTCCCATCAGCCCTTGCAAGATGAAAGCAAAAAAAGTATCACTTTGGGCAATGTGGGAGACTTCAGCATTTATTCCTGAACAATGGCATCTATTCAAGTTTCAGACTCACTCTGGCTGTTAATTAGGAAAGTAAACAAGAAAAAAAAATAATTTGAGCCTTCAATAGATATTTGGCTTTCTAATCTCCTCCAGAGAATACTGTCAAACTCCTCTCCTGTCCAAAGCAGGGATTTGTACTTCCACACCAAGACAGCTCCCCAAACCTTAATTGGAAGTGGCATTAAGTTCAAGGCAGGCACAGACATAGCAAGATTCAGCAGCAGCAAAATTTCATTAAGTCAGTTTTTCATGTGTTAACTTCATTTACCCATTTAAGATTATGCATAATTTAGAAGTATTGAGCAGCTCCACTGACAGAAATATGTTCTCTGATCTCACCGGTGATTTACAGCCACACTTCTGGTCTACAGTGCCCACAAAATTACATTTGGGACCCAATATTCATCGTTTGGGCTGTGCCACTGGCCTGCCTGTCCAACTTCAGATGTGCTAATTACAGTCATTCACTCATACTGTGTCTCTAATTTTATCAAGTTGTTTTCTCCAAGGCGTAATATAAGCAGAGTTTGGATATTTAGTGTAACCAGCTGAACATTTTTTCTGCTGGATGGTTGCTTGCTTTGGGCTGGCTGTTCCAGGTCTTAACTAAAACCCTTCAATTTTGACCCTTCACAGCTGATCTTGCTCTGGCCTAAAGTTCACCCCAAGTACAGCTGCCCCACACTACAGATACGATAGCTGCAGTTCAGCCATCACTTGATGTGCCTTTCTTTAGAGCCAGATACTTTAAGCTGACCCAGGGGACCAAAGTTCAGTTATTTTAAACACTTCCTCTGAGAGCATCTCAGGCATGGCTGCAAGATTTCCACCTGCCTTTCCCATCAGGCATGACCAGTATTATGACCCCTAGCATTAAGCAAAATGGGAAAACCATACAGATATTCCTAGGGATGAGGAAAGGTCCCAGCTGCACTACAACCTTAAAGTGTGCTTTCCTCAGCAGCACACACACATCTGGATAAAATGGAACACAGCATGATGAACTCCATTAAGGAAACATGTTTCATCCCTCAAAGGCATGTCAGCTTGTCTTCTGCCAACAGCCAAAACAGCTTTGCATCACAGGTAGGAAACCACACAACTTTCCTTCTGTATCCCACTTCTCCAAATTTCCCAGACCACTGTGCCCAGCACAATGACATAATCCAAATCCTTTCCTATGATAAAATATTACACAATTTTTGGAGCAGTCCCAAATAAAGGGATGAAACACTTGCAAAGGGGCTGATGCATAACCACAACCTTAAGCTGCAGCAATGACACAGCTCTGATTTTTTTGCTAAAATTTGGGCAAAATGCTTCAATGAGCAGGATGAGAATGGTCACAGCAGGTTTGATCCAGTTCACTTCCAAATGATTCAATATGAATCATATTTTCTTCAGACCAGCAGTTTGAATTTTGTGAACATGGTATTTTTGCTGAGTGCAGTAAAAAAAACCCACACCACACTCATAAATATATTATCTCTAATCTTTACCACATTTACTAGTTTTGCTTTTCCACTGCAGCCAGCCAAATGGAGAGCCACCTCTCTTCAATACATGAAACATTATGCAGTATCTTCCAAGAAACTGAGATTTAACAGGTTTCTGCTGCTTTAACATACAAATTTCTATTTCACTAGACCAGAAGATAACTAAATCAGCCAAGCAAACCTACTGCAGGTCACAGATGAACACAGTTCTGTCAATTACTTATGGCAAAGTGAAAACTTACTGCTATGTAACTGTAAGTTGGTTTATTACTTTACTCTAAATTCCCAGAGCTGCCTCAAGTCTTATCTCAAAAAAACAAAGTTAAGCAACAAGCAACCAGCTATGAAATCAAAACTGTCTCCAATGAAGACAATGATTCTTGTTAAATCAGAATTTTAGTTGAGACTGGAAACTGAAATTTGAGAAGAAGAATTCCACCTGAATCATTTCCATTGTTTCTTTCGTTTTAATCCAAAATAACCTACAAAAGCCAGTCAGTTTGATTGAAACTATGAATACTTCTTGTATTTTCTAATTAAAACAACATTTTGGCAAAAAAATTACCTCTTCTTGTGCAGCTGTAAGAGGACAGAAACTTACTCCAGCACAGCAGCAGCAATGCTTATAATGGCATTGTACCAGAAGAGAGCCAAGCTCACAAAATTCCCAAGAAAGAAGAGGCTGTTCCAGTAGCAGTCTGTGGCTGGGATTGTGTATATTACCCATAAGCAGTATATTCTATTTTCAGCACATATTTAGGATTGCAAACTCAGTCTTTTTAACACAGACCAGACCAACTTAGCATCTTCTCCTACTGAACTACACCACACCTTGACACCAGGAGAAAGGAAAATGTGATTCAAAAACACATCCCAGACAAACAGCAGAAACACACAAATTTCAGTGATCGGACAAATCACAGGCCATTAGTTAACTGGGCTTTGCCTACAGAAGAAGTTTTTCCATTATTTTTATTTCCTTTTTTTTTTTTAATGAAATTACTCAAATTCAAATTTCATGATGTTGATCTCGCAGTTAACCTCAAAAAAAAAAAATCAGAGCTGGAAGGACTTTTTATTAAATTGCTCAACTCTGCCTACGCAGTGCTCTTGGTAATTTGTAGCTCTGCAAGAAACAAAACCAGTGGAAGTTTTCCAGCTTTCCATCAACTACACTTTGCAGCTGAATGTTGACATTTAGAAAGACATTCCCTATATTAGAACTTTCAACACCCCAAAATTTACCCAAATTTGGCCTAGTCATTGAATATAGACATAGTATATAGAATATAAACATTTGAATTCTACATTTTAATAAAGCTCTCACCTTTACTTTCCTCTCTTTATGCCCTCAGCAATTTATGGGACGAGACTCTGTGCTCAGCTACTCTGCTTCAATAACATTTTATGACAAAGTGAGAAAAACATAAAATACCTGTGGATTTGCCCGTTTTTATGCAGGTAGTCCAGTCCCTCCAGCACCTCCTTAAGGATTGTGGCTATACAGGCTTCATCCAGGACACCAGTCTTGTGTTCTCCTTTGGCCACAATGTGCTTGATAATATCCAAAACAGAGCCTAGAGAAGAGTCAAACATCTTAGTTTAAACTAGAAGAACTGATTCACAGTTAATTTATGTAACTTATCATCGTTTAAGACACAAGAAATTCACTGATGATGGTTAGGATCAGAGTCAGAAGATGAAGCTTTTGCTGCAGGAAAGCAGAGGCAACAATGCACCCCTGGTGGCAGAGCTTCAAGGTGGGCTGTAAAACCTCTGTGAATACAAGCAACTGAGAAGTTATTTGAACAAGCCAAAATGTAAAATGTACACACACATGACACTTGGAAGGTTTTTAAGTAGATACTGATGCTACAGCTGGCTTAGTGCTGAGTACTGGAGAAGCTGAAGGGGGAAATGGAAAAAGCAGGGGGCTGCCAGGACTCACAAGCTGAAGGCAACAAGCTTGATAAAATTAGGCACTATTTTTCAGCTCCTACAAATTCTGTGCAAAGGAGTATCAGGAAAACAATCTCAACTGTTAAGGGCTGGAACAACCCTAAGAGGAAAAAAAAGTGGAAATCATTAAATAGAGAAGAAATTAAGCTGAATTCTGACAATAAGTCCCTTCTTCACTGTGTACAAACTGGAATAGCTTAGATCCTTCCCTAGAAGCATGTTTAGTCTCTCTCCCAAGCATGATGTGAATTACATCATCTTCCATGACAAATCAGGCTTTAGAGAGCAAACCACTTCTTCAAACTGCACCCAGGAATAAACGGAACCGGTGACTCGCACCAGGCCTCTTGTGCAAGGCCCTGCTTTTCACAGACACTGGGTACTGCCCTCTTTGTATTTGCATCTGGACTGAAGAGACTTCTCAGAACTTTTTATTGCTCCAGCATGGGATGGCTAAGCCTCTTTTCCAAAGCCTGTGCCATTTAGCTCCTTCAAACTTGGGTTTCTATGGTTTAATGGCTGGATAGGGACTAGTAGGGGTTTTACAGCTATGGGCACAAAGCAATGTCGGCAGTGCTGGGAAGTTCTTGAAGAATGAGGAAAGCAGGCACAACTGGAGAGCACAAATTGCAGCTTTGTTTGTCTTTGAACAGGAAACTTACAGGGAAAGAACATGCCAGTATTAACTCAGCTAGTTTAGAAAAGCTGGGCTCAGTTTTAGAAAAGTTTAGAGAAGTTAGTTCTTCTTAACTCACAATCAAAAACATAAGAGAAAATTATTTTTGGATCTGAAGAATGGAAGCTCTCGTGAATTTGGCCCATGGGAGAATTAGAAGTTTCACCTTGTAAATTCCCGAAGCAAGTGAAAAATACAAGACGATTTTAGTTTGATTTTCTTTTCACCCTTCAGGTTCAGGTAGACAGAAAAACCCTTCCTCTTTAACATTTATTTTATTAACTATCCCAGCTGAATTTCTAGGCCAAAACAATTGTGCAGATCAGTTTTCACTTAGAAGAGCTATTTTCCGTAGCTTCTCCTACGAAAGCAGAAGCTGCAAGGTTTGAATACAAACACCATGTGGAAAGGCTCATTTTGCACAATTCAAACTGCACAGGAAACATTTACATGGGTGCACAGTGTCCCTTAGTTGGTATAAAGCAGTATATGCTGAGCTCATCTAAAAGCTTGCTGCAGCCAGCAGAGCTATTATTTCTCACTTTCCATCTTCTCTGGCCCACTGGCACCAGCTTCACCTAGACACCAAGACATCCAGTAAACCCAGTGGAAATAAATTGAGGAATAAACTGGTTGCCCTGAACAGCAGCTTCAGCTTCCTCTTACCAAAAAATCTTTGGTTAGTTCAAGATATTTGCAGAGGACACAATCTTAACACACAAGACTCTAACAAAAATAGAAAAAAAACCCTAGAGGAAAATGAAAAAAATACATAAATGAAGTTACATAACATTGCCCCAACATTTTATGCAAGAATACTCAGTGTTCAGCCTTCCTTTATCCCACCCAAGCAGAGAAACACACTCATGTTTAGTGAATTTTGACATGGGTCCTGCCCATTGGTTTCACCCAGACATAACTCAAGTTGTTTTGACATATGTTGGACTTCCTTCATCCGAGCAAGGATATCTTTACTGAAGAAAGGTAAGATTTCAGATGTTGGAGATGAACCCCTTCACTGAAATCTCACCTTTATGTTCTGAGAAAAGCATCTTCTGCCGTGTGCCATAAGGACTCACCTGGCCTTCAGCCTGTCCTATCTTCACATGTAAAGAGTACATGCTCACTAACTCTGAGGCTTCTTATTCTGGACAAGAATTTCTGTGATATCAAAAAAAATCCCACCAAAGAAGCCCCTCCACATCCACTGTTCAGGTTTTTCCTCTGAAATGTGCCTTAATCTGGAGAACAAACTGTCACTTGTTTTAGAAGTCCAGTGAAAATATGTGGTTCTTCACGTACTCGTTTTGTCCTCTTTCCACCCACGACTCCGTTAGCAGACTTAGTTCACAAACATTTCCCTTCTCCTGCAAAGGGCTCAGGGAACATGAGGAGGCAGATCATATGGTGCTCAAATTCATTTGGTCAAAAAATCCTCTATTTAGCCAAGTTAGAGGTTGCATTTAGCCCTGAAAGGGGGGTGGAGGGTAGACAGACAAGAGGGCATGCACAGAGCCAGCCCTCGTTGTGAAAAGGCTGATTCACACTCAGGCTATATATCTGCTCCCAGTCCTGCCTGACACTTTTTAAGCACATTTATTTTAAAACCACTTTCACATTGAGATGTTCATAGAAGTGGGGGAATTTGCCAGTCCTCTACAAAAGGAAGAACAGCAAAAAGGGATCAGCAAAATGCCCACTGCAGGAAAAGGCAGAGAAGCAACCCAAGAGCCACCCTTCTGCTGGAAAAACTGTTCTTAGGACCATCCCCCTTTGTCTGCTCAGGGTTTGGCCACTGGCACCACAGCACCATGAAACTGATTTTTCCAACTCACAAATCAATAAGTTTGGGAGTTGGTTCTGACTCACAACTCAACTGCAACTTCATTAAGCACAGTACCAGAGAATACACAGAACAAAGCCAAGCTGCATTTCCCAGCACTGCTCCATGCAGTGTTCCAGCATTCTGGCTCAGGAAGCCTGGCATGGAGCAACAGAATAACCAAATCCCCAAACAGAAACCCACAGCCAAGGTAGGAGCTATTTTGAAAGGAGAAGTCATGGGAATTTCACTGTCAAGGAAAACACCTCCTGCTAGAAGGCCAGGATTGGATTGCAGCATGAGGCTGATAAATTCAATGCAAAGTTGATGCCAGAGGTCTCAGTTACGTGTGTGACACACTCACTAGGGCAAGACCTCCATTGCCTAAGGACACAGACAAATTCCCACACCAACTCCACTATACTGGACCAAGAGATGAGGGAATCAGAATCTAAAGGGGGAAATGACTGTTTTGCACAGTGGCCTGTTCCCAATCCAGCAATACAATAACTGCTAAAATTAACTGGAAACTACTCCAGCTGAACTGGAACCAGGGCCTAAACCACACCAGAGGATGTGCTTAACAAACTGACCACACTGCTGAGAAACACCAGCATGACTGCAGAGACTGCCGGCTTCTGAGCCAGCTTCAAACCAGTTCAGGAGTAACTGGGAAGAGAGAGCACATCCAAACACAGCTGGATCTCTGCTTAAATGCAGTTTCACTATGGATTTGTGCTCCATGTGCAAACTGCTCAATCTCACTTTAAGACAGAACCTAGTGGCCAGAGGATGAGGTTCACACTGGAAATCAGGTACCCTGCTCTGTATTAAAAGTTACAAGATTTTCAAAGAGAAAACAAATCCACTATAATGTCTCTAGAAAAAAAAAAAAAAAAAATCTTTGACTCCTCCCTAAAATAAAACCTCTATTTTAGATAATGCTATGAAGCACTCCAGTGTGTATTATACATGGCGTTAGGTTTGATTACAATTCCCCCATGATTTTTCTCATTAAAAATTCACAAGTAGCAAGTATGGACTCAAAGTACAGGGAGGTGAACCCTCAGTCAGAGAAAGGAGAAAAAAAAAAAAAAAAAGTTAGGCTGAGGCTTAATGGAAAGCTCTTCCAAGCCCAGAAGGGCCACATACCAAGAAAAGACAAAATAAGACACAGAGAAAAGGGTCAGAACTGGAGTCTAACCATAAATATAAATAATGCTGTCTTTAACAAGGATGCTTAAAGAAAGCTGGTGATGAGCAACTGATCTCAAAGCCCAACGGAAGACAAAGGAAAGGAGACAAGGTTTAGTGATTGATATGGAAAAAATGCAGCTAAAACAAATTCCTGCCCATCAAATATACACTGTGCAGCACATCAACAGGAAGCCTACAAGAGATACTGTGCAACCTGATAAAGCATTGAGCATGACTTGTCGTCCATCATCCAAGTGTCTCAGTGTACTCTGACACCAATGGTCATGGAAATGCACCCACTTAGTAGAGAGAGCAAGCTCTCAGTGCAAACTGTACAGCAGTTGAGAGGGAAGTGGTTTTCTGCTCAAACGCACAAGCTTCCCAGTTTGCTCCAAAAGCTGCTAATGCAGTAGCTCCTAGAGGACAGCACGAGTCAGAAGGAACCTGTACACAGACTCACCCTCAGCTGACAGAGCCCAAGCTGTAACTACTTGTAAAAGAAGGATATTCAGGTTTTGGATATTGACACCAAGCAGACTGCTTGCAATGGACAGTCTTGGATCCCGGCAAAAGCAGTCCTGACTTGCACCCCACACATATCCAGTAAAACTGACTCTTTCAGCACCACGAATTATGTGAATTACCAAGGATTACCTATGGTGACAAAATGAGATTAAAGTTCCACAGTTCACCACCTCACTGTTGTGTCCCTACATCACTTACAAAGCCCTACTATAAAATGGGATCGTGCAGTAACTGGAAATCCAGTTTTCCAGGCAGGGTGGAGACCAAAGAGCCCGGAACTCCTTAAACCAGCTTTGCTGCTGAAGAAAACTTCTGTGTAATCGCACCCTCGGGGCAAGAAGTCCTAATTGTTCCACTGATTCGCTTTCAACAGCAAACCACCACAAACACTGAGGCTTCCTGTTCCAAATCCAGAGCACGATTCCTTGACCTCACCTACACCAGCAAGCCTGTGAAATGGCATTTAGGAAGCCTGTTTCTGACGTTTCTCCTCAGCAGAGGAAGAAAACATCCACAGTCATCAGTGACACTGCTTAGTGCTTCAGCACACTGGGGCTGAAGCAGAGAAGGGCATGAAAACCTGAGCAGAAAGGAAAGCTTGTTTGGAACAAGATTATAGATAAATGCAGGAATATTCCAGCTGGAATTTTACATGCCCCCAGAGGAACAAAAAAATGTACAGCAGAGCTGGTTGCTATGGGAACCGTATCTTGCATGTTATAATATAACTAAGTGACAGAACCAAGATATACTTTAAGTTGAATGCAAAGAAAACTCCTCATTTAACTTCATCTGGGAAGCAAAATGGGAAAATTTAAAAAAGGCAGGTAACAATACCTGCATTGATTGGCCATTTAGAGGTATGGCACAAACAGGCTTGAAAACAGTGCTGAGGAATCACCACACAACTTTGTGAGAACCAAAATCTGCCCCAAACCTGACAAACACTAATGCTGAACAGGCTGAACCTTTGAGAAGGGGGAGTTGGCAGATTCACTGCTGCTTCTTTCAAGACATCTCAGCATTGGCCAGTGGTTTCAGTGAGCCAGGTTGTCATTAGAGCCAAGAATTAAATCTGCACCTTGTCATTCTCTGGCAAACAGATGAGGAAAATACATAAGAAGGAGGAACTGCTTGGATTCAGTACTTCTGGGACTGAAGAATACAGATACAGCTAGAGAGTAGCAAAGTAAAGGAAACTACAAGTTATACAAAACAAAGGAAAAGACATTAACTCTGGTTAAACCTCCTCAGAGAGACAGCTAAGGAAACATCCACTTCTTGCCTCCTTCCCCCCAGGGCATGTGCATGGATGCAGAAGAAATATAGAAAGATTAAGGCAGAAAACAAGATAATACAATAAAGGGAGCAAAACAGCCTATTGCTGTTGTGATCAAGACATTTATAGGAGAAAATCTGAAGACAAGCTAATTTTTCATGCTTTTCTTATTACAGTTAGGAGTGGCAATGTACCTACACACTTTGCATTCTGCAATCATGTACAGTCCCTGCCATCCCCTGTTTCTGACTTATCCCATCCTTAATGGTTTGAAATTAAGTTGTGTTTCTACAAATAAAATCAAAACCCCTCCAGATGAATTAAAAATAGCATATCTCTCTCCTAAGAAAATAATTCAATATAACCATGAAGATTTCTAAGGACCTGTGGTTTATGCTTTGATCATAACTCTCTGTTGGAATTAGGAGGAGCCAGATCAGAGATTAACACAGCAGAACAAGATGTCCTAACTCCCTGGTAGAGAACTAAGATTTGCCTACCTCTTTTGGTCTGGCATTCTGAGCTTCAGATCAAAGGTTGAAGTAAGAAGTTGATTAGCTAATCTTAAAAACTTTTGGAAAATAAAAGGTTTAACTATTTCAATACAGCAATCTCCTTAGCAGATTTCATCAGGAGCCTTCAGGAGGGCAGAATATCCAAGAGCCCTATCTGGAAATGTTTCAGTATTTAAAGGATTTGCACAGTTTAAATGTATTTTGGAGGTTACATCTGCTGCAGGCTAGGACAGGAAAAATTGTTTTGTGATGTAGCAAGTCACCAGGGCCAGCTGTTTCATAGGAGCAACTGTTTTATAGAGTTATCTACAGCCATGGGTCACCTGTGAAATGAGAGCTCTTGTTAAAAGCAGAAATAATTTAGAAGAGCAAGCAGGTCACAATCAGTAAAAGCACAAGAACAAAAGCACAGCTGCTCCTCTTCCTACTAAAAAGCCACAGGAGTTTGAGAGCAGGACTGGGCTTCAGCAGGCTTTAAAAAGGCATGAGTAAAATTCATGACAGGAGAATGCCAGGGAGGCAAAGAGCAGGTCAGCAGATGTCTAGAAATAGCCACTGGATTTTAGTTTGGAGTAACACTGGACTCAAAGGCTGGGGTGTCGAGTTCACGCTGCTAAGCTTAGAACCCTTCAGAACTTCCAGCATTAGAGAAAAGGGTCTGTAATTTCTAATGAAAGGAACAGAAACAGCAAACACTTCACAAACCTGACACAGACACGCATCACCAGACCTGAAAGAGGCTGTCAGTAACTGGACACAGCAGCACCCCTGGTCTCTACCAGCTGCATCTCATCACTGCCACGTTTCTGCCATCAGCAGCTCCACACCTGCTTTGGGCTCAGGGCTGCCAGCTCAGAGGGCTCTGAGCAGTGGCTCCCACCAGCCCGGCTGGGCTCTGATGCACATCAGCTCCCCAACACAACCTCCTAGCTGCTGACAACTTTCAAATATAGAAATCTCCCATCAACACAGTACTTGTGGAGACAAATAGTTCTGTTTCAGTGACAATGTCAGTCAAGTAATTAAGGATCTTTGAGTGCACCCTCTGGTTGTCAGAGGAGCAAGGCACTGTTAGACAACAGCAATTCGTGGATTTAGAGTATTTTCCCTTAGAGACATTTCTAAAACATGTGAATGTATGACCAGGTTAGTATTTTAACAAAAGACTGCAGCCAGAAAATAAATTAAATTGCACTTACAACAACAACAAAAAAGGCTTGCATTACAGATTGGGCTGTCTTGTGGGCCGTTTGTCAAATTAATAAGGTCAGTGTTTGCAGGCTGAAATTAAAACTAGTTTCAGCCTGAAATCACACACCAGCATACACTAACAGAAAAGAGGCAATAAAATTCTGAACTTTACCCAGAATAAATTATCACTAACAAAAGCCATGATCAAAACACAGAATGGACATCAGAATGTATTTCATATGTACTTATTGGGATGTACAAATCTTTTTGAACAGCTAAACAAAATGAACTCTGTTGTTTTGTACTCTGCTTTGGGTCTGTTTTGGTGGAGGGCTTTTTGTTTGCTTGTTTGTTTTTGGTTTTGTTTTGAGGGTTTTTTCTTTGCTTTTGTTTTCTGGTTTAAAAACCAGCCCAAAGGTTTGTTCTGTTGAGAAACCCAGATCATTATTTTTCCCACTGGATGACAGATGACTGCAAAACGAGCCACTTTATTACTGATAAGAACTAAGCTCAAAGGAATGAGAGGCAGTTTTAGAAGTGTCTCTTGTTACACAAATCACTCAGCCTAAGACCAACTGAAAATAGGCTCATTAAAAGTGAATGAAAATGCTCTTCAGTCAGAAAGCTCCAATCACAAGTTTCTTCCCCTGTCTTAAGATTGTGCTGCAGAATCTGCCTATGAGATCTAATATGAGATTCCTGAAGCACCGATATAAAAAAGTGTGAAGTAAAAAGTACATGGAAGAAAACAGCTGAAAAATACCTCACAAGGTATCCTCCTGCTTAGAAAGGTCATTCTCAAAGTCTTTCTATTTACTTTAGTAATTCCTCCAGCCTTCAAATGATTCCTTTTAAGTGAGAAAATTTAACCCTGACTCACAGAAATGCTGGGGAGAGGGAAGAATTACACTCTTACTGGCCTGTCTTCTACTGTAGGACCCTACTCTTCAACATATGCAATAGAATAAGAAGCAGGGAGATTTCCTAGCACTCCTTTACTGCAAGTCCCCCACTAAATGCCAGAGCTGCACATGGGTCAATTATCAGGCCAAAGAACATAAAAGCCCATTCAAAGGGAATATTAAATGAGAAGCAGGTCATCATTTGCACCAGCAAGAGGCTGGTTCTGAAGCAGTAATTATTTTTCCAGAAATTTTCCAGTGTAGTCGTTACATCTGTGTTGCCCTGATAATGATGGTCTGACTTTTCCCCAGCTTTATACAAAAAAAAAAAAAAAAAAAAACAAACCACCTCCACATAAAATTGAGAACAAACAGAGACAACATTTGGAGGTTCAAGGATGAGCCTCATCGTGACTCAATTGTGACAGAAAACTGCTGTGAAGTGATGGAGGCAGCTGTGCATTTTCTTCAAAGAGGTCGTGTACTCTCCTGGAAAAGGCCAAACCCATTGCTGCTGCCTCTCCAGCACCCCTGAAATGCCATTTCCCCGTGTTGTGGAAACTTTCCCATAGATACACTTTCTATACACACAGCAACACTGCTTGCTCTAAGCTGGCACGGGATTCTTTTCCACTCACAAACAGTCATCACATCTTTAATGACCTGTTACACATCTCTCTAAGAAAACAGAGTATTGCTTAATGACACATGAGCACATGAGACATTAAAAACCCTGTAAGACAGACTTAAGGCTGGCATGGAATTTGATTTCTCCCAAGAGAACTGCTAAAATTTTCTAAAGAACACCTTCAAAGAGACATGTTTTATGGTCACTGTTGAGCTCTTGTAAAAAATGCAAACAGGTTTAGCCAGATTTTTCTACATCATCTCCTGGCATTTTACAGCCCACAAAATTAAGCCAAGAATAGAGAAGCCAGGTTGGGTTTTTTTCAAAAGCAAGAAAATAGAGGTTATTTTTTTTTCAGTTTTCAATTCCTGTTTGCTGCAGTTCCAGGAAAATGAAGTCTTCCTAAAGACAGGCCCAAGATTTAGCAACAGCCCTTTGTGTTAACATCCAGAACTTGATTCCATTTCTTGTCTCAACTGTAACTTAAACAGGGATCCTGGAAAATATTATGACTTCAAGTAAAACATTACTGATACAAAATTTTCAAACTGACTCTCTCAAAAGAAGTTATTTCTCCAGTGTCTGAGAGAATAAACTCAAAAAAGGGACGTTTCTCTGGCTCTATGTTAACCAGGCAGTGATTTTCAAAAGACTGCTAGGTGTTACTACTGATGGACATAACACGAGAAGCTACTTCTGAGCTGAATGGGTTGCCATCAAATATTATTCATACAGAATGGCTGGAAAGATGCCAGGTGGGAAGGGACCTGGGGGGTGCTGGTTGACAGTGGCTGAACATGAGCCAGAGTGTGGCTCTTGTGGGCAGATGGGCAAGAAGGCCAGTGGCACCTGGCCTGGGTCAGCAATATGTGGCAGCAGGGCCAGGGCAGGGATTGTCCCCTCTACTCAGCACTGGTGAGGCCACACCTGTAGTCACTTTTAGGCCCCTCATGACAAGAAGGACATTGAGGGGCTGGAGCGTGTCCAGAGAAGGGAACGGAGCTGGGGAAGGCTCTGGAGCACCAGGAGAGGCTGAGGGAGCTGGGAAAGGGGCTCATCCGGGAGCAAAGGAGGCTCTGGGGGGACCTTGTGGCTCTGCACAACTCTTGACAGGAGGGGACAGCCCGGGGGGACAGGCTCTGCTCCAAGGGAACAAGCAGTAGGACAAAAGGAAGCTGCCTCAAGTTGCACTAGGGGAGGTTTGGACTGGATATTAGGAAACATTTCTTCATGGAAAGGATTGTTCAGCATTGGAACAGGCTGTCTGGGAGGTGGTGGAGTCACTATCCCCACAGGTGTTTAAAAGCTGTGGGGACAGGGTTTTAGTGGTGAACTTGAAGCCCCAGTGCTGGGGTAATCGTTGGACTTTCTGATCCTAGAGGTCTTTTTCAACCTAAACAACTCTATAATTTATGAAATGCCTTAATTCACAGGTGGGAACCTTAAAAGGTAAAGAAGGGAGAGAGGAAGGAGGGAGGACCGGTTTTTATACTGCCTTTAGGGTAAAGAAATTGGACCACTCACCTCCACTAAGTAACTTCATCACCAGCCAAAGCTCATCTTTCACCACAAACGATGTGTAGTAAGATACAATGTTGGGGTGATGGCACTGACTCATGGCTTGAATTTCTTTCTGTAGAGAAAAATAAAACATTAGCAGTTGAACAGTGATAATTACTCCTCGGGCACAGAAATTATATTCCTCAAGACACAGCAAGGGTGCAAAGAAAAAGGATACCTAGAAGGTAAATGTAGAAAATCCAGAAATACTCTGAACACTCAGGCTGCATTATACTAGAGCCAAAAGGTATTTCAGGGTGTTCTTCCTGTCTGTCTACAGGAAGAAAAAGTTAACAAAAAAAAAAACCTGGTAAGGACATCAAAGTGGTGGCAATCAAAATACCTCCAGGCAGCTACAACAGAACATTCCCAAAAATTCCCTCCAGTTTGTGACCTAGGAAGTTCGTGCTGACTTCTCCTTTCAGTAAAACACGATGCAACAGATGCCTAATCTGTTGAAGACTATCATGTGGATGAGAAAGGGAAATATTGGCCTCTGGGGGGAAAAAGCCTCTTATTCCTTATGTTTCTTCCCAGCAGGAAAGCAGATGGCTTAGCTCTATTAGGTTGAAGGCACAAGGGACAGCTACTGTATCCTTTGTCACACTGGAAGAAGAGAGAGATCACTTTGAGATTAGAAAGTCAGTAGCTACTACCAGTTGAGGAAAATATGAAATAAGTTGAGATATTAAATTGTTTTGAGTTTTGACTGTGCTTAGTCTTGTTTTGGTGATGGGTTCAGGGTTGAAGTTTTCCAGGTTATGGAGGGAACAACACCACAGAAAACACTGATTTCATTATGCAAGCACAAATCACCACTTTGGACAGAAAGACTCTAAGTTTCTTAGCTGTCCATAGACAAAAGCCATCCACTGAGCCAAGCCTGGCACCCTGCACTGCACCCAGCTGAGCCTTTGTGCTTCAGCCAAGTCCCCCGACCTGACAAATTGTCCCCACCCCAGACACTCATCCTCTCATACCCTGAACTTCTGCTCTCAGCTACAGCATTCCTCCATAGAACACACAGAAGGAGGAGAGCAAGGGCCCTTCACCCCTATCCTTCCCTCCCTCTAAGCACAAGACTTCCCTGGAACTGAAGTACAGGAAAGAGCTCTGAGAAGAATTCACTCGTGCCCAGGACACCCCACAAACGCAGCACATTTTCCTCCTACTCCTGTACAAAGCTCTGCTTGTGACTGAGTTCAGAGTAAAGCCACTGCTTCCCCTTGGCAAAGCCTGAGCTGGCAATCACAGCTCCAAAGGAACAGGCTCATGTTGATTTATCCACTTAGCACTGCTTTTCAGGGAGTAGGTGCCTTTGAGGAATCCAAAGCAATTGGTTCCTCTTTCTGCTTCCCCAGGAGAGGCACCAACTTTCCAGGAAACTTAGCAAGCAGATTAAAGAAGAATCCTTCTAAACAGGAAAGGATATTTGAAGAGGAATAAGCTATTCATCTCCATGTAGCATACTCTGACTAAAAAACACTCTGTGAAAATAAATACAGCCTAAAACAATATATTTTGCTTATTCTGACAGCTCCAGCTCCCTTCCTTGCAAACTTTCACTTGTGTCAAGTCATTTTTCACAAAGGAAATAAAACAGCGACTTTGGAGTTTTCTTTGGTTCTCCGTAGTTCTCTATCTGAAAATTAAAATATACTACACAAGATCAATTTGCACCAGAGGAAACCAAGGTGGAAAGCAGCAAGTAAGGACTGGTAATCCATCCCGTCAGCCAGACCTACCCCAAATCCAACACTCTCAGAAAGTATCAGAGGAGTTGGCTTTATATTTTCTCAGCTAGACTGCCTAAAATATATTGAAGCAGTTTCCTGGGAGATCGAGAGAGTAATATGAGAAATGTATACAAACATTGCATATTTAATATATATTTGTATATGCTACTGTAGTACAGGAGGCAATGAGACAAAGTCTGGACCAAGTTTACTTAAGATCCTAGACCTAGATCAGATTTTTGCTATTTAAGCAGCCCCATACTACCGAATTTTTCAGGCATTTGGTGGCAGTTAACATTTTATTATTATTTTCTAAGAACTTCCTCTCTTATTCACTACCACAATCTGCTCCCTGGGCTGGGAAACACAGCTAAAAAAAAAAAAATAGCTGAAGTCTGTCATGTGCACCAAAGCATAAAGAGGGAAAATAAATAATCATAAACCTGATCTGTGCAATTAAACACCTCTGTCAGCCAGTGGATGTATAATACAGGCAAATTAATCCATTTCTCTCACAGTGTAGCACAGCTCTGAATAATTAATTGCATCACAGCCCACGATTTTCGGTGTTTTTACATTATTACCAATCAGAAGGAGCAGCAGCCAGGCAGACTTTCCCTCCCACCCACAAACCCCCATTTCATTTTCAGCAGTTTTCTAGGCTAATCTCACACTGGCTACATCAAAGCTTGGTTTCTGTTCTCCCCCAAAGAGAGTACCAACATCCTGAAAGCTCAACCCATACAACTGTTTAAAGTGATAGTGGCAAATCACAGGGGCTTTGTGGTTAAAATGCTTCCAGGCATAACTGAAACCAAGCCAATTCTGTCATCTATCCACAGCCTGCTCCAGCAGTACAAATGCAGGGGCTGAAGGGCTGTAGCTAAAGCAGGGATCCCACTCAAGGATCACTGGGCAGCTCTGCTCAAAAACAGAGTAAGAAGGGATAAAATGCAGCAAAACAGCCATTTTGTGAGTAGTAAGCTCAGTTTAATACTATTCCCAAAGCTTTTGGGAGAGTTTGCTGCTCTTCAAACACAAAGTCACAGCAGGTAAAGGTTTCCTCTTCCCACCTCCCTAATAAGATTGCTATCCCCAGATAACAGAGTTACAACTGTGCTTGCCATATTTTCCCCAGCATCAAAACTATATTGGAAGACTGCTAATAAACATCTCAGTGATTTCCACACCTCTGTGATAATTTATTTGGGCTGCTCTATACAAGGTTGCTTTATTCCCTCTCTGCCAACAGCCATGGGTCACTTGATACAGACCCCCAAGCCATCCATAGATGCAGTGGGAGATAAGCAGCTCTTCCATCCAACACCCCTCACACTTCACGGCTTCAGTGATGAGAGACAGCCTTCCTGCCAATTCCCATCAATTCCCCTGCTTTCTGCTCAGCTATGGAGAATGAATTCCCGACAAAAACATGTCTAGACACAGGCAATGGTTTGGAAATGGTTACATGCTCACCCTGGGCGAGATATTAAAAATATCTGTATTGTCAAGTACCAAAAGCAAATAGACTGGGATTAGCTCTAAATGCCTCCATGGCTTCCATTAAGGGTTCTGACAAATGTTTTCAGTACTTCTACAGGCAATAAAAGAAACATTTCAAGGCTTGCAAACAGTCATAAAAGTGCAGTGAAGTACAATCTAGAATCATAAGCAACCTATTAGTCTCCTGTAAGTCAGAGATCAGCTATTTTGGATGAGGGTTTATTTGCCCAGTGACACACAATTGAAGTTTGAATTAATAGGAGCAGGTAAGGCTGTGTTTTAGCTACCAGCTCAAGTTTCTTAATGGTATTTTCTTTTCACATCACCACCTTTTACTCTGTGTTTACCTGCCCCTGAGGCTTGCTAGAGAGGCACTTGCTCTCAAATGCCAGGATAGAAATTATGCTTTATTTAGTTTTACTTCCTACATGTTGACATGAACTCCAGAGATATAGCACAGCAGCAGAGTGCTTTCATGTGGCTACCTGCAACTTCAGAGGAGTCCAGAGAGCTGTTAGCATGGCTACCCTGTTTGAAGAGAATCACAACCATAAGAGAAGTGGGGAGGGAAAGCATGGCTGGGGCAGAAATCAAAGCAGGTCAAATGTGATCACCCCTTGAAAACACCAGTGCTTCAACTGTGGCTGGCAAACATCTTATACCATGAGATTTCAGCCGAGAGATAAGGCACTAAAGCTTCTCTTCATCCTTTTAAAGCAGGATTTAGAGCTCCAGTCCTACAGGCAGCCATAACCATTCACATTCTGTTCCAAATGAAATTTTGACTTTAGCTAAAAGGTTGTAAAATTTACAATAATAATTTCTTTGCCTTTTGAGGTGGCAACACAACTAAAAATAAAAAACAAACCCAAACATCTTCTCCTATCAAAATTAACACAATGGACATTTTAAAGAAGGTGAGGGGAAAGCAGAAAATCAGATTCTAATTCAACTCCCACTCCTTGGATTATCCAGTTCAACTCCTTGCCTTAAATTGCTACAGGAGCAAACTGGCATGAGTAAAGAGGGGTTAGATTAGCCCTAGAACAGCAGTGGAAAAGAAACAATTCTGAAAGGGATAAACACAGTTCATCCATTAAGTAATCTTCAGTGATGGGAACAAAATAGTCCCATGGCAAGTCATTCAGCAGTTGTCCATTTTAATGGCTGCTCTTCAGACTCATTCAATGGTCAGTCCCTCTTTCAAAGTCTTCAGCATTAGTGAAAATGTACTGAAGGAAGCAGGTGTTTCTGAACTGTTGTGGTGTAGCAATTCCTACATGGCCATTTTTTATTGGTTTCAGCCAGAAAGCAAAAGGGTAAGTGACTGCCTCCCCTCACAGATACAAGCAAGCCAGCTTTACCCACATCCCCAACTAACCTATCACTGATCCTTACAGCTGTTCAGGTCAATACCCAGTGCTTACAGCTCAACAATGCTTTCAATGTCATTAGTGCCCACAGACAGCTGCAAACTCTCTGAAGTTCTTTACATGCATCATCTCATGCTCATCCAGTCCAAGAGAAGGAAGACACTGGATATTCAGGACTTCACTCACCATTAATTCTGATGTTCATAGTGAACTTTACACAAAAAACCCAAAACAAAACCAAACCAAAATCTCAACCAGTCCAGTAATAAGACTTCTGTTGCTGCTTTGATAAACAATACAACCAAGCTGTACCCAGCATAGGTTTGTCTTAAGCTGCAATCCCAACATGCAAGGAACATGTAACACAGCAGGTCAAATAATCATTTAGAAACCACATGTCATTAATTAGATTCCCTGGCACTGACACTTGGAGACTTATTTTCCCTAGAGCAAGTGTGAAGGTCTCAGGCCTGGAAATGGAATTATACTGGCAATTCCTATCAGATGACAGACACGGATGAAACATCTGTACTACTTCCACAGCAATCTGCTGCTTTGTCCCCAGCAACCTTATAGTCTGGTTAAACCACTTGTAGGAAGTGCTCCATCAGATCAAAGGCAGTTCAATATCCTGTCCAAGTCTTCAAAAGAAGGTGTAAAAACTCCATAAAAAGCAGTTACACAATTATCTGCCCAGAGGGTAGACTTCTGACTAAGCCTAGGCAGTTAACAGTTGGCTTATGATTTAAACCAGGGGAGTTCATAATCCTTTTTTTAAATCCTATCTAATTTAACCTTCTCAACTATAGGTTGATTTATTTAATCTCATGCAATGTTTGATCTCCATGCTATTGGCAGCCAAGTTCCCTGGGTTATTTCCATGAAATTCTAAAGGACATTTCTGTTTAACTGCAGTTCAGCTTGTACCCTCAGCCTCCTTAACTGCCCTCTGGCCATAGCACTGAAAGAGTAGTAAATTCACCTCTTGTGTGCAACCTGTCAGGCCCAGGGCAATCAGTCTCTGGAGTAGGAAGAATTGGGACTCTTTCTAGGAACAGCAACACCACATCTCCAATGCTCTTTCCTGAGCCTGTCTCCTGTTGAATCATCTTAGGGAATAAACAGGCAGTATTTCCCCCTAGCTGGGAAAGCCCAATGTGAAACATCCCATAGCTAATGTTTCCCTCTCTGCTGTTCAACATTCCTGGTAACTGCTAAGCTGACAACCCACGTCATCTGCTACTCATGGAGAAAAAAGTCTCCATCTGGATGAAAGAAAACTCAGCTTTAATTACATGAAAATGAAGTAGAGCTTGTAGAACAGAGCCGGGATTTAAGGCCTTTTAGATGTGTAACTCTTTAAAACAAAAAAACACTTTTACAAGAAAAAAGGCTGGAAGCATGGTTATTTTGAGGCAGATGTTCACCACTGTTTCAAGGATTGGCAACAGTAGCAAAGCAACCAGCATCCCCCAATGGAAAAGAGTCAGAGCAAAACAAAGCTCTGGATGGTGTGCAGCTGTGAAGTACAGCACATGAGCAAGCAGACCGTTTGCAAACCCACACCAGTGTGGTTGTTAACTGCTGTGGGTTGCAAGACATAAAAAGTGGCACTTCAGCAATAAATCAAAATGTCCAAGACCATTTGCAGACAACACTGTATTTGACCACCTCTCCCTGCACTCCACTCCCAGTCACACCCCTGAGTAAGAACCCCCTATAAGCTACATTGTACTTCTCTGTCAGCTGAATCCCACAGGAAAAGAAATGAAAATGAAGCATGGAAATAAATTCCTGACAAATATCATCTAATTCAGTAGCTGGGTTAGAAAAAGGCACATCTCTGCACACCATTACTCCTGCTGGCTACGTTCTTTACAGCAATTAGCACTTCAGCTGAAGAGCTGAATGCCCTTGACTTGGCCTGCTCATGATTCAACAAAGCTGGCCCTTCCTGCATTTTCCATACCCCATAGCAGCAATAAATAAATTTACTGCATTAACCTAGAATGTCATACAATATATGCAAAGTGTGCAGTTTATTCCTGACCACCCACACGGCTCAAATGTATATTGAGATAAAAGGATCGATACCTTTAATGAGCCAAGTCATAGCACTTTAAGCACAGCATCTCCAAAGCAAGGATGTGATCCCAGATTTCCTGGCCTCTGGACACCTGCTAGGCTTCAAGGAAGCTCAAAGCCACTCATCCATCCAGCTGGTGATAGAGCCACTTACTCTGCATTTCCCACTCCAAATGAACCTTTCTCTTCTCCTCCATCCCAAGAACTACAAGTGCAAACCACTAAAAAGCACAGACATTGAAAGAGGTGTACAACAACCAAATAATCTTTTTAAGGATGGCAGTATGGTTTGCTGGTCTCCCTACCCTCTCCCAAGCAATGTGAGACTGCTCTACCCTCTTGGCTATGCAGCTTCTGGGAATAAAGAAGCTTGCTTCAAGAGAGAAATCTGCAAGTGTGAGGCACTGCAGAAAAATAATTATTTTATCATTTAAGCACAGTTTTCCCTTTGCTGTCACACTTTGCTGTAACCCAAGAGCACTCTCCTGACCCCAGGCAGGAAAGCAGAGTTCACCAAAAGCTGACTGCTGTGCCCAAATGCCTTCAGTGCAATAGAAGCCCCATGAAAGCCCCAGTCTGTAATTTTAACTGCACTGGAGGAGAGGAGAAAGCAAGGCAGGGGCATAACATACCCCAGTGTGAACTCATCATGTTTGTCATTGTATTTGCTTCTCAAAACAACTGTAACCTACAACCCTCTACAGTTAATGTGTTTTTTGTTTTGTTTTGGTTTGGTGTTTTGGGGGTTTTTTTGTTGGGGTTTTTTTTTTTGTTTGTTTGTTTTGTTTTTTTGTTGTTTTATTTTGGTTTGGTTTGTTTTTGGTTTTTTTTGGTGGGGAAGGTGCAATCCTGCAATATGAAGTAGTTGCTCAGAAAAGTTAATTAAACTAATTGGGAAAATTGCCATGAAGGGAGACTACAAGACTGTAAAACTTGAGAGTATTTACCTTAGGGCAGCAGCAGATATGGAAACAAGATAAAAAGAAGTGAAGCACACAGAGCTGGGAAATCAGGAACTTCCATTCTTTGGGGTCTTGCACTGAGAAACAACACTGGTGATCCAACAGACTGACAAATTCCGAACCAACCCAAGGAAAACACTTTTTCACACAACACGGCTACCTCAGCAACCCCTGCTCCTGGAAGCTGCTACAGCTCAGAACCATCTTCATGCCCTACCACCCCTCCACGCCTTTTAAATTCAAGAATACTTAAAACTGCATACTTAAGCCCAGAGAAGGACCCACACCAGATCCAGTCACAAAACTGGAAGCTCTGGAGAGCTGACAACAGCAATATATTGCAGGCCCACCCATAACAGGAAAAGTCATTGTGAGGAACAGGTCAGTCAGAGACCTAAATATGCAATTAGAAGTACTTACCTAAAATTACACATCAAGTCTCTGCAGTGTCCCTTTCTCAGCCTAATGTTTTTAGTCAGAATTGGCAATTACTCAAAGAATCATAGTCTCAATTACTACATCCTGATAATGCAGTCAGGAATGCCACTGAGGCAGGGTAGAATGGGCAAGCCACACAAAAGTCTTGAAAATGATACCAAGGGTTGGTATAAGGACAGAAAGACCAACTGTGAGAAGAGATCTTGAACTCCTACACTAGCATGAGCCATAAGAGGATTTGAGCACAGGCCATCTTGAGTCCTACATGCAACCCTCCACAGGAGCACTGGCAGCCTGAATGGGGCCTTTCCTCTTAACCAGGGCAGATTTGCAGATACTCATAATGACAAAAATACCATTAGATACTAGATGGAAACTGGAACTGTGGTTCAGGTGATTTGCTGAAGACTGTACAAATGTAGAGGTAGCAGGACTCCCAAGCTCTGTTTCTGTTCTACTTTCTAATTGCAAGCACCAAAACAAGTGCCTGAGGTAAACTACAGAAGTTGTTAAGGGGGGACGGAAAGACAAGGCAGGATTATAAAAATCCTAGAGGTGCTTCAGAAGAAAAGATGGTACCAGGCCTCATCTCCATAATGCCAGTATTTACTGTGGAAAATTTTGCCCCAGAGAGCTTTCTCATTCTAGTGGAGACATCTCAATGTTCACAGGAATGTCTGTGTCTGCCTGGCTTAAATTCAGGGACCTTCCAGATGTGAGGTGAATGAGACAACCACTGCACTGCAGAGGCACCAGCTCACACACACAAAGAGAAGAAAACCAAACCTGTCAACACAGGAACGAGATGAGAAAAGGGAAATTTCAGTTACCACAGCTTCTGCAAAATTCTGTTTTTCATTGAGACAACCTTGAGAAAAGAGGCACAGAGCAGCAGAAAATTACAGTGCTGCAGCTCCAAAGGACTCTGTATCCTGTCCTGAACTCAGAATTATGGGGGTTTCCATATGGCAGCCTGCAATATGTCAGTGATCCCTTTAGCTGGCATCAGTACCAGAAAGAGATTAGGAACAACAGCTAATTCACTCAGTTTTTTTTTTCTTTACAAGTGAATGGAAAAAAATGCAAAGAACTGCAGGAAAGGAAAAGAAATCAAAGCCATTCCCTTAAATTTTAAATGTTCTGAAAGCATGTAGCTCTGGATCGCCTTCAAACTTCAGAGCTCTTGTGGGTACAGCAGAGCTTCACACTTGCACATTAACTCAGTTCAAAACAAAGGGATTATACAAAGTGCTGAGCTCTAAACAAACAGTCTGAAGTTTTGCAACAGTTGATCTTTTTAACATTTTAAGTACCATGTCCCACAGCCAGGACTACTGAGCTGCCTCTAATGAAGTCAGTCAAGTTCCCTCACCTTCACCCCACCTCAATGAAGGTTTTAAGACACTTGGCAAAGAAATATCTCAGAAATAACCGAAATACAACTCCCCAGACAATTCTGATTGCGTACCAGGAGTTCATCCATGCTCGTCTGACACTTCTCAAGATTGATCCGTTTAATCGCCACCTTCTCCTTCTTCGGAGCACAGAAGGCTGCCTGGACCACTGCAGTCGCTCCACTCCCTGGGGGGAAAAGAGAGAGTTACCAACACCTTACAGATTTCAGCAGGAAGGGAAGGAGGCCAGACAACAAAATTCTCAGTGCCAGATAGCACAGACAGCAGAGACTGGTAAAAACCCAGTGGAAGCTCTCTAGGCACTCCCCACTGTGCAGCTCCATGGGTTGGCTCAGCCATCACATCCAAGTGCTGGGCAAACTGAAGGAAAACAAGTGGATCTTTATGATCCCTTCCATGGATCATTACAGCTCTGCAGACCAAAAACCCTCTCCAGACTTGAGCTTCCTTATAAAAGAGTGATTCTACTAATGTACTTTTAAAGGATATGTCACTGAGGTCACACAGACTTTTAACCTGATGTGTTCACCCAAAGTGTCAAAACAAGCCACTCTTTGCTACCAACGCTAATGAGATTTTTCAAATATTTTTATGCACTAACTGCTGTTCTCATCTCTCCTCATTTTCTGCAAAGACACGAGGTGGGTTTCATTCAAGCAGGTTCAGTGCCAGCTCTCACACTGCCTCAGTTTCTGGGTTGAAAACCACAGCCCCAGAACATTTAAATTCCAATAGGGAAAAAAATACCACATTTTAACATAAAGTCCTTCAAACTGCTACAAGTAGGGAGTTCTGGATTTAAAGTACCCAGCACCATCATATCCTCTGACATGCAAGGGAGTTTGCAATAGTGAGACTTAAAATCTATTTGATGTTAAGTTCATTTTTGTTGGCTTCCAGAAGCTGTTGCAACATTTACCTCTCGTCAATAGGACACCTTGTTGTTTTACTTTCTGCCTTCATCATGGTTGCCCACATTTACACACTTCACTGGAAAGGAGTAAATCCACAGTAATAAAATGGGGGTAGGATATGTGGAAAATAGCTCAAGTGTTCCTATTGCAAATACCTAAAAATGCAAATAAAAATAAAGATAAATGAAAACAACTATTCTGTATTTTGGTGTGACACACCTATTTTAGCAGATTCTCCTATTTTTAACACTATAAAAACTACTTCCAGGTTCTGCGATTCAGGTAAAGCACATTTTTGCAAGCTTTGTGATTTTTTTCTAGTACATTCACATAAACTGGGGGCAAAAACTTTCATTTTCAAAAAAAGGCTACTGAAGCTCCCTACAATCACTATCAAGAGTCTTCTCACACCAAGTTGCCCCAACTCAAAGTTCCAGGTGAGGGAAAGAGCTTGAAACTCAGCCCTAAAAGACAGAGGAAAAAGTGCTCCATTCTGAGTCACCCTGAAATAAATTGAAAAGCCCTGAACTGTGGGACTCTGCTCCTGTAATCTTCAACCAGCACCTGCTACAGTGGGAGCTACAGGACTTTGACTTCACTTTATATGGCATGGCCAGTGCACCCTGGACATCAGCATCAGCTTGCCAGGACTCCCTGTACTCAGGAGTTTACATTTTAATGGCAGAAGGCAGAAGTGTGCAGAACACAGAATGCTAATGTTGCTAAAGCTTTATTATTTCCCAAAGCAAATGGGTTTTTAAGAAGGTCAAGACTTAGGCCACTTATTAGTTGCACATATTGCTTTTCAGGGACTATTCATAGCACAAGGCAAAACAAAGTTATTAGGAAAAGGACAGCAGTAACAGCAAGAATATTTACAAAGGGCTTTGAAAACAAAGTTTGAGTGCTGTAAGCAGGTTCTAGAGCAAATAACAGATGATGGAAAGGTCTATGCAGATATTTAATAGAAAGTGCTCAGAAAGAGCAAGAAGGGGAGGTTTTGACAGCAGAGTTTGGTTAGACTGCCAGGAGCATGGCTGAAATACACAACATTAAGCACAGAGCAAACACCCCAAAAGCAAACCTCCATATGCACTCCCAGTAGTCATTCTGCCCAGCAGGTGCAGGAATCCAGCATGAAAGCAGCAGTCCCAGCATAAATGAATTCCCACTCACTGGGAATCCTTGGTGGCCCTGACCTACTCCTCTTCACCCAGTAGCTGCTTCTCTTGGTTTGTTTCTGCTGCTTCTTTGATGGGAGAAAAAAGTAAAAACACAAGGGCTCAAGACAAAGAGAGCAGCACACACAGAAGGAGTGACAAATGGCAGAAGTGAGTTTGCACTTCCTAGCACTGCTGGTCCCCCTACAGCAATAGCCTTTTGGAAGTCAGAACAAAAAAAAAAAAACACTGTATCAGTTCTTTGGAAAGAGTTAGATCCCAGAAGAAATGTTGCTGCTGACACATTCAAAGAGCCAGTATTATGACTTCTTTCTTTGGATGTCATAGTGCATAGTAATAGAGGCTGAAAACACAAGTCAGATGCTGGAAGAATATATGACTGTGTACCTCAGAGGATTGTCTTGTCACACAACCCTTTTCACTCCCCATACCTCCAAAGCTACCTGTCCTCATAAGCACAGGTATCTGTGTTCAAAGACTCTTTCTGGATATCTCAGACACTCAGTAGTGTCAGCATACTCCTGCTTCCCCCTACAGCATGACATCCCAGGATTTCTGTGCCAGTTAAACCCAGTTTGTGTAAGCAAACTGGCAGAGGTGCTTCTTACAATCCAGATGCAACATCATTACTGTGAACCAAGTCCGTCACAAGATGAAGTCCAGGGCTTTAAAGAAGTCACCACACAAAGAATAGCTTTGTGTTTTATTCTTTTAGGAGGTTACTACCAGAAACAATAGATTCAGCCTAATTAAAAGCAGGACCACTCGTGCTACAGCTCCTTTCCAGTCCTCGAGTCTGCAGGATCAATGCTCACTAGGACTTCAGGGCAAAAACTGCTTTTCACTAAGTGCTGGACAATGCCCTGGCCTACAGGGACCCGATCTGTTATGAGTGTATGGCATTATTTGAACAGTAATGAAATCCCAAACTAAATCCTTCTGGGCACATGGCAGGGAATCATCTAAACTCGAGACTCCTCCCATTTAATTCCCTGCTGCTCCTACTTTTCTGGCAGCTCTCTTTAGTTCGATCACCACCTGCTCTCCCCACTCCCCCCTCTCCTGCTAATTCGTCATTTCTTTCAGCTCCTCTGTAGCACTAATTATAGAGAAACAATGAAATCTCAAAAGCGTATCAAGCGAGGATTAAGCCAAGCTGCAGCACGATGTGCCACAAGCAAGCTGCTCTTTGGTGGCAGCAGCAGCGTGCCATGCTTCTGGGACCAAACAAAGACTGGTTTCCATGCTTCTTGGGAGAGTTCAGAAAACATGGCAACATGGGCACTTCAGGCTTTGCAGCCACAGAGTTTGTTTATTAAATGCCAGGGTGGCAAGAGAAAGAAAGGAGAGAAACTGCAGCAAGGATGCTGAACACATTGCTAAGTGAAAACAAGCACAGGGAGAAATGACACCAACAGAGAGAAAAAGAAAAAGCTCATTGAGGAAGTTATGCAGAGTTTGGGAGCAGGTAACTAATATGTGGGCAACAGCAGGAAGATAAGAGATTTCCTGGGCTGCTATGAACAACCTTCAATGAGGAAAAACCCCAAGGGCAGTTTGTGCCAGGGTAGCACAACTTGGACAAACCAACTCTCCCAGCAGTCACAGATCTGCTGCAATCGGAGCCAACTCAAGTCCCAATGACATGGGCAGCACAGGGTTAATTGTTCCTGTGCTGGGTTCCTGCTCACTCCCCAGCTCAAGACACTCTGATCAAGGTCAGTGCTGAGGCTCTTCCCTCCGCCTCTCTCAAGATCAGCTTTCGGAGAAAATTTGCTCCCTGCTTAATCTCTCCCAACATAAGGGCTTAGCAAAACAATGAAAACTGGTCACAGCCAAATGCTTGCTGCTTTATTCCTGAAAAGCAGGAGATCATTTTGTTCAAGGATGATGGGGAGGAAGCAGACCCCAAATGGGTATTAGGATCTGCTTAATACCCCCTTGCTTTTGCCTCTCTAAGGCTCTCAGATATAGTTCCAACCCTTAGGATAGCAGCTGCAAAATTCCTGCATAAGAGGGTCATGACCTACTTTAGAAAACACCGCCTTAAGAGGAAAACATACCCTTTCTAACCCCTGCTTCTTTCATGTTTCTACGATTAAATGGCTCTTTCTGAAATAAAACCAACCTCTGAAAGGATTAAAATAACCCAAATAAAAAAGTCCCCAAGCACTCAGTTACTGAAGCCTGATTTTCCAGGTTATCTCCTCTAGATCCCTGGATCCATGGTCCCTGTACCTTCAAGCATCCACAGCTCCAGCCTGACCTCCTTAAGTTGAGACAAACTCCCCATGAAAGCCCAGCATCAGCTTTCAAAGGAGGCTGGATACCATCTCTTATGGTTCCACAATTTACATGAAGCTTCTGTTTTTGAAAATAAAGACAAACCTGCTGAGATCTCAGCTGAAGTTAATGGAAACCAATTATTTCAAGGCTAATTGGAGGAGCGGAAAGACAGGGGACTGACCAGAAGACACAGCATGTTCCTATACACTCTGTCTCCAATTTAACTGAATCTCTGCAGCCACATAAGGACATTGCAGCTCTCCCAGTAAGACTGGGATGAATTGCATTGATGCCTCTTCCCAGGCAAATGCAATTGAAGCCAGAGATCCTCTTGGCAGAGAGATCTGCTTAAGCAATGAACAGTCATGCCAAATGGTCACAAGACAAGCATCAAATCCTGGCTCCAGGATAGTATTCTCCTACCACGTGCAACAGCACTTTGAAGTAGTTACATGGAAGGAGGACTCACAAAACAGTGTTGCCCAAGCTTTACATTTATTTCAGGCACCCTCAGATATATGAAAGTTTCCCTTCATTGTAACTTAGCTGCTCACAAAGCTGTTACAATCAACAGAGGACATGTTCCCTTAACAGTCTCGGAGTATCAGTCCTTATCCTACTGCAGTATCAAATCCCCTCTGTAGAGGAAATATTCTTTCCCAGGGTCAAATGAACATTATGAACCATTTAGGTTTGAAGGAACCTCTAGTCCACCCTCCTGCTGAAAGCAGGATCAAATCCCAGCTTTGATCAGATTCCTCAGCATTGAATTCAGGCTAGTTTGGATTTTCTTTAACAAGAGATATTTCTACAATCTTTTTGGCCGTTTCTGTGTTTGACCACCCACATGGTAAACTTTTTCCCCCCCTTGCCAACTAATCAGATCTCCCAGTTTTTCTCCCAACCTTGGCCTTTCACCATGCACCTCTGTACAATTCAGCTTCATCTCCTCTAGAACTTCCCACTAGATAGCTGAGGACAGCAACAACTCTTCTAAGGCTGGGGAAATCCAGCTCTCCACACCTGCCCCATAAGTCACATTTCCAAGTCTCCTTCAGCATGGGGCACTGCTCAGCCGAACACCTCTGCACAGCCCTGCCCAGTGCTTCCACCCTCCCCTGCACACACACGACCTCTCTATTTTTAAGCAAGATCTGGAATCCATCCTCCACTATCTGGAGTGCGGTGCCAGAAAGCCGCTCGTGACGCAGGCTCTGTTTATAATTGTGCCCCCGGGTTTTCCTCTTATGAACAATGCACACAAAACACTTCCCTGCAAGGCTGCTCTGGACCAAGAATGACTTTCAGGTTCCAGGTACCCCAAGGCCCAGGAAACCTTTAATGCTTTACAACCCAGGCTTGGTATCTGTGTCTCCACAGGCTCACTCCGTCTCTGGATGCTTCAACTCTTTGACAGCCTCATGCCAAAGAGCTGTGGGAGCCCTGCTCTGATTACTCATTCCAAGGACAATACAGCAATATAACAAGAAGCTATAAGACTGGGAATAGAACTTCTTATGCATTCTTACAGAGCACAGGGCAAATACACATCTAATTAAATACTGGATGGCAAATTCAGACCAATCTTGCATTGTTTGGTCCATTTCCTGTGAAGGCAAAATGATGCCTCTATTTTCTGCTCCTCATTTGAGGCTTCTGATGAGAAGAGTCTTCTTGCAAAGAATGAACTGCTTCTAAAAACAAGCTAGCAAAAAAACAAAAAGCCTACTCTCGAATTTCTAGCCAACTCAGCATGGGGTGGGAATACTCCTTTCCCCAAGCAGGACTTGGTAACAAGAGTCCATTGGATGTCAAAGTCTTGCTGGCACAAGCCCCACGATTCAGGAAGAGTGAAGTAATGCAATGTTAATGGTCCTTGAATATGTTTTTCAAGCCATCTCCCCACTACACGCTAAATTCTTACTACAAAGTGGAAGATATCATCTACAATAACAGCTACAAATAGCATTAATAAAACCAAAGGGAATCCATAACAGGACTCGGACATACTCCTAGTATTGCCACAGAGAGGGTGCTTACCTGCGGAGAGGAAAAAGCTTTCACAGCAAAGTATCATCAACTCAGCATAGGACTGCAGGAAGAACGTTAACAATTCTAGAAGTGGAGTTAAAGCCCCTATTCAGCAGGAGGCTCACTTGGGTGCTTCTAGCACTGCTCAGAGTGAGCTCAAACAGCAAGCTGGCTCTGAGTACTGCTTTTAGACACACTGGGAACAGCAGCAAAACCAGTAAGGGAGAATTCAGCTGGCTTTGCTCTGTGCCTAGTTGGGAGGCCTGTGATAAACTGAAGCAACAGCAGAGCAATAATCCATGGCCAAGACACAAAAAAGTTACAAAAGCACAAGAGTGAGCACAGCTCCCCTCCCACAGCAACAGGGGAGTGCAGACATGCACCTACCCCCAGGAAGTTCCCAGAGCTGCACCAACACAGCCACACTTACTCCCAAACACCTTTCCACGATTCATTCCCAATACAAATTGACTGGGAATAGTATTGCCTACTGAGAGAAGAACCAGGGCTTTACATTCCTTTACAAGCTGAAGGATGACACATCCACAGCACAAGCACCTATTTAAAACCCTGGCAGAGGTAGTAAGAGGCCAGGTTTAACCTGGTGCACCTTCTCTCAACTCGAGTTATGAAGTGCTTGATCAACTGCAGAGATGGAAAGATGCTGTGTAGAGAAGAGGGAGAGAAACACTTGCTAAAACAGTGCAGGGAAGAAATAAATCAGAGAAGCATAAGCAAAGGCAGAAAGTGAAAGCAGATTTAACTGGAAAGTTGTGAGGGAGCCAAATTTAAAGCCTATATGGGGGGGGGGGTGGAGGAAAACCAGCAATCCCCATGGACTACATATCACAGCATAAGCATACACTATATATGAAGACACCTGCACTATGTGCATGCTACAATCCTGCAGGCACCTTAAGAGCTGAACTCTCACATTTGCAAGGCAGTGGCTACCCTCGTATTTCTGATGAAAAGGCTTTAGGAACAACAGCTCAACCCTGATTAAAATAAATAATTTTAAAACTTTGCATTCCGTGTGGTCAATGTCAAAATGTCGCCCCGCCCTTCAGCCCAGGCTAACTCCCATCACTGCATGCAGCAGGTTCATTCGTGGTTCAGGCTCACCTTGAGCACAGCCCAGTGCTGGGAACACTCAGCTGGGTTCAAGCCAAAGGTGGCTGCAGGTACAGTAAGACACAGAGCATGTGCTGGACAACACCCTGAGAAAGAGTAAGGATGTGGAGGTAACAAGTCCAAGAATTAAGACTTAAATACAGGTGACTTCCATTTCACACCAGCACATCTAATGACTACAGTCTAGACCTTTTACTGAAGAATTGGAAGGAGGAATAGGAAAAAGCCGTTTTCACTCCTGAATTCCTGTTTCGTTTAAAATGCAGGTGTATCTCTTTGCAATGTTCTCTGATCATTTATTCCAGTACATCCAGAGCTCAGGCAGTTTGAGATTCTGTGCAAGTTGTGAGGCCAAGGATTTCAAATAGTACTCACAATACAAGGGATTTCTGTTATTAAGACACCATTATGTGTCTTTCTCAAAGCCTGAGAGTCTTTGCTCAATTTATGTCAGCACCTGCAGTGTCCAACAGACAACTGATATTCCAGCCTTAATCAAGCATGCTCAAAGAATTTCAGAGAATAAGGAGAAGCATATTCTGAAAGTCTGCTGTCCAATTAGAAATAGAGCCAAAACATTTGAACAGCACATAAACTTGCTGACAGTGAGTTATTCAACATCTTGACAAGAGCTCTCACAGCTGAGAATACCACTGAAAACCACACACCATGTACAGAGCTCAGAGGTTTCTGCCCATGTAAGACAATGTATTTCTCAAGATTCCTAGTGCTCCATGTACAGTGGAGAAGGATGATAAGCCAGCAAAGATCACACAGCGCTGCCAGCACTTGTTAAAACATGCTTCCCCCACAGTGGTCCATCAATACAGAAACGCTCGATGCTGCAGACTTATTGCCCAAGTCTTTAATTCATGTCTCAGACTCAGAGGAAGGAATATAAACCCAAATCAAATCACTCGTAAGAAGTCCAGTATTATTTTCAGAGCCATCAGCAACTGATGGGCAATACCCCAAACCAGGTACATCTCCCCATGGCCCCACTGAACTCTAAACTATAAATAAATAAATGACATTGATTTCTAAGCTGTAGAGAGGTTAGCTACTGTAATCTAAACGACTCAATACCAAGGTTTCTGCAGAAAGTAAGGGGAGTCTTATGGAAATTTTCACCCCACCCCATACAGCAATTGTTCTCTCAAAAATCTTTCAGTGTCTCTTAGGCCCTGAACACAGAAAAATGTCATCTGTTTTCCACCTTTGGCAAACATTCAGGTTGAGAAACCTCACAGACTAAGCAGAGAAGTGACAGGCTTGGAGACAAAATGGTCAGCCTGTCAATAAAAACAGGCCAGCACTAGAACAGAGGGAGAGGAATAGTGTTGGCCATGCAAAGCATGTCAGCAAGATATGTGACAAAGCTGTCACTGGGTCACTTTGCTGTTTGATTTCATCTGCAGTTACCAGCCCACACACATGCAGCCAAGGCGAGCTTTCCACTGCCTCCCTATGACAAAGAGCTGCAGCCCCTCAGCATCAGACTCCACGCCAGAGCAAGACAAGCAAGGAAAACAAGTCCAGAGGAAAAGCCACTGGCCACAGAATGTATCAGCAGAGAGAAGGATTGCCAGGGAGGAGCATCAGCCCACCTGACATTCCTCCAAAATTTCCACTCCAAACACCAAAACACGGAAGAGAGGGTGGCAGAAGGTGCTGCTCTTGGCTGTATGCCTAACCCCCTGCAGCCCTCACGATATCCCAAATAAGTCCAGACTAGCAGACATTCCCATCATGCCTTTAATAAAACACCCTCCAGCTGTCCAAGGTACCTAGGTGATTTGGGGAACACCTCTGAGACCATTTTCCCCAAGGCAGTAACTACAGTAAGCTCCAAGGGCCAGTTACACAAGTCCTGCGTGACCTGCCACATTTACTTAAGATGCTATTAGCATGCCTAAATTAGATTTTTAGTTTGAAACCAATTATATTTATTTGATTTTGTGCCAATATCTCTGGCTAATTTAAAGGGCACTGCAGCTATGCAGTGTTAATTCTACACGATGGAAAGCAGGCTCAAACATCTCATTTCCAAACACAGCAACTTTAGTGGAGAAAGTTCATCCTTCCCTTTTAATCACTGTCAGTTGCCTTTATGGTATATGCAGCAATGTAAATATCATGCTAGCTGTCATCAGGTATTACCAAGGCTCAAAACATAGCACTGGTACAGTAGCCAAGCCAGTGTTCTCCTTTCTTCCCTCCCAATTTTTATCTCTGAACTCTGTCTCAGATGTAATTGTCAGCTGTAGAGGATATTTTATTTGGCAGGGTTTCCACTTAACAGAACAATCTGCCTGCTTACAGTGCAGATGTTTGATAGTACCGTGGTTATTTTAGGTAAATAAGCTTTTAAGTATCAGATATATCCTCTCTCAAAGGCTATTATCATTTCTTTTCAGCAAATATCTTGATCTAGCAAAGATTTTCTGCATCTATTAGTCCATTCAGCACAAAAGATTAGCCCACTAGTTAAAATTACATTCTTTAACCAAGAGTAACAAGAACCATCCTGAGCCTTAGGATCTAGACAAATAACTGAGCTGAGGTTGCCAGTTCATCAGGCCTCTCAGCTGTTGAAATAAGAATTGCACTGGTGAGCTGTTCAACAGGAAACCTGTTCATGCTCAAGATGCTTTTTCCAGTGAAGTACAGCTTGCTGCAAGTCAATACGAAGGTATTAATTAGCTGTTAATACCAAGCTATTTATTAGACAGCAATTGGCATCCTCAATGACTATTTTTACTTTAGTGAAAGCTAGAACTTAGGGCTTCACCTTTCCACTTGTTTGCTGCGCCTAGTGGGACCTTATTGCCCTCTACAACTCCCTGAAAGGAGGCTGTAGCAAGGTGGGAGTCAGTCTCTTCTCCCAGGTAACAAGCGACAGGATGAGAGGAAATAGCCTCCAGGTTCACCACGGGAGGGTTATATTGGATATTAGGAAAACCACCTTCACTGAAGGGGCAGTCAGGCATTGGAACAGGCTGCCCAGGAAAGTGGTGGAATCACCATGCCTGGAAGCGTTCAAAAAAACACTGGATACGGTGCTTGGTGAAGGGGTTTAGTGGTGACCACAGCGATGCAGGGTAATTGACTGGACTTGATGATCTAAAAGGTTTTCTCCAATCTTAATGATCTCATGACTCTACAATCTTATGACTACTTCACATGGTGAGAGACAGAAAGGGTCACAAAGAAGTGGCCTAGGAAGTAAAGACAAAACACATCAAGTTTCCAAAGAACTCCATTTCCATTGGTAGATCTTGAGGAATCACAAACTGGAGGCATTTGTATCAACACCTTTAAGGTTTGCAGACAGCACAAACACCAAGGTTCAGCTTCCCTGCACCTTCACAGGTAATTGTCCCTGCAGACAAAGCCTGAACATAAAGCAAGTAGTGTAAGAAAACCACCAAGCCTCAGCCACATGCTACAAAAGACAAGGCATTGTTACTTCCCACTGTCGTGGGGAATCCATTAAGCAGCTGTTTCATCCAGAAATGACAGGGTCTCAGGGAGGTTTGAGTGTTTAATAGAATGTGTGTCAGTAATTCCCCCATGTGCCATTTCCAGCACAAGCATTCATTAATTCGGTATAGGGATTATACAATTTGGCATCAGCCAGAGCAGGGGACTGAACTCCACGACCCTGGGAGTCCTCACTAGCTGAGTCTCAGCAAAGTAAGTGACAGGAGCTTTCTGGTTTTGTTCTGAAAATTGACATCATTAAATCCATCTCTGTAGATTTTGCAGCAAAGGTGTTTACTCTACAACAAGAAGCATTGTCTTTAATTGACAAATTTTCAAGACATCAAGATAACCTAATCCTATGTTGCCTGCCTGAAGCTGGAGACAGCCTGAAATTCCCAATTGTGGTTTCAGCTGCCCCACTCACCTCAACAGGTATCAGCTCAGAGCACAGCCGAGCCAATAATTTTGTTAAGAAAAATATTCTGTAAGTGCTCTCATCCCACAGCCATTAATGTGCCCTCTCACTTTTCAATTACCATCATTTTCCAATACCTTCTGCACTGTTTTCAAGGCTTCCTTTTCAGAAAAGCTGGAATGAACCCCAGAACTTAAGGAAATGGACTTAAAATCCCCTGAAGACTGAAAATGAACAAGAGCCTAGCTCAGAGAAAATCAAAACTGAAAACGCATAACCTGTCCAACAGTAACTATGGAGCTTTCATCCAATATTTAGTAAAACATCAGCTTTACAAACATGTTGAACTGCCCCAAGATGCAATAATCTCACACCCTGCCTCAAGTACCTCAAGATAATTCCACATTCACAAATAGTTTTTTCAGACATCTTCCTACCTGACAACACCCTCCCCTGTAATGAACTGTAAAATTTGTCAATTAGCTCTGCTCTAAGGCAAAAGCCAACTTCAATTCTTCCACACAACAAAGCAGCAGAGGATACAACCGGACAAGCCACGTGCTCAGTTAGATCTCACCAGAAGTGAGGTGGGTATTCAAGGTCAAATTTTCACTCCGCAGTTTTAACTTAATTCAACTCTGTGGATGGATGAAATGGGAACAGCACCCTCCCACACAGTTTTATTAATAGCAAGGTGCTAGCAATAAGAGTAAAGTTTGTCCTTAAATTACCATTCATGACTATAAAACAGTAAAACTCTGGCAAAACCCAAGGAGAGTTTACTACAGTAAGAGACGATCACCGAACTATTTCAATTCACACTACTCCTTAACAGCTGCTTGTACCTCTTCTTTCCAGAATGAATTTACATAGGCTCATTTCCTGCCCAAAGGAAATATCCATTGGGAGAATGCTATAAAGTCAGTCCAGCATGGAACAGTGAAATTAAAGAAAACACTAATTTTTTCTCTCCCCTGCCCCAAACTCTCAAGACAATGCAGTTGGAGCAGAAAATTGAAATTTGGCAAAAAATTAAAACCTCATTCAGAGAAACTTTTTTGTATTCCCTCACAAATGCATTTTAATTTGACTGAGTTATCAGACTTTGAAGGTGTCATTTCACAAGCATGCAGTACAAGCTGTATAAAACTGTAAGGGATGGGAGGTGAAAGGAAGATTTGCCTAATATGGTAATTTGGTGAGAAAGTGAACCAGTGCTCTGAATTTACGCTGTACTTCATTCACAGATGGGATCCTGAAGCCTTTAAGAGTGGAAAAGAATCATCCCCTGCAGACTGACCAGTGTGCAGAACCAAAGTGGTCTCAGAAATCCTGGCAAGGCACATTAGGCTCCAGTTTGATGGAGGTTGATACACAACCAAGTATTTTTTTCCAGGATGGAATTTCTTTTAATTACAAGAAAATTCACATTAAAAAAGAATTCTGTGTGCAGCGGTGTATACCAGGAAATAACAATCTCCAAGAATCTTGGGGAATGGTGAGAGAAAGGACTTGGAAAAAAAACCTTCGCTGGTTGTTGCAGCTGTTGAGCAGTAGTGAAAAGAAGCACTGGATTTTTCATTTGTGCTTTTGTATCACCACAAATCTCTACCTGTTTTTACAGTGTAACAGGACCACCTAATATAGTTAAAACCAAGAAATATGCAGGCTATGATGATTAACATGAAAACCTCACTCATGAGCAATGTTTCAAGGCAAACAATATGCTCAAATTAAGGGATCAAACTTAGGGCTGACAGAACCCCACACTAAGTTCAATCCCTTCATTTATGTTCATGCACACCAGGGACACGAGAAATTCTCACTCAGTACCATGGACCCAGTCAGGTACTTATATCCCTGCTGCCATTCAGCTGTAGTTACACCATTTACTAAAGTGATCTTGTCTTACTCAAGCCAGACAAGTTGGATTTTGCTCTTAGTCTGGCTCCCTTCATTAGTATATGCATTGTTTTGCCTACCAGAGGAACCCCATCTCTTCTCACACACCAGGAGCTATGACCTTCTGATTAAGAGCCTGGACTGCCTGTCAGCCAGGGACCTAACCCTGTCTCCAAGACTTTCCCCTGTGGCTGCCAGGAAGAGAGACGGAGTTCCACGTGTTTTTTAGAAATGTCAAGGCTGAACTCCCTTAGGTGAAGTCACAGGAAACTGCAGCAACTTAGAGAGCCAAGTCCTTCATATCTCCATCTCAGTTGTTTGATTCTAAAGGCAACGCAGGATAATAGGCTGAACTTGTCTGGAAAGCCCCAGCATCCTGATATTTCAAAGATTTTGCAATGCCAAATTCCACTGTTCCAACAGCTATTCTTCTACACCCACAAAGCCCTCAAGTCTGTCTCTCCCTATTAAGAAAGTTTAATAACACCAAGTTTACAAGCACTCCATTAGCATGTGCACAGCTAAATTTATTGCTGCAGAGATTTACAATGGATATTGTCCATTTTTGGGGAAATCGTCCAAGAAAATCTGACCAAGACACAGTTTGTTGCAATGCACTAATACAATTAGCAATAAGTGTTATTGCCATAATTTTAAAGAGCTCCATCTTTTATTAAAAGATTACATCTCTACACTCTGGCTTAGTGGGCAAGCTGCTAACACTCAGAAAGAAAAGAGATGCTGCCAAGTTTAAAAAGACAAATGTTCCAGGATTCTCTTCAAGATTTCATCAGCTGCAGAAGCAAAGCCTCCTAGGCATGCATTTGTCAGGCAGCATGTACATCCCTCAGGTGTGCTCAGGAGCACAGTACAGCCACACTCCCCAGCATTAGCCAAGATATTTGCATTAAACTGAAACTATTTAAATGGATTCTGAGAAATGGAAGTGTTAAACATTAATCAGTCCAAGTACCTAACAGTACTGGAAGCAACTGCTACATAGAAACCAACCCCAGGAAAGTGTGAACTCTTCCACATTAAACACCCGGCTGTTTTTTTTTCCTTAATACCCTGGAATAGCTGAAAGCAGCAGGATCTGTCTCTGCTCTCCCCTCCAACCAGCAGGCAAGGCTAACAACCATATATTCTTCCCAGCCAGCCTCCTTCATCCTTGCTTAGCTTTGTAAGCCCTCATTTTGCTGCCTTGTGCATTTTCTCCTCCTTCCTATCAGGACACAGACAACAGAGGCACTAGAAAAAGGCACGTGCACAACCAAACACCTTTTGCTTTCACTTCCTCAGAGGTGAAAAGTGACTTAGTTCAGCTCTAATTCTAGCAGGGCAATGGTATTAAAGGTCTTAAAGAAATGAGATGTTTCAAGTATCCAGAGGAAAGGTAGCTTGGATGCAGGAGCAGCTTGGCTATTCTGTTGCACTCAGGATCACACAAGATATATTTGTCTATGTCACAGCAGCAGAGAAACCCGTACTGAACATCTCCCTCTTCAATTCCTAAGCAGACCAAGTACTATGAATGACCACTCATTTTTAACCTATCTACAATTTCCCAAAGTTAATTTAATGTAAGTTTTAACATAATATAAAACAACTAAGGCTTTTCCACCAACTTCATGTGGAAAAAATGACCACACAAAGAAAGTCTTCAAATGAATTAACCAGCCTGAGTACTGGGAATACAGTATAGGAATCAATTTTGCTCAGCAAAGCTGGGGGGATGAGTGGGAATCTATGAGGAAATGCTAAAACAAAACATATGGCACCAAGACTGAATCCTAAACACTCCATTTAGAGCTCAGGCAGTTCTATTTTGTACAGTGTAACATTTTTCTTGAATGGATTTTAAATATCAGGCGTGTGAAACTGGCTGCAGCACACAGGCACCACAGCTAGCAATGAACACCACGCTCCAAAAACAATCCCAACCCCTAAAGTTGTCACTGGACAAGAGCCTCCCATTCCAGCCTGTTTTTTACATCCAAAGACCCCAATTGCTCCTGCTCAGCACCTCCAGGCTGCTCTTTTTCAACAGCCATGATTTCTCAGCACAAGACTCCTACACAAGAACCAGACAGATTACCATGGACATCTTGATAAAATTTGGGAGAGCAGATACCTCAATTCTAAGAAGTTCCTCTCTACCCACAAAAAAAACTTCTCCCACACCGGGCTGGGATAAACACAGATAGAAATCTAATTTTCAGCCCCAAAAGATCAACATGATCACATGCAAAACCCAACTCCAAAGCAACATGAACCACAGTCATTAAAAAAACTAATCATTCCTAAAATGGTGACTTCAATTTTCAATTTAGCCTTGATTTCTGATGGGATAAGAAACTCCCACCACATCTGTTCATGCAGCCTGCGCTGTCCTCATCGCTGCAAAGGAATCTGTCAGGGGAGAAAGGGCACAGGAACAGAGCCTGGGAGCACTCCCACCACTAATTTATCTCCTGTTTCTGGCATGGGCTGTTTGTAGCAAAGGGGATGCTCCTAAATCAAACAGCCACGGTCAGCACAGCTCTAATCTTTCCAAAAAAGTAGCAAAATGAGAATGACCCAGTTCCAAGCAACTTCACTCCCGCTACCAGCACTTCCAAGAGGAATTGTGAGATCCAGGGGAACCTGAATGTGCGAGTATCTGATCAGCACAAGCAGCATGAGGTCGAATTTTTTTCAGGCTTCAAAAAGAAGACTGCAGTAATTTATATGCAATCCATGCTCAGAAGATCAACCACCTTCACAACCACAGCACAGACTATATCCTGCTTTTTAGATAAAAATTGCAGCAACTCCAAAGGCCCTATTCACCTGCAGAACCATTGCTACTCGGGGGTACATTTCACTGAAATGCTTTTTAAATTGCTTCCTCTACCCCACCTGCATTTTATCCTTTTTTAAAAATGATATCAGGTTCTCATCTGATCTAAGTTCCTTGATTCAGTATACCAGAAGTTATTTAAGCCTAAGGAGGCTACTCAGCAGTTATTAACATTAACCAAGCATAATCAACACGGATTTTAATCCACACCTTTATAATGGCATGAGTCATCCCCAGTGCTGAGTAATCCTTTTTTATTTATATATAGTATTAGCCAGAATCAGGGGAGCACTTTTACAGTAGAGGTTCTCTTTGCAGGTAGGAAACTTGCTTTTTCTATTCCTGCACTTGAGTGGTATGGAACCATCCACATCCAATAAAAGCCACATATGGCTATTTTCAGGCAAAAACAAATTAAAGTGCAAATACAAATTAAAGAACTGGACTACAAACGGACTTCCATTATTCCAAAAAACAGCTGAGCTGGTAATCTCAAAATTTACTCTAAATTTTAAGACTAATGGGGTTTTTTTCATCAGGAAACAAGTTAAATCCTTTAAAAGCACCGGTACAAGGTTCATATCTTTCCACACCACAGCGTCTCTTAGTTCCGTGCTGAAGAACCTTTACAGCTCTTCAGTTATAAAGAGAGCTCAAAAAAAAAAAATCCAACCAAAAAACCCTGGAGGTTTACAGGAGACATGAAGCAGGAGGCAAGGCAGTCCAGCTCAGTTAACACAGTGACATTTTGTCCCACAAATCATATACGTGCTAGGAAACTTGCGTCACATCTCCATCCAGGCCGCTGGCAGACACACCAGTGTTTGAAATGAGTAAAGGGGGGGCAGGGGACAGGAAAGTTAAAAAGAGAAACCATATGTTTGCAATATACACATCTCAGTGTACACTCCATCACATGCCAAAATGCCAACACAACCTTTCAGTGAGCAGGCGACATCCAGAAACTCAGTTTGCAGAGGGACAGGGAAAAGATAAAGAAGAAATTAAACACTTTTTCCAGATTTCTCCCCAAGATCTGTCAGTTAACATGAGACAACACATCTCTGTGTGTCTCCCAGTACTCCGAGGCTGTGGGATGTGTGTCTCCAGCAGCAAGTTCTCCCAAGAGCAGAAGTGTATTTACATTCCCTTTTGTTCCATCCCACCCTGCTCCCCAGCTACAAAGAGATATTCGCTCCTATCCTTGATTACTCAGGTCCAAATCCTTGCTTTTGCCACCAAAACACATCCCTTTGCAGGCTCTCAAAAGAAAAGGAAGTATTTCCTATGAAAAATTCAGTTCTCTTTCCCCAGGAAACTGATGGCATGTTCTCCCCTTTCCTCCCCACACCTGTATCTCCTGCTCCTCAGGGAGGCTGAACATCCTCCTCCCCTGGGCATATTATCCAGCGATTTAAAGGGTTGGTCTGTAGGATTACATCTTCCCTGTCTTTACAGGGAGATGTTCTCCTTCCTAAAGCACTGCTGCTCCCTCTGAGCAGAGGGAGAGGACAAAGCCTGATCCCACAGAGCAAAAGGGATTTCCAGAAGGATTTCCCCCTCTCCGCAGCTTTAGTTCCTTCCTACTTTTAAACAATGCTAAGAATTTAAAACAGCATTTTCACAAACTCTCCCACCCTCAACAGAAAACAAGCCTCCCCACGAGGCAGAGTGGAAAGCCTGGGCATGACAGTGCTACATCATCCAGAAACTTCAAATAAAAGCACTCCACAAAGATTACCCAAAGAATTAATCTCCTTCTTAAAATCCTTTGGCCGGGAGCCTGCCCTGCCACTCTCCTGCTTCATTCCGAGTCTCCGGAGGGTGAGACGGGAGGCACCGACCTTAGAGTCACCTGTGGCACCACCTCTGATGTGTCACACACTCGCCCTAGAGCCATATATCCCTCAAACACACCCCGACAAAATGGTCGAGACAGCCAATAAATCAGTACAGCGGGAGGCCTGTGGTAACTGGGCAGTTTAACGCCAAGAGAGAGTGAAGAAGGAAAAAAAAAATCATTTAATGGGGAGAGCAAGGACTGGGGCCTCGAGCTGAGGACAATGAATGAAAACGCACGGCAGCAGCAAAATCCCAGGGTAAAAGGCTCGTTCAGCAGCTCTACCAAACCCTCCGTGCAGGGACCAAAGCAGCGCGGGGCTCCGAAACTGCTGAGAGGCGCGATCGCCCCAAAACGAACCGGGCTGCCCTGCACGGAGAGAGTCCACGCAAGCTCTGGAGTTCACTCCCGCTGACCACCTCAAGCCCAGCACATCCCAGAGCATACCGCGATGGGAAGCAAAGCCCCCCAGAGAGGATCCCGTCCCACTCAGCCCGACACCAGGAGACACAGACCCTGCCCAGGGAGAGAGCAGAGGCCAGGGAGGAGCCCTCTGCCAGGGGGGCATCCCCGCGACCACCACAATGTTCCCCTGGGATAGGGCAGACCCACATCCCCTCCCGTGGGCCCCACACACAGATGAGGAGGGGCAGCAGCCTCAGCAGAGGGGCCCCACAGATCCTCACACCCCTCAGAGCCCCTCGCAAGGCGGGGGGACAGATCCTCTCACATCCTTCCTACATACGTGGCTGGAGGAGGAGGGGTGGTCACACAGTCCCAGTCCGTGACGGGGTGCGTGCGACGGGACCCCTCCAGCTGAGGGGCACCCCAGAGCCTCACACCCCTCAGAGTGGGGGGACAGACACCCCCCTCTGCTGAGGGGTCCCCCAGACCTTCACACAGCGTGGGGGAACAGACCCTCTCACTCCCTCACATGGCTGAGGGAGGGGGAAGCCGCACAGTCCCACTCCTTTGCGCGGTGTGTGACAGGATCCCCCTCAGGCGAGGGGGATCGGACCCTCGCTTCCCTCAGCGGACTCACACCCCCACATCTGAGGGGCACTCTGTACCGCCCCAAACCCCAGTGACCGCTCACCGATGACCTCCTGCAGCTCGTAGTCATCCTTGTTGATGGACCAGGGCAGCGCGCTGGGCTCCTCGGCCATGGCCGCGCCGCGCCCGCCGCCCTCCGCGCCGCGAGGGGGAGCGTCCCCGAGGGGCGAGGGAGCGGAGAGGAGGCGCTGCGGTGTCCCGGCTGTCCCCGAAACACGGCCGAGTCCGAGCCCCCTCCTCCTCCTCCGCCTCCTCCTCTCCCGCCGCTACCGCCGGCCCAATTCCGGCCACCGCCACCTCCTGCACCTGCCCATGCCCGGAGCGCTAACGTCACCCGCGTGCGCCCCGCCCGCCACGGCGGGGCGCCGCCCGCCGCCATCTTGAGCGTGGCGTGGCGACACCCCGCCCGCCGCCAGAAGGCGACTACGCCACGGTTTTCTCGGTTGTCACCACCGGTCTCAGGGGACGGGCCGGTAAGGGATGACTGCAAAGCGAAGGACGGAGGAGGAGCCCCTAAGGAAAGGGCGGGGATGCCACACACAAGATGGCGGCTGTGACCAGCGTCCCCGCCCTCAGGCACAGGGCGGGAGCGGGTGCCGGTTTAAGAGCAGCGAGGGCAACGATTGGCTGCCCGCTGCGGGATCCGCTGCTCCTATTGGTCGGGCGGCTGTCAATCACGTGCTGGCTTCTCCCGGGTCCCTGGGCCCGAGGGGCCGGGCCCCGCTCCTGCCGTGAGGGGATCCCGAGCCTGCGGGCGGCAGCGGCGCCCGGCCCAGGCGCTCCAGGGATGCGCATTCCGTGATTAAAAATAGTGTGTGGGCGTGAGCGATCAGGAGACGTGGTATGCTCGCAGCCCCCGAGGATGGGCAGTTCTCTGCTCCACGCTGCAGTTCCAGCGTTCGTGGTTATGTCCGGCACTCTCATGGAGATGTCCTGCACGCTCATCCTATGGTTTAAGGCTCCACAGCCGGAGCTTTTTTTATCTGGATGCACTCAGGAGTACATCTGGTGGTCATCGAGGAAAAGAAATTGAAATTTAAAAGAGTGAGGAATACAAGGCTGAGTGGCAGCATGCTAGTGTCGAAGGCTAGTGTCGCTCTCTAATAGATATACATTTAAATGGTTTGTAGTTTGAGGATTATTTGCTTTCCCCAACGTGAAAAGAGATAAAACTGCATCTCACTATTGCAATGCAGCACCGTAACCATCAGGAGAACCGACTTGCAATCTGAGTACCAGGTTTCTTCCTTTGCTGGTCACTGTTCTTGTGGCTTGATGTCAGGCCCTTCTGTGGGTCAAAGAACCTCAGTTACATGTATTTTTAGTTTATTAGGACGAATTCCTGAGATGCCTCGGGTGAACCAGGCTTGCCAGTGCCAAAGGCATGGTCTGACCGCGGTGCTTTCACTCGAGCTCTAATGCAGGACACCGGCTCCTTCCTTTACTCTTTTTTGTCTTTACAAAAGCCCCCCGGCCCCATCTCGCTCGCCGCTGTGCAGGCACTCCACAGCTCTGTCAGAAGGCTGAACCTCCAACTGAAAAGCTGTTTGTTTTCCTGCTTGTCTGTGTTAAACATTCCCCTGCTGAGCCATTTTTAATATTTGCTAAATATGCCGTAATTACTGCTCGGAACCATCTCTGTGATCTTTTAACCATGTTATAGAAGGAGTTTATATAGCAATTAAAAACAGGTTTTACCCCAGAGCAGGCACCCGGGTAGCCAGTGTCGTATTTCTGATAGCTAACAGCATGTGAAAAATGGATCTGAGCCAGGAACCAACTACAAAAAGAGGCTTATACACTTAATTTTACCACATGCTTTTAAATTCAGAACCATCTTTTGGACTCTCTTATTCTGGACTGAAAATCCTCTCCCTGAAGGCAATGCTAAAACTTACTGCTCCAGACCACTGGGGTAGGATTAGGTCCACAATGTGCCTTGTTCTTTAAGAATAACCACAGGCTTTGATCAAAATTAAAATTTAAAATGTTCACTGGCACGATCACCAGTGGCCACGTGAACATAGAGAGATGAGTGCTACATTTTAGTTTTCCAGTTCTGCCATGAAAAATGCATTTCCATATTTTTAAACCCAGATCTCTCATTCGCTAATAATCTCCAGATCGCATAAATTTGGCATTATTTTTTTTTTAAATGAACTCAGCATTTTGAGTCTCTCAAAAGTCAGAGATTGCTGTTGCACTCATTCATTTAGTGGGCTGTTCCAACCTGAATCTGCTGAGGGATGAAAACATGGAGCTGGATTCCACAAAGCTTTTATTCCTTAGCCGGCTTCAGACCTCCAAGCAGCACCTTCTCTTCTTTCATCGCTTCTGCTCATCCTCTTCTTCCTGATTTGCTGAATTTTGCCTGTCTCGTGTAGGCTGTGAGCTCCTCAGGGCAGAGCAATGCCTGTATTTATAAAAGAGCTGTGAAGTGGTGCTGCTGAATCAAGTGCTCTTTTGTATTAACAAGAAATTTTAGTGGAAATATGAAGTGGAAAATCAGCTTCCTGGTGTATCCACCTCCGCTCTGGACTGGGCTTTAGTGGAGACTGAGAAGTGGAAAAACTTCAGATGTCTTTCAGGTGGAAAGGCTGCAGCCTGAGAAAAAAAAATCCCAGAGAAAAAAAAAATTCCAGAGCTGGGTTTCCTGCATTTTTTGACTTCCAGTAAAACACCATGGATCAGGGCAGGCAGGTCCCTCCTCCTCCATCAATTCTGCAGCAGAATGGTGGCTTTCTCCTGGCTCCTGCATTTCACTGATATCCCGGGGCTGGTGTTCCACTGCCAAAGCCTTGGCACACCAGGCACACAAGGCATGCTCACACAAAATGCTCCCCTTCTCGTAAGGCACGTGGTTTCCTGCTTTTCTGGGCCAATTACTTATTGTTTCAGTGAAACTTACTGGCACTGTCTAGCTCTTAGCTTGGTTTTTCCATCCATGTAATATTGTAAAAATGATGCTTAATACCCAGGTTGGTTTTCGATGCTCAGCACACAGGCATTGCTGCCTTTAGTACCTGGAAGGAGTCCTTGATGGGTTTTCTCAGCAGGCCAAGGGAGGTGATTCTGCCCCTCTACTCCAATCTGGTGGGACCCCACCTGCAGAGCTGCATCCAGCTCCAGGGTCCCAGCACAGGAAGGACGTGGAGCTGTTGGAGCGAATCCAGAGGAGACCACAAAGATGCTGGAGCAGCTCTGCTGTAAGAAAAAAGGGAACAAGCTTTTTAGCAGGGCCTGTTGCATTAGCACAAGGGGCAATGACTTTAAACTGAAGGACTGTCAGTTTGGATGAGCTATCAGAAAGAAGTTTGTTATCATAAGGGTGGTGAGGCACTGGCACAGGTTGCCCAGAGAGATGGTGATGCCCTATTCCTGCAAATATTAAAGGTTAGGTTGGATGGGGCTCTGAGCAACCTGGTCTGGTTGAAGGTGTCCCGGGTCATTGCAGAGGGGTTGGGCTGGATGTCCTTTAAAGGTCCCTTCCAACCCAAACTATTTTATGATTCTATGATCATCATCACAACTGTGAACATAAACTAACTTAATTTACGCGTGGGTCGCAGAAAACTAATTTAAACTCCAGTTTGTGTATTGAAATCTGCCCTGCAGATATCATCTTTCTAGTCATGTAGCCTCTCAGATACATCATTTCCTTCTTGTTAGAGTTTAAGCCAAAGTTGCTCTTTCAGCACAGCCACGCAGAGACATTTGCTGTCACAGAACTGTTCGGCCTTGGCGTTTGTTGCCGTGTTTATGGTTTAAGGCTCTTTAAGGCACCATAAACCTCAGTGTGTAAGTGCAGTGGCCCCCAGGGCTGGTGCAAACAATGGCAGTTCATGTGCCTGTGGAGCTGCCTGGTACAGGCCTGGGCTGAGGGAAGCCCATCAATGCCTGTTTTATTGCCTTCGGAGCTGGACAAGCCCATGTCCTCGAGCAGAATGCCTGACCTTGTTCCACTGCAGAATTTGCCTGCTGTTCTCTCTTCATGGAAACATTTCCAGGTTTATTGAAGGGACCTTACTCTATCAAACTGCAGCTGATTACTTAACTAAGTACAAGGCAGTTTCCTCTCCAACAAACAAAGGCAGGCACTGCACTTGATCTCCAGGGGTTTCTGCTGGCAGCATTGCTTTGGAGAAATGATGTGAAGACCCTGCAGTGGAGGAAGGAGCAGTAATTTCAAACCCTCCAACTGGAGCAAGCTTTTAAAAATAGGTGTTTTCAAACCACAAGCTAAATTCCAGTCTAAACCACACCAGCAGGTTTTCCTAAGTGATCTCGTGTGCTGCCCTGTATCTCCACCCCGTCACAGAGCCATTTTAAATTCAGCTCTGAGGTCACTTTGAAGTCAAGTAGCTGAAGGCCCAGTTTTAACAGGTGAATTCTGGTTCTCACAGGGTGTTTACTGAAACCAGCTTTTGCTCTGCAAACACACTTCTCATCCCAGCACCCTGCCTCTCAACAGAAACTCTGTGCTGCTCTCTAACTTCCTTCACTGAAAATATCCCCCAGATTTTAAGCTCCAGGAAACAAGAAAAGAGTTTATCTCCAAGACAAGTTTTTTTTCTTCTTACTCGTTTCTTCTAAGTTTATGATTTTTTTTTTTTTTTAGTATATAAATTGAAAGCCATTTAACCCTCTCTGTAACAAATTAAAGCTTTGCTGCCTCCTTCCAATCTAATCTAAAATCAATGCTGGGCTTGAGAAATAATTATAAGATCTTGATTAGCACATACCTGAACCACCATTTAATAATCAGCCCTTGCTCTGCTCTGGTTTAAAATAATGCTGTCTTAATACTTCTTTGTCTTTACAGAAGCCAATGAAAGACACTTCACATGCCTGTACCTCTTTTCACCCTGGGAATGTCGCAGTTTCTGAGGGCAGAAAGGTTTTCCCACCACCCTCTTCTGTAGAGGGTAAATCTCCATCATAAAGCATTTTCTAAGCAGCTGACCAGGACAGGGATGAGAATGTGTTTCAGAGCTTTTTCCCTGGTTCCTGAAAGTGCAAAATAAGCCTGGTGGAAGCAGCCAGACCCTGAAGGATAAGTGGATACATCTGGCCTGACCCTTCTGCAGCTGATGAAGGGTGGCCAAGGACTTAAATACACTGTGTGTATTTAAGACCATTTTGACATATTATTATTCAGCAAAACTCTTCTGGAAAAAACTCAGTCTGGGCATAGCCCCTGACAGACCCTCAGAAGGAGATTGAAGTACCCGGGGACACATGGGACTTGTCTGCTGCCACAGCAAGTGGCAGGGAGGGCTGTCCATGGCAGGACTAAGCACAGAAAGTAGCTTTTGGAGGTGCTCCCAGGTGGTACAGCATGGATATTCTCTCAGCTGGGAGTGCTTGGACCCAATTTACAGCTGGCAGACTTGGAAGAAATCAAATAAAACTTCTTTTGTAATGTTACAGTGAAGTAAGAGGAGTTCTCTTAAAAGGCAATGAAAAAGAAACCCTAGGAAGAGTAAGATAGGATTGAATAAGATTTCGTTCATTTCTTGCCACCTGAGAATAAAATTTGTGAGGGAATACTGTTCTTATCCTTATAAATGGCCAATATCTTCTCAAACCCAGCAAAGCAGAGGGCAGGCAAGGTTTATGGTTCACATTAGCAGATTCTAGTGACATGAGTTTACAATAATGGTCTAATAATTCAGTGTAACAGTGACTCATGTCTTATTACTGTGGTAATAGGAATGTAAAGAGATCTCATTTAAAAAAAAATATATATTTGGATAGTTCACATCCTTTCCTCCCTACTCATGAATTCCTGTGCCATTGACTGCTAGCTGCTAAAAATAGGATCCTTTTTGTGTATCTAAAGGAAAACCTAGAATCAGAGAGACAGTGGGAGGGGACCAAGGTCCTTCCACACAAGGCCTTCAGAAAATATTTGTAATGAAATCCCTCTGAGAGTGCAGGAATGTTTTTAAAAGATGGGAACAATCTCAGAAGGTATCTGGAAAGAAGAAGGAGAGGAATTAATGAATCGCAGCAGTTCCCAGCTTTGGTATTTTGCACCATAGGGGTGGGAGGTACAGGACTAAGCTGCAGCTTTGTCTTGGAGAAGCTGTTCCACTTCAGCAGCAGGAAACTCCAGGGAACAGCCCAGGAACAGCCCTGTGGGCTGATGAAGAGCCAGCCACAAGAGGAGACTCACTAGTAGTCCTTTGAAGTTGTACAAGTCCCTTAAGGACAGCAGCAGGAAGGAGGATCTGGGAAGACATGAGTAAGGTATCTGCAAACAAAGTGGATTATCACCACCACCCCTTCGAAAAAGAAAAAAACCCACGTGGCACCTCAGAAACAAACTGCTGAAGTGTGAAATCATGCAGCAGGGAGAGCTGTCACAGAGAATCAGAAATTTATTTAATAGACACAAATTGACTGCTGCATGATTTGTACAGATTGCTGCTTGCTGAGAGGGAGAGAGATGCACAGCTCTGGAGAGCTGAGCGCAGGCAATGCCTGGCAAAAGGTGCGGAAAGCAAAAATTTTGTAGTTGGTAATTGTACGTGTACTGAATGCTTCCTCTTCAGTAGGGAACAATTAAAATCGATGGCAGGATGCAAGGTAACAAAAGGAAATGACTGATCAATATGCATGTCTTGGAGCTGAAGACAAGCCCGTCTGCCAAGAGCAGCATGCTGATGAGGCAGGATTCTGAGAGGGAAGCTGAAAAGCTTCCACTCCTGATGCTCAAAAACACACCACAGCTGAGCAGATGCCAGGTGCAGTGCTAGGAGAGAGGTGAGGGCACCAAGGAGTCTAGAGAATAACTGTTAGGAAAAGCAGGGAATATTAATTTTAAGACTAAATAGATTTAAAGTAAAAAATGTGATGCTTCTCTTCTTTGCCTTTCTAAAGATCTCAAAAGCCTTTTACTGATATTGAAAAATTATGGTCTTTACATAACTGTGCAAGGTTTTAGAGATACTGAGACTGATATTTTAAGGTCAATGTCCAGTTTATTGGCTGAAAGCACTTGAAATCTCATTTCCCTGTATATTTCACTGGGTGGGTCTCTGTCAAGTGCTACCAAAAATCAACCACTAAATCTTTCATGATTAAGTAGTTTTAAATCTGTCACCCAGATTTCTGAATACTTTTGAAAATGTTGCTGTAAAGCTGACTGGAGGCTCTACGATGGCCCCAGTGGGACAGGGAAGAGCACGTGGAACACCAGGTTTGCTTTCCCAGTTTTTCCCCTCTTGAGTGGTATTTGTTTCTGAGGCAACAGCCTCAGAAATGGCACATGAGCAGTTAAACACCTCAGGTTTTGCAGCTCATACATCTCATTCTGCTGATACAGACAGAAGGTGGACACAGCTGAAGATCAGAGCCAGAAAAATGCTGCAAAAACTTTGTGAAATTTCACTTCATGGTAACCCCACATTTGCCTGAACATATTTCCCATGAATTCCTGACTAGCATCCTAAACAGTGAATAAAGACCTATTTTATCACCTCATGACTTTGATTTCTTTAAGAAACCACAGAAGATTGGTAGCATTGAGCCTCCATGTTCTCACTGGCCATGAAGCAAGGGTTTTCCTCGTGGTCCTGCATCATGTCACCCACTGCCTCCTCTGCAAAGCCCTCCTGCTCTCTTGGCACAGGTGAATAAGCAGCCACTCCCCCGAGGAGCCAGCAGGACCCAGCGCATCTTTCCCTGGAGGCTGGCACCCAGTCAGACACTGCTTTACTCCTTCCTTGTGGGAATGCACGGAAGGACTGAGCGCAAAATCTGTCTGGTCAGGGATGGTTTGGACTGATGAGAAAACGCTGGCATTTTCTTCCCAGTGCCTCTGTGCTCCCAGCCATCTGCCACCTGCCTCCTCGCTGGGGGTTCTCTGTGTTTGCTGGGAAGAGGAGGCTTGGAAGCACAGGATGGAACAGCTGTGCTGTCCTTGGGCTCAGCTGGACACACTGCACATTGTCCTGCTCTCCAAGGCAGTGGGAAAGTGTGTAGAAACAGGAGGAAAAAGTTCCAAGCAACCTTTTATAGAGAGCCATAGTTAAGTTTAGGATACGTTCATTTCGTCCTTCCAGTCCAGCCCCACCAAAACCTACCCTAAGCAAGACTAGGAATTGGGGAAATGGGAATCAAAACCCCTCCACTGGCTGTGAGGCAGGAGAAACTCCATGAGCAGCTGATACTGCCTTCATGCTCTGAACTCAGGGATGCATCCCCTGCCTTTGTGGAAACAATCTACCCAGCTGAGATAGAAGGATCAGGATGGGCAAGGACAGCCCCAACCTCTGCCATGGCATGAGCAGCTTTATAATGGGAACAGGATGAGGGAAAGGCACTGGGTTCTGCTGCAGAACAGAAACTGCATTGTTAGTAAATCAGACTTTGGAACTGCTTAAGACTTAAACACAGCTTCAACTAATTAACCTTTCACAGCACAACACAGCCCCAGAGTGAGTACAACACTATTCAGTCCCCTGACTGCAGATTTTGTTGCAAAATAAACAAGTTTTTCCAGGGCTGGGCTTGATAGTGCTGATCAAGAGGTTGGGTTGGGTTCAAAGTCATCTCAAAGTCCTAGTGGGGATACGAAAATGGTTGTAACACCTAGAGAAAATTACCTTTAGCGAAATATTTGTACACGGCACATGTTGTGAAGCCCCAAATGGTGTGACAGAGGTGCTCTTTAATAAATTCTATCAGCATGTTTCCCAGCAGTGTGAACCTTGTGGGGATTGGTTTTTATTGCCTTATTAAAATCTGTTTCCAGGATGCTCAAGTAACATTTTTCCAGCTATTTTTTATGCATAATTACTCTTTCTTCCTTATGCTAATTTTATTCCTGTAAATGTGCCCTCTGGACCAAGCAGTGCCTCCCCCATGGTAACACAGCTCTTGACACATTGGTGAAAATGAAGGATGGAATTTGATCCAGTGAGGTCAATACTTGACCTCTCAGCCTTTCTTTCTGAAGCTGAGAACATTCTGCAGCAGTTTTACCAGGTAAATGCTGTCCTCCAGTAAATGAAGAAATGGCACCAACATTCTTCCACCAAAGTAAAACAGAGGACTGGGAATAGTTCTTCAGCACAAGGGGAATGACAGCTGTAAAAGAGCCACTGCTGCTGGACTCCTCAACCCCCCCTGAGTCAGAGCTCAGGCTCAAACACAGGCAAGAATCATTAACTGCTCCAAACCACAGAACAGGGCAGTGTGTAAAGCTGCACTGGGAATGATGGGATACCAGCACTTCCAGGGAATGGGACCCTCCTGGCAGGCTGCTCTTGCCAGCAGTTTCCATCTAGAATAATCCATGCAGGGATGGTTTCCATACTGCTGTCCATATGTTCATAGTAGCCATAGCAGAGACACGACTTCATATGCTTTATATGGCCCTGCAAGTGGCTTAGGGTATGGCCCCTCCCATGGGGAAGAGCAGCTCGGCCTCGACCTCCAAGAATTCCTTCACTTCTGTGATGCAGTGATCCTTCATCTTTTCCTGTGGCACGGCCTTGGCCTGACAGCTGCTGGGTTTCTGAGTTACTTCCCTGGCTTGAGCTGACTGCAAGGCAAAGGAAATAAAACTGCCTGAATCCCCCGGATCGCTGCCCTGTCATAATCCCTGCTGGGGCCTCCAGAAAGGGTGTGGACCAGGAGCAGCATCCCAACAGAGCCCTGGCTCCATCTCCTCCAGCCTGATGGGCACCAGGGCTGAAGAAATCCAGGATGGCAACACAGATCACTAAACAAAAAACGAGACCTGGAGAGGAACCACATGTCTGAAGTATAATTCCTTGATACATTTTCTTCCTAGCAGGCCATAACTCTATTTCTCTCTCTCCCAGGCACAGCAAATCATCCCCTCTGATGAAGTTACTTAGCCAAAAGATGAAAAGAAAATAACTATCTCATATCATTCCTCACTTAAACTTCATTTTGAAGTTTAAGTTTTGTTCTTCGATGCCCACAAAGCAGATTCAGCCTGCTGGGTTTTCATCCTTTATTTTAAAAGGTTTTCACAAGTAGCAAAAGTTTGGATTTTTGAGGAAAAAAACAGAAACATTGTCTATTTTCAGAATGCCTATAAAAACAGATGCTTTCCCCCTTTGTATCAGGACTCAAAATTATTATAAATATATATGTCTGTATATAAAAATAAATGATTTGGCACTAACAGATTCAACTAAGACAATTTCAGTGAGGAACAGAGACAAAATAAACCCTGTACCATCACAATTTTATAAATCCCTTTTTTAAAGGTGTCCAAGAATTTTCACCTTCCACTGAACATGAAAGAGGGGAGGAGCACCCAAAATGCCACTGAAATGGGCAAATGGTTCACAACAACTACATTCTGTATCATTCAAAATGCCACACTTCAAGTTATTGTGACAAGGCAGATATGAAAGTGTCAGAAGTGCATAAACTCTGCGGTTTACATAGAAAAGGATACATATTTAAAGCATATTTTATGTTTCTTTACCCCAAAATAATTATTTTAGCCTATAACATAAGTAGTAACTTGTAATAAAGCAACAGCCCCATAACAGTAAGACCTTCCCAGCATCCAAGCCAAGCAGAGAGAAGGGCCAGGGCACCACAAACAGGGTGGTAACAAGATCCCAACATCTTTCACCACTAACTGGAATATGACATTTACCTATGTGAACTCAAAACATTTAGAAATTCAGCTCCTCTGTTTGCTTTCCCTTCCAGAACCAGCACTTTCCCGTTGGGTGATCACCAAATCATCTATTACAAACCTCCTCATTTTTCCTGCTGTTACTTTCCCCTCATACGCAACACACAAAGTCCCAAACCATCAGGACTCTGAAGACACCGCACAAGGTTCAAGCTGCCAAAATTCTCGCTGGTCTTGGTATACCTTGCTCAGAAGAGGGAGCAAGGGGAAGAGGAGGAGAACCCACTCGCGGCTTTTCCGTGCCAGCGCCGTGCTGGCCCATCCCGGCCGTGTCTCCCCATCCCAGCCGCGTTCCCTCGCAGGGAGCAGCGTGGGCCATGGCCTCCCTCTAGCGTCCACAGCACGGGCTCCTCTGCCTCAGCTCCCCTGAACGAGCCACCAGAGCCCTTCCAGCTCTCCAGGCAGGAGGGATCTGCTTCGGTCCTGCGAGTAATGACCCAGAATTGATGTTTATAGGCTCTCCAGAGTATGAGAATTCACTGAGCCCCCGGAGCGCCTGGGGATCAAGCAGCCTCCTGAACCTCTTCTGTAATTACCATTTAACGATTATGCAGAGAGCCCGAGGCAAGCAGCTGTCTCCACTTCTGCAGGAGAGGCCCCAGGGCAATAAAACAAACTATTCAGAAACCCCTCATCAGCTTAACTTTCCTCCTCCCGTGCCCACAGACTTCTCACTTGTTCTAGCAAGACAGGAAGGTGCAAATGTCACCTTGGCACGATGGCAGCAGTTACTTTTGCAGAAGAAACACCCAGCTCCTGGGTCTATCCAAAAATGGCTCCTGCTGCCAACACGATGTGCGTGAATGAGCTTCACCATGCTCTCAGGTCAAGGGCTGCTGCCGTCAGCCAGGAGGAACCAGCAGCAGCACCTGGACAGGATTTGGCAGCATCCCTGCTAAGGGTTCATTCACTGGCAGGGAGTGTGAGGGAGGGGGCAGGAGCCCATTTCTGTCTCAGCCCTGGTAATGCTTTAAAACAAAGCTAAAATTGAAAAAATAAAATCACATCCAGATGCAACCTTAAAAATGTAAACTAGTAAAACATTAAGCTGTAAAATCAACATTAGTCAGTGGCTGAAGTAATGAACAAAGGGGCAGAGTTCAAGCAACTGCAGACACATAAGGAAGATTCCTCTCTTCCCCAATTTAAAAAGTCAATATTTACTGTAAATCTGTTTAATACACCAATGGATTGCTTTAAACACTCCTTTGGGTAGAACTCCTGACCTCCACCCTGATGAGATCCAGTAGTCACAGGCAGGATTCAAGGCCAAGTCTAACAAACAGAGCGGTCTCGACATTGCTCTGAGCCTTAGTCACAGAAATACAGTAATTATTGTGGCAGTTAATTAAATTAGGCTCTTTCCTATTAATGTATCATTCGCTTCCATATTTTAAACAGCCCAAATGTCAATTTAATACACTCCTTATTCAGTGTTTAGCCCTGTGCCTTTGAGGCATCCCAAAAGCTGCTGTGTTTTGGAAGGTTTTTAGAGGTGAAAGAATTTGAGATCTGGACCCACGGATGTGCAGACCTTGGTCAAGTCAATGAGCAACAGCAACCCCTGATTTGTGCAGTAAGGACTGTCACTGAAAAGATGTATTTTAAGACTCTGAATTTCTCCTGAAGGAGAAGTAAAAATTTAGTAATATCTGGGAATATTAAATGCTGGTATAAGGTCACTGAATCAAATGTGACCTGAACAGAGACAGACCCGTCCAATATGGTAAACCTCCCACAAGCCTCAATGTTATTGTAGCTTTAAAACATTGACAAAACCTGAAGTTTGAGGCTCTGAGGTCTTGCTAATTCTTACACCAGAGTCTTCCTGTATCAGACACTCTTTAGATGTGTATTTTCAGTATTTTTAGTGAAAGTGCTTAGTCAATAAATGCTGGATGCTGCTGCTCACTGACTTAACCTGGAACACCCACACAGTTGCTTTATTTCCCCTCACAGTTGTGAAGAAGTGCTGGAGAGAGTTCTTTGTTCCCAATCTCAGGCTCCAAGCAAGGATCCAGGTTCTGAAGTGGTGGAAGAGCCTGTGTCAAGGCCACCCCTGGTCCGAAGGCACAGCCAGGACAGGTTACAAGAGCACCCAGCTCTCAGGACTTTGCATCAGGGCAGCATGAGGGATTTTGCCAGTCTCGTCCAGAACCATTTTTTGGTGCAAGGATTGGTGTAGTCACAAATGGTAATGAACCGTAAGATACTCGGAAACTCGTTCTTCATGGATTTGTACTTGACTGGAATCAGCCGTTTGTGACGAGCACCTAAAGAGAGGTCACACAGAGAGGGTTACACAGAGAGCCCACATCCATTTTCTCCCCACCACAACACCCACGTGCGCTCCTGGTTGAGCATCATCTGATTATATTGCAACCTGCTGTCACTCTGGAGAGCAAGTCTCTGAGTCCTGATTTACTCAGGCTGCAGATGTTCCCCAGTGAATCCCCCTGGTATCTGCTGGTTTTGAGACACCATGAGGTGAAAGCACCCTCCCTGTGACTGCTGCTGCTTGAAGGAGCAGCTCTTCTACAGAGGAGCTTCTCCCCTTGTAGCTCTCCACCTGCCACCAACTGCACTGTGCCCAGCACAAGTGATGACACTGAGACCAGCATGAGGCAAATAACTAAGATTTCATAACTTCAGCAGATGCTGGAGTAATCCAGAGAGCTCCCAGAGCCTGCCACCAAACCCTTCTGTGCATTACCAACACCCCAAACAAACAGGAAATGCTGTGACTTCTCTAAGCCTGTTACTTCCACCTGTGTTCTCACTGGCAGAGCTCAGGGCATTCCATACAGATGGAACTTCTTTTCCTGTTCTAATGGAAGGTGTGATGCCCACAAAAAAAACTGGTGAAGAACTCAAAGGACTTTTCTACAAATCTTGATTACTGGGGGCTGATACAAAGTCCTGGGAGTGTTCAATGGATTAACTGATGTCATATGAAATTACTGTGTCAAGGAAGATGAAGTGAATTCCTGTCTCTGCCACCAGCTTCCAGTCTAACTTCTGGCATGTCAGATGCCTCATCTAGAAAAAAGACTTTATATCCAGATACTCTTCCCAGTTCTACATATCCTCCATACTATTAGGCTGGGCTGCACTTACTCCCCAGCAACACAGACAACTGTAGAATGACTACTGGCTAGAAAAGAGCAATCACAACAGACTTGGCAAAAGTAAATTGGGGGCTTTTCAATTCAGAACAAAATATGTAAAAAATTTACCAACCTAAGTTGAACATTCATTCCATATTTTGTTTACCTATCCACAATACTCAAGGATCCCTGCAAGAATCATAAAATGGAATGGGTTGGGTTGGAAGAGGCCTTGAAGATCATGCAGTTCCAACCCCCCTGCTATGGGCAGGGACACCACCTAGACCAGGTTACTCAGAGCCCCACCTAGCCTGGCCTTGAAATCTGCATGTTCATTACTTGTCACCTAATTCCCAGCTTTACTCACATCCTGGATTTATTATACTACTTGTCTCTTTAGCAGCAATTTTTCCTGTGGATCTGGAAGCCCTCCACAAGCCTGACACGCAGCTCTGACATTTCTGGAGCAGGCAGCATTATCCCACTGACAGCTGGAGCAGTGCAGCACAGGCAGCTTCTTGCTCGTGGGGAAGGTGAAGAGCAGGGCAAGGGACTCAGCCCAAGCCTCTGTTAGTTCTAGTGGTACAGTGCCCACCGGCCTCAGCTGAGGGTTTAGATGTCACTATAATAAAAGGATAATGTGCAGCTGTAAATGGGATATTTGTGTGATCTTACCTGGGGAAAGACTAAGAGCAAATTTGGTCTGGAAATCACATTCGTCGCTTTCCAGGTAGTCATCTGAAACAACAACCACCATCCTTCGACACCTGAAGATTAAACAGGGGAGAAAACAAATAAAATGTCAAATGAGATGGTTTTCATTCCCACAAGCAGAAGCATGTAGTGCTCTGAATTGCTCCAGTGGAGAAGCACCTGTCTGTGTTCCAGCAGGAATTAACTGCAGAGCAGGAACGACTGACAGACACAAAGTGATGTTACACAGAAAAACCTGATTACAGATACACACTCACATACCAAAAAATGAGGAAACAGTGAAGTCCAGACTGTCTGTGCAACCTTTATGTGATCCTGTGTCTATATATGACACACAAGGCAAAGAAAAGTGATTGAACATAAGCAGCATCACCACAGTGGCACCTTCCTCATGAACACAATGAAGCGACACACTGGGGAAAGCCTGAATCGTCCTCCTTGAGCCAAGAGCATAAAGCAAACCCCATTAAGACATTCTTGTGGATTTTTGCTGTTTCACTGGCACCACGCTGCAGACGTCACTGTAAAATGAATGTGATGTTCCACTACACTCACAGCTGGCCCCAACAGCCACAGTTCACTTACCTCCTCTCTATAAGTTCTCCGCTGATGGACCACACACAGGCTCCTGGCAAGACATCCCGATCAAATACACAGAGCTTCAGTTTGAACTCTGTCTGCTCCAGCTCCCTGATCATCTCCTGGACAAACTGGAGGTCTTTCTGACAGTAGCAGATGAAGGCATCAAATATCTCGGTTCCACTCCCTGAAACCATTAAAAATGTAGCTGTCATCTACTATAAATGAAGTTCACTCCTGTAGTGAACTTTCAAGAGCTCCCACAGACTTTAACTCAGAGAATCATGAGTCTGACAGAAAAGCTCTGGCCAAACTTGCAAAGGTAATTTAGCCTTTTATTAGATGGGCTGCCCTTCAGCCCAGACTCCTGTCCTTAACAGGGCTGGCAGGAGGTAACACTCATCAGTGCCCTGGCTGCTTTCACTGGCCAGGCTGTTCACACACAACCTCGTTGCCTGGCAGGGGTCAGGGAAAGGAGCTGAGGTGCAGACAGGCAAAATCTGTGGAGGAGTAACATCCAGCTGCAGGGAGTCTGGGTGGAGCTGGAGGGAGCAGAGTACCCCAGGGGATGCAATGCAGAGCCCTCACACTCTGGGATTTCATTGAGAGTTTCACATCTATAGTATCCTTGTGGCTCTGGGTTCTTTGTCCCGAGTTCAGGTCACAGAGATTCAAACTTCCCAAGCAAAACAGCATTCAGCAATGTCCTGCCATCTGCTGTGGATGGAGCTGTGGGGTGAGCCTTGACATTCGGAACCTGTCATTTTTATGGCTAAGATGTCAAGTCTGGGTACCTGAAGTCATATCCTAATGTGCCTGTTTTCCAATTACATTAATGGCTGGCAGCTCTTGTTTATTTAGCAGTTATCCAAATATTAAAGTGCTGCATTTTAAGGGCAATGTTTCTCATAATTAAGTGCCTTAATACTGCTGGATAGTTTCCAACTGTGTTAGTTTTTTTCCATATCAATGTCACTACAGATATATTCAAATCTTTATGCCAGTTAAAGCCTACCACAGTGAAAAAATAGGTCAGGCTCTAAAAGCTGCTGAGGAAAGTATCAACCCAGCAGGCAGATTCAGCCCAAGAAGCATCCAGTGAAGCAGAAGGGGAATGTCTGCCAGGTCAGTCAAACTGAGGGTACTGCTGCAGAGGCACAATGCTAACCTGGGGGTCACATCAGGCAAAGCTGCCGTGTACAAACACCAGAATATTGCTCTGTGGACATTTGGGGATGATTAGTGATGTCCACACATGCAGCAAAGGTGGCCACTCGAAGTCAGATTGGCCAGCACACACATGTGCACACACCTGGCTGCACATGCAGGGCTGCACACACACAGAACCCATTTCCTCTCTCCACCCACTGCACACCCAGTCCTAATCAAACCCACTTCCTTTTTCATTCAAGGTGGTTCCACCTGCCAAAGACAGGGCAGGGAAATCACCTCTGACACCATTCCCCCTGGGCTCCAACCCCTTGAGCTTTCAGCAGCTGCTGCTCTGGGCCAGGCTGGGCTAAGGGACATATTTCTGTGAAGTCTCTTCCCATGTGTGTCCAGTGGCTCTGTGCCAGCCTGCTCCTGGCTGAAGTGTTTCCCAGGGTTGCTTTCCCTCTCTGCTCTAAGAATCAGGAAAAATGAAGAAAGCATTCTGGCCTGGGGTATGTAAAGTTGTGGGAATGATGAAAGCAAACAGGTTTTCTGTATTTCCCATGGGGAAGGTGATTCCAACAGGAGGTATCAGGCAGCAGTGGAAGCAGGGGCTCTTACCATATGGATCATCCCTGATGGTGATGCCCATCAGTTCCGACGTCTTCGGCACGCTGCTGTCCACTGCTGGCACTTGGAGAGGCTGGTTGGCCTCTTCCTGCTTCCTCTGCAAGTACTTCTTACAGTCCTCCTCTGCAAAAACACACAACCAGGGCAAGAGGCTCCTGTGACGTGGGTTTACACTGCTGGAGTTCATTAAAACAGGAATAGCTGTTTCATGGATCAGGGATGCTGGAGGAAAACCCCCTGTCAGGTTTTTTCAGTATGTAGAATTTCTCTCACCTCTTTCTGAACATTTTGATGCTGCCTTCACCACCTCCTCTAGAAATTAATTCCTGAAAATCACTCTTGATATTTTAATACTTTCTTTTACTTGTTTTATTCTTCCTCCTCCCCTTACCTGTACTATGTCCCAGTACAGCTTTAATACCAGGAATAAGGTACAGAGCAGGTCCCAACTCTGCTATCTGCTCACTCTGTTCTGCATTTTGGAGTATGTGAAATCACAAAATAGTTGGGGAGGTTTTCAAGGTGTCAATCTTTCTGCCCATGTAAAAAGCCACAAGACAAGACAAAATGGCCTCCAGTTGCACCAGGGGGGGTTTAGATTGGATATTAGGGAACAGTTCTTCACTGAAAGGTGGTCAGGCATTGGAACAGGCTGCCCAGGGCAGTGGCGGAATCAGCATCCCTGGAGGGATCTAAAAGGTGTGGCCCTTGGGACAGGATTTAGAGGTGTCCTTGGCAGTGCTGGGTTAATGATCCTGTAGGTCTTTTCCAACCTTAGCAATTCTCTGCAGACACACAAGAGCTGATTCACACCCCAGCCTTTGCCAGCCAGGACAACTGCAGGTGACAATGACTATCCACACTCACCACATACAGCAGGACCATGTAGAATTTTAAGGAGCCCCTGAAGCAGCTTTTATGTTGTGCAACAGGAATAGGGATCCTCTTATCCCAAGCAGAGTAGACATGAACCCCCCCTTGAGATAACTGAAGGGCAAACCTGTCACAGTCACTGCTGTGAACTTCCCAATCAGGTCAGTGATGGGCACACATCTATTATAAACAGACTTGGTTTAAAAACAAATCATAAATCTAAATGTGAGACCTTTGGAGAACCAGCAAGAAACTCTGCAGCCCCTGCTACTCTGTAATTACAGAAGAACTGAAAGTAAAAGGAGATTTGAAAACCAGAATTATGAAAAAGATGAAACTCCCTAGAGACTCTGCTTTTACTTAAAATAAAAAAAAAAAAAAAAAAAAAAAAAACAACAAACCAACAAGTGTTAATCAGTACTGATCAGCTGGCACAGCTGACTGGTGCAAGAGCAGAGTAAAGGATCCCTTGGAAGTGCAGGATGCTGTTGGGAGCCCAGTGAGACCTCCTGTACCACAACCTGGCACAAGCAGGTCTGCAGGAGCCCCAGTCCCCTGCTTCTATCTCAGCTTTGCATCTTGTTACTGGATTATCTCCAAACTAATGAGGCTCAGATCTGATCAAAGCTTTTCCTGAGGCTGAGGCATTCCCAATCTGCCTTTCTCTTCCCCTCAGCCTCCCCAGTCCTGCAGAGGGGAGAGTCAGCCACATTCTTTACCAGCCAGAAGGTTCAGATTTCACATCTTTCCTCACTAAAGCCCTAACTCAGGTCCCACCTCTCTGCCAGCTGCCTGTTGCGTGAGGTGTGTCAGCTAAGTCAGTATCTTTGAAATCATGATTAAAGTCACTTTGAAGTTGCCAACGGGTTCAGCAGTCTCAAAGGAAGGACTGGCACACAGCCACCACCTCAAGTGTGCCTTGATTCCCTTGGGAGCCAGTTTCACAATCCAAAATACTGCTGAATAGGCAAGAAGAGGCAATTATTTAACAGCATTGCATAGTACTCAATACGGAAATGTTCATTTTCAGTGTATTTGCTCTAAGTCTTCACTCCTTGCCTCTGATTCGGGATGGATCAGTCCCCAGCTGGAAACAGCACCTGATTGTACAGGTTCATGAGAGTGAACAAGGATCAGGGATGACTTTGGGACCATAAAATGAAACTCCTCCAAGCTGTCCTCCTCCACCAAGCACCAAACTAGGCTTTACATCCTCTGGCAGTCAAACAGGAATTGGAAAAAAAAAAAAAAAAGGAATAGAAACATGAAATTTAAAGCACAAAATCAGTAGCATGATGAGAACACAGAGAAAACAGATCCAGGATATTTGGCATATATATCCAGGCAGGAAAGTAGCACTTTTGTAACAGGTCAGGGAAGAAACAAAAATCACTGTGTTTCAGCAGGAAAGAGCACAAATGTATCAAAGCAAAAAGCTTCACCTCCCTGAAGATGGTTCTACAGAGAAATAAACTGCTAAGGAGATCACAGAGCAAAGCTGCTGGGACATCAATACTGATATTTTCTGATTCTGAGATGGATCCCACTCAAGAAGTTCCAGAGGTACACAAAGATGGCCCTGGCATCAGGAATACCATGCACAGGAATACATGAAGCCTTTTCCTTTTTCTCCTTTCCTTTCCAAGGAAATATCCACCTTTGTAAATATCTATGACTTCTGCAAGAGGTCCCAGCAACAGGTCACAGCCTCTCAGTGCAGTTCTCAGCCAAAAATCATAAAAGAGGAACAGTCACACTGGTAAGGCCCCAGACTTCATCCTGTCTCATGCACCGCACAAAACCAGGTGTCCAGGAGGGAACATAAGAAAAAATAAGCTTACAGAGATATTTCCCTAATATATATATATGTATGTATTTCCCTAAAATCTATATTTTAGGTATAATCTACAATCTATTTCTATATCTTTCAGACTATTCACAGTTAAGGAATTTCCTGAGCCACAAAGAGTATTTTTGTTGAACAGCCCTTAGTAGGCCCCTCTTCCAAGAATTTACCTGTCTCCTCTTATCAGCATGACCCAGCTCTGGGTAAAAACTTGTGATTTCCTGCAGCCCAGGCTCTTCCCACTCTTTCTGCTTGAGTCTACCCCAGCTCTGACAAAGCCCACCCACAACACTCCCTTCCAGTGGGACAGACAGGTCCTGAGCTCAGGGCCAGAACCAGCCTGGGTGATCCCAACATTTTTGTGAAGCCCCAGATCTTCTGCACAGCTGGAAGCTCCCCCAGATTTGTTCGGAACCTCTGATAAGCAGATCACAAAGCACACTGATGCTTTTGTCCTTGCCAAAACCTGGCCTTCAGACTGTGATCTTAAGTAGGAAGAACCACAGGACCAAAGGGAAGTCCTCCATTGCTTTTTGGTCAGGCTCTCAACAGAGACGGATTTCTACATCTTCCTTTATCTCCATGAGTAACAGGAAGTGACATTTATTACTTCCTCCCTGCTAACTCAGTAAGATCTATTATACAACACAGGCCTTCAGGGAGTTCTCTGGCTTTGGAAATGCTTCGCTAAAAAATTTCCCCTTCTGATGACAGCTGGGTTCCCTCTAAATTTCTCTGACCACAAAGACTACAAAGAGCCCAAAAAGAAGTTATCAGAACAGCACAAGGACCTTCATTCTTCTCATTGACCTGCCTCAATTTTTTCAGTTTGCATGGATTTTTTTCCATTACATTATCCAGTGCCACACATACCTCATCTCCCCCAACAAACATCTTCCTATCACACTATACCCACGCACCATAACTTTCACTCTGTCTCCTAGCTAACCTGGCTAAGAGCATCTTTTGACACACAAACGTTTTAATTGTGGTAAGACAGGGCTCCAGGTTACTTTGCAGGGCTCATGGTTAGCAGAAACACAGCACAGGTCTCTCCTGGAAGCCAGGTGAGATTTCTGTGAATCACTGACTGGTTTGGGTTGGAAGGGACCAGGTCATCTCATTCCACCCCCTGCCATGGGCAGGGACACCTTCCACCATCCCAGGCTGCTCCAAGCCCCATCCAACCTGGCCTTGGACACTTCCAGGGATGGAGCAGCCACAGCTTCTCTGGGAACCTGTGCCAGAGCCTCACCACCCTCCCAGGGAAGAATTTCTTCCCAATAGCTAACCTAATATCTAATCTTCCAATATCTAATCTAAAAATCTCTTTTAATTTCAAACCATTATCACCCTCCAGCCCTGTAACAAGTCCCTCTCTCTCCTTTTACACGCCCCCTTAGGCGCTGAAGGGGCTCTGAGGTCTCCCCGGAGCCTTCTCTTGTTCAGGCTGGACACCCCCAGCTCTCTCAGCCTGTCTCCGTAGCACAGGCGCTCCAGCCTTCGGAGCACCCGACAACAAAGAGGATGTCACTCCATCATCTGGACAGGGCTTTTCTTCTCGAGGGGGATTTTTTCTTCACCTCACCTCAGCGGACAGAGCAGCGAAGAGCGACACGAACAGCAAAGATCAACACGAAGACGAAGGACCAACGCGAAGAGCAAGGACCAATATGAACAGAAAGACCAACACGAACAGCATCCCCTCCCTCCCCAGGCATCAAGGAGGGGACTCCCCGGGCTCTCCGGGACTCCCCGGGTTCTCCGGGACTCCCCGGGCTCTCCAGGACTCCCCGGGTTCTCCGGGACTCCCGGGCGACCCCAGCTCTCCCCGTTCCCAGCGCCTCACCCACGCTGCCGGCCAGGTCCGTCAGGACATCGTCGCGCCCCAAGCGGCGCAGCACAGCGAGGAGCTGCCCCACGGTGGCCCCGCCGGGACAGCGTCCCGGCCATTCCTCCAGCAGCGTGGCCGTGGGGTCGGGCAGCCTCTCCAGCCGCCGGATCTCCAGGAAGCTGCAGCCCAGCGCCTCCGCCAGCGCCGTCCAGTCCGCGGCCGCGGCCGCCCGCGGGTTGAGGTAGAGGCCGAGGCGGCGGCGGACGCCGTAGTTGAGCGCTACCATGGGCACGGCGTGCAGGTCCGGCGGGACGGGGCTGGGGCTGGGGCTGGGGCTGGCAACGGGCTCCGCCGGGGCCGTGGCCATGGCCGTGCCGCGCTCCCAGCTTCCCCTTCCCGGCACTTTCGCTTCGCGGCTCGCCCCGCCTCTCCACCGCGCCCGCAGGGCTCTGCCCGCCCGCCCTCCCCCGGCGAGCGGGGCCGGTCCGCAGCGGGACAGTTCGGCCTGCCGGGGCAGGGAAGGGATGGCTCCCTGAACAGCCCTTAGTGGGACCCTCTTCCAAGAATTTACCTGTCTCCTCTTATCAGCATGACCCAGCTCTGGGTAAAACTTGTGATTTCCTGCAGCCCAGGCTCTTCCCACTCTTTCTGCTGGAGTCTATTCCAGCTCTGACAAAGCCCACCCACGACACTCCCTTCCAACGGGACACACAGGTCCCACCTCGAGCGCTGTGTCCGGCATTCAGGGACTGGAGCGGGTCCGGAGAAGGGAATGGAGCTGGGGAACGGTCTGAAGCACACGCCCTGTACGGCGTGGCCGAGGGAGCTGGGGGTGTTTAATCTGGAGAAAAGGAAGCCAGGGGATACATAGGGGATACATAATCTCTCTCTAAAACTCCCTCCTGACAGGAGGCTGTTGGCAGGTGTGGGCTGGCTTCTCCCAGGCTATAAATGATAGGGCAAGATGACAGAGTCTTAAACTCTGCTGGGTACGTTTAGGTTGGACATCAGGAAGAATTTTTTCACAGAAAGGATGATTGCATTGGAATGGGCTTCCCCAGAGAGGTGGTGGAATCACCATTCCTGGAGCTGTTTAAGGAAAGACTGGATGTGGCACTCAGTTGAGATGGTGATGTTGGGTCACAGGCTGGACTCAATCTCAGAGGACTTTTCCAACCTAACTGAATCTGTGATTCTCCTGCTGGGCTATGTCCAAAAATAGTGCCCTGCCCTCTGGAGTGGCCTGGAGAGGGATCTGTTCTGTGTGTCAGGAGACACTTATGCCAGAGAGAACAGTGCTGTCACTAAATCTGTTTCATCCTACTCCTCCCAAATCACCCCCTGATGGCTACATTCCTGCCCAGGCCCCTAATACAACAAATGGTAGAATTGTTCATGTGGCCCTGTTTTTTCTGCTTTTGGTGGAGCAACTTGCTCTTGTGTTTAATGTCTATTTATTTCTCACCCAGACCTGAACCCATCAACCCAGAGTGCTCAGAGATTTTACAGTATTGCAGTTATTCTTTAGAAAATGGGCCCAGTGGATCTCCAGTAGCAGTAAATCCAGAACCACGTCCCATCTTTGGTGGTCAAAGTGTTCAGATCTGGGCTCTCCTCAGATGACAGTGCTCCATGACAGCACAAATATGTCCATCTCCAAATTCCCAAACTCTTCCAGCAAGTTCAACATTCTGCATAAAAATAAAATCCTAAAACTGGTTAGGGATCCATTTCAAACTGCTTTTGATACCGAGTACCAAACACAATTCTTGGCTATGAACTGAACATTTTTCAGCTTCCAGGATGGTACCAAAAACAACAGGGTACTGCAAGGAAATTTTCAGGAGGAACACAGTGCTTCTCCAAAATACTTCAAGATACACAGTAAAAGACCATCCTCTGCAGCCTCTATCTGTGGAGCTCTGTGGAAATGAGGAAGATAAAATATTCCAGTAGCAAAACTTTTAATTGCACAACGACTGGTGGGTTTGAAACTTTAAAAAATGAAAAATAAGCATAGGAAGTTTCAGTTCTGACTGAAAACACTTGCCACATAAACCACTGGCACCAGATAGTAAGGAGAGGTGCTAATACACAACCTCCAAACACCCACATCCAGCAAGTGTCCCTGGGAACACCAGACGGGCAGATCCCCTGTTACTTTACCATGCCAAATGTGTATCTTTGGCTTGTTCAAGGTGATTAACCATTATCCAGGCACCCTCAGCAGCAAAGCCTCCTGCTGAGCTCTCCTTCAGCCTTCAGCAAGCATCTTTCTTGCGAGAGAAGTAAAAATCTATCCCTCTGTCCTTGCGCTGCGCTGGTCCCCTCCTGCCCCTGGGATGGGGACTTCCTCCCTGTGGCAAATGACAAGGAACAGTGAGAGATTTACTGATGCTGCAGAGTGGGTTTGGCCACAAAGCAGTGCTGACATCCAGGTGAATGTGCACATGGAAATTCTGCCTCCCAAGTTCACTCAAAAAGGCAGGACGGCCTGACAGGCACTGCTGTAGGCTGGGATTTAGGAAACCAGGGTTTCTGGTAAAGTGAGCTGGGAAAGTTGATCAAAATGGAACTTTTGCCTGATTGAGAAGCTTTTTGGCTTCAAGTTTCATCACTGCCTCAAACTGGTGTCTCACTAAGGTGCTCCTGCAGAGTCCTTTCTCTCATCCCAGGAGGTTACTAATCCAGGCCCTCCAATAGCACGGGTGAAGCAGAAGGCTTTGCTTCCACAGAACTTTCCACTCATGGCAAAGGAATCTGGCCTAAAAATTTGGCACTGCACCTTGGGATTACAACCTGAAATGGGGGCATGCTTCATTCTTCACTGACTTGGTGAAATACCTAAATTTGAGCCTCCACAAAGTATCTTCACTCAGGAAGAGGCAGGGTAGATGCACGGGGGAAAGGCAAAGTGCTGAACACTCTTATAATACACAACCCTTGGTTACATCCATTTCCTTCCATACCCATCTCCTCCAAGAACAGCGTCCCAGGCAGCAGATAAAAGCCTTGACATGTTGCAGGATCAAGAACTCATTCTGCCCCCATTTTAAAGGGAAGATACGCTCAAAAAGCATAGTGCAAGGAGCAGTCTCCATATTTACAGGTCTTGCTGACTCCAGTTTGGACACACTCAAGCAGGAAGCTGGTTGTTTTTACTTCCACCTCCTGAACAGGAAGGACACTGGGTTGTTTCTCTTCTGTCCACCTGTACTGGGGGGTGGTCACACCAGTGGAGGTCCTGGAGAAACCCCATCTCTCTGGTGGGGCTGCCAGGGCATGGAAGGATGCTCAGAAGGACAAGCTGTGGCTAAGCCCTGCTGACTATACAAGGGACAGAGAAGCAGCAACAATTTACATCCTTCAGCACCGTGGGTAGGACAGACAGCTAAACAATCCTGGCTGCACAATCCCTGCTGCAGTGTAATGTGAGCTGGCATTAAAACAACTTTTTTTCCCCTTTACACCTGAGAACAAGAGCAGAACTCACAGAGACTGATGCAGAGCAGCCCCTGGAGCCCTCCCACCCCCACCCCAGCCCTCCCAGTACTCACAGGTCTCTGGTGGATGTGTCGGCTCCACTCTGGGGCTGTCACCACTGGCTGTGGGTAGGTCTCACCTAGAGTTACTCCTGCCTGGGAGAGAGCAGCACTGCTCAGTGCCCAGGGGGTGTGGATGTCTGCTCCCTTTATGCCCTGTAGTTCTGGCACCCACAGCCGGACATAATCCCCCTGCAAACAGAACCAGTGGACAGGATCCATTCAGTGACAATCTCTAAGTGCTTCCCAGCGAGGCTCTTTCTCAATGGGAAAGAGAGGAGCCAGATTTCCAGGTAGAAAAGCTGATGCTGTACAGCATCAGTTACCTCTGACAAGCTTTAGCCCCTCTTGCTAAATCCTCCACCCAGAATTAGTGCCTAAAGAGAGACCTGGATGCTGGAGCTCTTCTCCCATGCTCACACTGCAGGCACAGGAGGGAGGCAGACGTGCATTTTCAGCACTGTTCACCTGTCCTGTTTAGGACATCCTGAAATTAAGTCACCCCCAAGAAGTTTCCCGTGACTGAAGGAAAATAGGATGGCTAGCTCAGCTGCACACTCTTGTGTTCCTGAATCTCTCCTATTAACTCTAGTGCTGTGTCCTCTACTAGGACTAATTTCTGATTTCTTGTTAAATCCTGCCAGCTACAGTGCCAAAATGCAACAGCACAGCCTGATGTGAAGCTAAGGAATAGTGTGGAAACACGTAATCCAGTATGTCAATACTGGCTAAGCACAAGGAAAGGGCAATTTATCTGCTCCTACCATTTCACAGAGGACAGTCAGAAGAGTCACAGGTTTAACCTACTCTTCAGCACCTCTCAATGAATGGTTCTGTCTCTCAGGTAACTCCTGAGTTCTCCAAGAAGCTGCTCTGTGCTCAGGGAAGCATCTGTGTGACGCTCTGATGGGATGTGGCTGTGACTTGGAATAAATGGTGATGAAGCACTTAACACACTGACCAGGGAGGGTGTGGGGACATCCCTGGGGACAGCAGCAGGTTGTTAAATTACATTGTCCTGTACACACCAAGGAACCTGCCCAACTGCTGGCCAGGAGACACAAGAACTGGTTTTGTATCCACGCAGCACATTGATCTCCTCTGCTCCCTGAAAACACAAGTCCTTCATGCACTCATCCCTGTAAAACAGCCACACAAGACTTACATTCCCATCATAATCCAGGCCTTGTTTGATCATGTTAAACTTCCTGTTGTCCCGTGGGTCGTTGCCAATGCCAGCGCTGTATAACCAGTTGCCATAATTGCTACAAACATCATAATCCACCTTGAGAACAGAGGGAGAAAACTGTCAGAAGAGCTGGGCTGGCCCTTGGTCAATCTTCTCATCCATTCTTTAGCTCAGGGGGAAATCTCCTGGAATGGGATTCACTCCAGCCAGACTGGGGTGGTCAGAGCTCCCCCATGTTGGTACAGGCATCTGGCTCAGAAAAGGACCTGCATGGCTGCTTTTTAGTCTGGCATCAGCTTCCCAGACTACTTCAGTTCATCGTCTTCAGGTCAGAAAACAGGTAAAAGTCCAACCAAAGCCTTTCTCAGTTTCCTTCCTTTTAAAGGAAAATCCTTCTCTTTCTGCCATCATTTGTCAGACATCACAAGTAGCCCTAGCATTTGAATGATCATATCCAAAATAAAGTATTCAAATATGAGAGAAAATTCTTTCTGACCAGTTACCCAGACACAACACACTGGCAAAATCATCTCTGCAGACCCTACTAGGCAGTTTGGAGAGAAGTCTAACTCAGACTGCAGACAAACCACACAGTGTATTATGAGGATGCAAACAATACAAACACTGCAGTTTTTTCCCATTGTCAAGCTATTCCTTCTCTAAACAAATAAAAAGCTCTCAAGGAGGCTTAAATACAGTGGAGCAGGGCTTTTGGAACAAGCACAGTTGAGAGCAGAGCATGATCCCACCTGAGTGCTCTTCATCTGGGTAGGGTGGCTTAAATCCAACACCAGAAGTTTTCCAGTTGTAGGACAATTCAAACCCTGCTCAGGAGGGGAGTGGAAGTGATAGCAAGGAGGGTTTGGGATCAGGGAGCATTCCTAGGGATGTCTGTGCTGCAAAAGCAGCAGCTGTGGCAGAAAGAGCTGGTTCAGTGCTATTCTCTTCTCCCTTTACTGCAGCCACAGCAGCGACCAGTCCACAAAGAGATGCTCCCAGGATCTCAGCCACTCCTTGGAGTGAGGAGCTCAATGCTCCAGGATGGCAGAAGGCTCAAGGAACAGGCTCTGTCAAGCTGCCCTTTCTCTGCAGAGCCAGTGAGTGCCGGGGTCAGGGTGAGCAGCAGCCAGCTCTGCTCCCTGTGCACCAGGCTTCCCTTCCCAGCTCACTTCCTCCAGCTGGTGAGATAAGGAGGGAAGAAAGATGCCATTGGAGGCCTGATTGTGTGATTAACATGCAGGAAAGCATGTGTGGGAGGTGAGGGCAAATCCAAGGGGGCCTGGGGGAGGCAGGCTCATTTCCCCCCCAGCCTTGCCCCTTCCTGGCATTCTCTTCTGTTTGTTTCTCTGCCTTTCCTTGGGGCCTGACCCTGGGAATGAAATCAATGAAGTCAGAGCTGAGATAGTCTCAGTTCAGGACACCAGTGGTCACTGGCATTTTCCCTGGCTCCAGCGGGCTGCAGAGAGCTTGTGCCTCAGTTTCCCTGCCTGTCTGGTGTGGATGGCACACACAAACACTTGGTGGGCCTTTGCTGGCAGTACTGCAGATGAAATAGGCATTGCTTTTCTTTTTTTAGAGGCAAGTGAGATCAGTTTCAGTTCTGTATTGGCCTCTACCCTTCTACAGCCATGTCTTCCCCACCAAGCTGATGTCTCCTGTGTGCTGCAGAGCTGTGTGACACAGATGGGACCAAAGGGCACAAGGATCAGCCTGTGCCACACCAATCTACAGTGGCCATCAGCATCTAGGTCTTCCTGAGGTGAAAGGGACAGTGCTAAATTCTGCTTCCAGCAAGGCTGGTATTCATCTTCCTTAGGAACAAATGTAGATAACACAGGCAGCATCTTTCTAGTGTGAGACCTTCCAGGTCTTCCTCACTTGTGGAATAGGACACACTTGTAGAAGACTCTTGCTCTTATTTGTAAAAGCATCACTGCATGGTGCTCCCAAAACCCCTTCCTGGAGGATCCTGATGTCCTGCAC